>NC_090934.1:422193585-422500946 GCF_040938575.1 Ambystoma mexicanum | reverse complement strand
AAAAAAAATTAAAACTAGTAAAACCTTAGTAGGTTCTTGTGAGGGCGGACAACTTCTTTATATAGTGTTAGGAGCGGTTAGTAGTAGTCCCACATTGCCAACTGTATGGTTTAGTGTCGTGCTTCTCATTGCGGAGTAGAGTATGGACTCATATTGGGAACTTGGTTCAGGCCACTGGCGAGGGTACAGGGCACAATCTGAGGTTGAAAGCCTAGGTATCAGTTCTCCGGTCGATCAGCAGACTCACAAGCCGAATGGCATATGTACAAAACCAGCCTCGAGAATAGTAGCAGAAGGAGCTGCGTTCAAACAAAAAGTATTGATCTCTTTGAGGCTGCTTATAGGGGCTGTGATCAGCTAACGCTGATTCCGTGACATTGGTGCTGAAAGGAGAAGCATCAGAGAGCTCTGACATGCGGTCACTGAGTACGTGCCCAGTCTCACATACTCTGTCATGCAGCAGTCACTGGAAACAGACTGGACAGGGCCAATGACCAAAAGAAGCACTTTGTGCATGAGCAGCACGGCTCATGCTCAGCTGGTTGAAACGTTATTTTGCATCAATCTCCCTTCACTTGAGGTGAGTTGGGCTTGTGGCGTACTAGCGCCGCAGTGGCAGGCCCTGTATTTAAAAGTAACAACTTGATGTTTCACATGCACAAGCAGCTCCACTCCTGCTGGCAAACATCAAACGAAGTTAAAAAACATTTATTTAAAAGAAGTTAAGCACATACCACCCCTATTCATCATGTTAAATTAATTACAATTCTGAAGTGGTAGAAATTGAACTGGCCCATAAATTATCCATGAGACCGGCCCACTAAGTTAAACTTTCAGCTTAATTTAGGAAATGGCGATTCACTGATCGCCCAGTCCAGCCCTGGTACCATCCCTCCACTTGGCTCCACCTACTGTAGCACACCAAAAGACACCATCAATAACAGTAAACACCATCTCCCCTGCACCCCCTCTCTAACTAAGCTCCTCTTCTACCCCCACGGCTTAACTATAACCCCCGGGTACATCGCCTATGTACAGCACTCTGTGAGCCAGGTGAGCAATTGTAACACTACAGAAGAGCACACCTGACTGTGAATAACTAGAAAAAGAGCATTTATCCTAGGCAAGAGTAGCAGTGCGCTGTGTGCCCTGCTGAAAGCACCTGATGAAATGTGTACAGAATGAAGAGAGATGATTTAGAGTCAAAGTACCAGTACCATATGTCATTTATCTAGCAACATCCTAACATAGGGTGGCATGCGAGGAACAGAAAAAGAAGAGGTTTGGGGGATAATGTGAATACGTGCAGCGCCCACCCTGGAGAAGAAAAAAAAAGCAAGATACCACTGAGGCAGCACAATTATTTTAGTCCTAAATAAAAACATACAAGTAATTCTATTGTGTAGCTGAATGTTATCATACGTATTGCACATGTTGAATGATACGTGCTAATGTACTGCCATTGCCTGCCGGTTTCTACTGGGTAAAAAGTGAACAGCATTCATGAGGACACATTGCTGCAGACAAAACCCACCCGGAAGCACTCTGCCCAAAGAAATACAAAAACATCTTAACTGAATGGCACATATGTATCATTACTAGCCCGGCCACTTGGCGTAGTGAGTACCAGCAAGCAAACTCATTCCTGAAAATGTACAAACACAATCCGCCAAAATCCTGAGGTAAAGAACAGATACATAGCATTATAATAAGCCCTTTGCTGTTAAATCCGAGCACAAGAAAATGTTGCAAAGCGTTGGGAAGATTACTTATTGAAGACCCCAAGGGGAAACTACAGAATTTTTAATTTCGAGGGTATGATTTACAGCTCTTCAATATGGCACAGCTGAACAAACAGAGATACCTGTTAGAGATGCTATGTAAATCATCTGGTAACTAATGTGGACATCCGGGTAACATCCAATAGGAAAAGGAAGTACTCGCCCCCCACACTTTTTCCTTTCCTAATGTACCTCACCTCTGTGTACCTGATTTGGGGAGGGCGTCTTTAAGTTCTCCGCTGGTGGCTTTTAGTGATATTTGGTATCCCTGGTTGGGGCTGGGGCGTGAGATGGGACTTTTGGGCCGTATTGCTCCTGTCGCTTTCAAAGTGTTTTTACTTGCTTGGCCTTCCTGTAAGCAGTCTCTTCCTACCTTGAGGCTCTTGAAGGTCTTCCATTTCCTTTCTGACATCCCCTAAATAATTTGTAATCTCAAGGTAGTGTCTCTCGAGGCCGTTGTTTCGGTCAGAGGGTTGGGGAGATTGGGTCCTGGTTCCTTGCATGTACAGAGTCTAACCTGGGATTCTCTGATTTGGCTTTAACCATCCAGCTCCTCCAGAATGTGCACCTAAAATTCCCTAGAAGTTTCACATGAGCTGGAACCTCTCTGGAAATGCTCCTTCTGGTGAGCCCAATGGTCTCCTCCTTTTTCTGGCTCTGGCCATCCGGGTATAAAACCTTCTACCTCTACTCTCGGTAAATGGGAATGGAAATAATTTCTTTGGGTAATGAGTTACAGAGGGGTCAGTCTCCCGACTCTGGCGCAGGGTTGCCAGACTTGGTGTCTTGTCGCCTCGTGGACTGAAGCCAGGCCATTTTAATTGGAGAAATATGTAGTGCTGCCATTTTGGCTTTTCCCTCTACTTTCATCCTCCATGACAGAGTAATTGTGAGTATGACTTCAGAGGGTACATTTCGTTCTTCTGTACTTCTTTCTTCCACAACTGAATTTGTTGTGATTGAATAGAAATGAGTCTTTTCCGCACTCTGTGTTGCTTATTCTCACAAATTTGTGCATCCTCTAGCTTCAGGACTGGGACAAGCAAGATGGGCGAAAGAGGTAAAGCTCAGGTTACTTACCGGTACCCTTCGCTACTCTCATGCTATATCTTCCTCACCACAGTTCTCAGCCATCTTCCATCCCATAGGTTAGTACTTCAAACTGGAAAGATCTATATATAAAAGGCATGATCTATATTTATATGTTATAGGGCAGCGGTAGCCGCCGTATAGTTAAGGTGAGTCGGACTCCCATAGGAACCCCTCAACATTGGATCGTTAATAACTTTTGATTCGAGTAATGGTTTTGGCAGAAATTTCGAAAGTGATTGAAAACCTGTAGGCACCCCCAGACTGCAAAGTTCCGTAAAGATTTGTTCACAAAATAAAAAAGTTATTAAGTGTCAATAAAGTACTTTTTCCAAAACTGCGGCCTACTTCCCATTAATTTTCTCATAGACAAACAAGGTCAATGTTTGCCAAACCGCACAGCCCAAACCACTGGGTGCATTTGGACAAGGTTCAAAACAACTTGGGCATGAAGCATTGACTCTCGATCCATGAATGGTTTGGGGTTATTCCGTGCAGTACTTTTTTAAATATTTGAGGGAGAAGCGGGTGCCCCTTCTCACAAATAAATAGAGATGTTTAGAGAATTTATATGAAACCGAGTTTTTTAAAAAAAATTAAACATCCGCTATCTTGTTTTTCTCTCGATGCAAGCAATATCTGCGGCTATAGCAGAGAATATGGGAAAATTAAATGCAGGAAAAGAGTTATTTGCAGGTAAAAAAAACATGCAAATGCAATCAGGCTTGTGGGGGGGAGGTGGCTAGAGGGCACCAAATGAAATTCGGGAGTTGGAGGGGATCTAGGGACTGATTTGCAACACAAAGCTTCCTGTAGCTCCCGCTATGGCGGATCCTTCGCTTTGAAACTAAGCAGGGTCTGTCCCAGTTACTGCATGGTGGGCAAACAGTCCACAGTCCTGAATGCTGTGTGTTTTCTTAGTATTAAAAATCTCATAACAGACGCCTTCACATTACATTTTTTGAAACTGTGCTTCTGTCAGTCCTTGAAAGTTTTGCACTCAGAGACATTTTTTCTGCCTTTTACTGAATTGCATTCTGGTATTTGTAGTCTCACAGTGAAGATGGGGGAATAATGCCAAAATTGTACACTTTTGCCTAACATAGTTCTATAAGGATTTATATATTTGAGTGACACTAAAGTATGTGTACCTTTTAAGTTAGCTTTATAAAGCAGAGTATTGTTGAAAGCCAGACATGGGGGTGAGGAAGGGGAAATGAGAGGGCAGGTAAGTCATGAGTATTTGCCCACAATCTGGCAAGAGAGTTTGCAATGTTGGACATTGGTTATTTGCCGCTGTTTGGGGCTGATTTTCAGGGCACAACTAAAGAACACATGGGTGGACAGCATACCTTTTCTCCAGGGGCATACACAACCCCTTGGGTTTTTCTGAGGTTGGCAAGCTTCCTAAAAGTATTTGGGTACCAGGATTTTACCCAGGTTGTCATCTTTCCAGTGCAGATGCTTACCCACAAGCACTTGTTTCATATTGGGATTTTGTTTTCCAGGGAATATTTCACAAGAGATTGATGGGTTCAAAAGGTGAGCACCTTTTTATACTTTTCCAGCATATTTATTGGAAGATTTCCACTCTCAGGTTATTTTTCTGGTGTAAATTACTTTTTTTTAAAGTCCAATGCTATTTTGTCTTCCATACTTTCTTGTAAGAGAAGTTCAATTGAACTACATTTGTATATTTCACTTTAAAAGATATGGTCACTTACTGTGCGTATATTCATGGGTGTCAGCTTTTGATTTCCGCTATGGGGCAAAAGTACCCAGGCATATGTTATTCTTGTAGCTGATAATCTTTTACTCTTTTCCGTGCTGCTTAAATGTTGTTAGTTGGGGGTCGTGTGATGTATCACAACAGTCACCAAGAGACCAGCTGAACTGGACCTTCCAGCCCTTCAAGATGAGATAGCAATACTCTTGAGATAGATGGGGATGCAGCATTTTAATCAAACATCAATAATTGAAACAACTTGGGTAGTTGGCAAAAGAATAACTGTTTTAATATCAATTATCTAAAACAGGGAGTACAACGGACATCAGAAGACGTCTCACATCACAATCTCAAAGAAATTCATAAAAAGTCACACTTTTATAGTAAATATTCATCATTAATGACATTAACCTGCATATCACTAACATCATCCTACGTGGCAAAACTTAAAAACGTATGGTTGAATGTGATAGGGTCTAAACGGATCATCTAGGTATACAACCCATACTTGTTTGGGCATTAAAATAAAGTAATAGGCTTCTTAACATCAGGTGGGGAAACTAGGCACTTTCCTAAAATATGTCACTATGAATATCACTAAATATACAATGTCTAATTGGCTACACAACTATAGGACCCTTGATCATGCAGTCCCCTATCATTGGTTATTTTCTAACCTCTGTCAGTACCCTTCCAACCTACATTAGCAGCACGCAGGCTGAGCTTCCAGGTGCAGACAAGCTAGTCTTAACCATAGCTTCCCACCAATTAGCATGACCATACATCATCACCTCAGTGGTCTGCTGTCAATTAGGGCTTTGAACTTGTCCTTGGAAATTCCTTTCTACGGAAGAATTCAGGGGAGTGAAGGCACACTCTGCCTTCATGCGTAGCTGTTACCATCATGCTCGTCATACTTCTGCTCCCCACGTGACTAAAGACCACGAAATTGAGCTTTCAGTATATTAAAAATGCTATTTTCTAATAGACCTCTGATGTCTTCTTGTTCTTCGTTTTTTCACACGATTTGTATCCAATGCCAGCTCACCCCAGTCTGATAAGGCTTTGCTTTCTTGACTCATCCAACCTCGCCTTTTGGAGTTTTCGCCCTTGTATATTCACTTGTTTTCTGACTGCGTCACACTTGGAATCAGGGAAAAGCGGCCTTCCTTCTTTTGCTCAGCACTGCTATTGTACGTAGTGGGAACATCCATCTTCTACTGAGTCCAATATATATATATATATGTACATGTTTACGCATGCTGCACTCTATAAACTATAAAGCTAGCCTCAAAAATACTTCATCTGCTTACGTTTCAAGTAGTTTTTAAAATATTCAAGACATGAATACACCCCTTGCTCATTAAAACCTTTATACCTGCTTGTTGCTTTTTACAGCAGAAAGGCTGAGGGGGGCTAATAACTTTTGACTTACTAGTTGGATATGGATGACATTTTCCAAACAAAGAGTTTGTCACAGGGCCCCCCAACTGGAAATGTTGGGAACAATTTGTTAGAAAATGAAAAGGTTATTAAGAAAACATAAAAATGCTGTTTTCTGCCTATCCCATTCATTTTCCCATAGAGAAAAAGTCCTGTTTTTTAGGGCCTCATTACGACCCTGGCGCTAAGTGGTTAACAGAGCCGTAAAAGGCTGCGGCGCCGTTAACCACTCAGCGCTTTACTACGAGGTCCCTTTGCGGGACCCGACCTGAACGGCTGGTCTGGACCAGCCGTTAAAGTAGGGACCCGCAAAGGGACCTCAGAGGCAATTACGGTACCGCAATTTGCGGTACCGTAATTGCCGCCTTCCCCATTCCCATTGAGCCCTATGGGGCAAAAATGGGAATGGGGAAGGGCCATGGGAAAATGGGGAAATACCGCCCGCCAACCTTAGAATGGGGTGGTATTTCCCCATTTCCCCATGGCGGACTCGTTACAACACCAGCACCAACAATGGTGCTAATAGCACCATGGTTTAACGCCAGTGTTGTAATGAGGGCCATAGTGTGAAAACTGCTCAGCATATTTGGACCCAAAAAGAAACAATTTGTGCACAAAGCATTGGCCTAATTTCCTTGACTGGTTTGGGGTAAATCCATCCAGTAGTTTTTAAAATATTCGACAGAGACATCCATGCCCCTGTTCCTTAAAACCTATATATATATATATATATATATGGCCATAGTACTGTGCGGCAGAGAGGCTGAGAGACTTTTCAGAAATTAAAAGTTGCCTTTTTTTGTTGTTGCTCAATGTGAGTGTTTTCCCACGATATATTACTGGAAAAAGCTGCAAATGAAAGAAATCAAAATCCTATTTGGAGGAGGAAAAGGTATTCCATCAAACTTTGGAATGAACTCCCCCGTGACATTACCGAGTCTAATAACGATCTGGACTTCAGAAAGGGACTCAAAACTCTTATGTTTATGTAGTTGTGATGAATCAACCTCTGGGGCACCAGTGGACCAGGGATGAATAACGGTTTCTAAACCATCTATCAACCGCATCTCTCTAGTACACCAGAAGGGATCTCAACAGATTGGAATACAAGTAAATTATAAGACCTCCTTGTCCAATTTTGGTAACGTGGACGGAATGGGAGGCTCATCTCTGCAAGGTCGTGGATCGTTGGTTAGATGCAACACAGTGAAAATAAATGTTTTATCCAATGATAAACGGTACTGTCCAGTCAAGGTTGTATAACAATATCTACTTTATTATTACTACAACAGACAGTTCTAGCACACTACAAATACAAC
This sequence comes from Ambystoma mexicanum, assembly GCF_040938575.1. Lineage (NCBI taxonomy): Eukaryota > Metazoa > Chordata > Amphibia > Caudata > Ambystomatidae > Ambystoma > Ambystoma mexicanum. The sequence goes on along the minus strand of NC_090934.1, from coordinate 422,493,588 downwards.
CCACACGGTAAAGGAACACAGAGGACAGACACTCTGGATACTGACAGGATGGTAGTTGGTAAAGCAATCAGTCTTACCTTTCAAGGTTATTTGGTTTCAACATCAAAGGGCCAAAGGGTCATAACTGTCTCTAGGGGTCTTTGGAGAAGGACCAGGGGGGCAGAACCGCAATGTACCTGGTGCTGAAGAGGTTATTGGTGCTTGACAGCATCCAGGCGCTTCCAAGCCACTTTGCAGCCCATGAGACAGAGTTAGTGGTGGGAGGCAGCTCTGCGGGTACCAGGCGGCAGGCAGTACGGCAAGCAAAGCTGGACAGACGTCTGCAGGCTGTCCGGTACGGCGGCACAGGTCCAAGAATCGTTGTCTCTGTGCTGGTTGGCAGATCTTGAATGCTGGTCGACGCATCTCGGATGGCTCTGGTGACTGCGGCATGACAACAGTCAGCGGTTCAGCCGGATGCGATTCGAGGGCTCGACTGTCTGCGGTTCGAGGACTCGGCTGTCTCGAAATTGTCCTTAAAAAGATGGACGCTGGATAATGCTTGAGAGGCACTCCTCTTAGCTTCTTCGCAGGGCTCGTGTCCTTCCAAGGCAGACGGCCCAAATCTCAGGAGAGTGTTAGCAGGCAACGGCCTTGTCCTTTGTCTAGAGACTCTCCGGCACTTCGCACCTAGGAAGCTTGCTGTCAGAACCTAGCAGGGCACGCTGTGTGCTGGCTGGGTACCGGTTCTGGAGTTGTTGGACGGGTCCTCTGAGTCCGGTATTTCACTGGGAGCTGTTTAGGGGCAGGATCTCGCTTCCCTCTTGTACCTCCTGGCCTTCCTTCACTGGCAGAAGATGTAAGGTAGACTGTTCCTTCAGCTCAGGTCCCAATGAATCCTTCTTCTTACTCCTTTCAAAGTCTTCAGATGATCTGATCAGTGAGGGGCTCAGCCCTCTTTTAAAGCTAAACGGGCCCCAGTGATTGGTGCAGGCTAAGCTCACCTTCCAATACTTCAAATGGAATAAAGCAACAACTAGTACAGAGTCTTTCATCCTGTCTCCATCGCGCTGCTCTGATACCTTAACATCTTTGCATCAGCACTAGAGGGCGCTCTAGTATAGTTGCAGCTCTTGAAGGTAAAACTACATCTTTTCACATATGCGAATAAGCACATACAAAGAGACAATGGGATAAAGCAAAGAGTATCAGGTTTTAAGAGTAAAATGTATGTTTATATACCTACGCATTTTGCAAATCCTAATCATATCTGTTAAATCTACACAATTCAGTTGTAATTTCCCTTTTCCTTCTCATCTTCCTCTACTGAACGGTGAAGTGGGCTGAAGGCAATGTTAAGCCCTTTACAAGAAATCTGCACACATGTATAAAATGTGAAGTAAATTATATCAGTTAAAAATCCTAATGCAGACATGACTCCACCCACTAACGGGCGTTTTTCTTCAAGGAAGTGTGGTCTTGTAAAGCACAACCTCTGCCTTTGTTGCGCCGTCCTGGTGCGAGGTTCTGTAAGAGGAGAGTGGGGGGGGGAGAGGATGTGGTAAGATGCAAAACCTGAAGTGTTGATGCGTGCCTATGGGAAGAGCTTGTTTTATGTGTGTAGGTGTGTTTGTGGGTGATTTGTGGGGAGAGCACTTGTGATATGTGGATAGGGGGGCATGGGGTGAGGTTGTGGAGACAGGTCTCTGATATCCTGCGAAGTTTGCCCCTGCAGGATGGGCAGGGATTTCAGGGGGGCTACGTCACACGTTACGTTGTGCGTAATTTAAGGTGGAAAGATCAATGGTGAGCTGGATACTGAGGAGTGGAATAGTCAAAGACTGGTCCCAGGCCGGGTTGTGCTTGCCAGGCTAGGGGATCCAGGTTATCATTGCGGCCAGTCTCGAGGGCCGGGTGGTTTCCCGAAGCCAGATGAAAAGCCTTATTGTCCCAGGTCTGTTGCGACGCATAAGTAAGCATGTCTGATCCAGGCCTGGTGGTGAAAAGGTCCTGCATTGATGCTAACTTCCGGGATTAAAGAGCCTTGCTGTCAATTGGATCCAGTTGAGTAGCAGTTCTAGAGTGTGAGGTACTGGCCTGGAGTACCGGCAAGGTCTTTTCGTTCCAGGCTCGTAGTGCAGTGAGTGCTGGTGAGTTGGATCCATGTGTCAGTATCGTGAAGGCAAAACCAACCAGAGAGATACCACTGTGCGACTGCAGTGTTATGCAATTGATACCTGTGTAACAGCAGACAACTGTTGAAATACGTATCAGTCTACAGTGTATCTTGTTAGGATACTTTTTTCATAGCGCCACATCTATGGAATGTCAATTTTTCTTGCAGTCAGCAGTGTATTTCCGAAATGACATTTGCTATGCAATACCATCAAATAGGATAAACACGTTGGTGCACTCACATATTTTGCCCACAATTGCATTCAGCTGGATCTGGGCCTCCCTGCAGTCATCTGCAACTCAGGAGCATGCACTAAACCACAATGCCAAGTATTCTCCCACAGCATCCCAACATTGGTAGAATTCTCATGCATCAAAAACGAGCAACTTTCATAGACCACCACACACCACCATGCAAGAATCCAGATTTCAACCTGCAGCACTACTGTGCCACCAGACCATGACTGATGGAGAGATCACTTTGCAACAGCAACATTATGAATCAATTGTGCAATATCATGTCGGTGCCTTTGTAACCCAAGAACACGACTATTAAAAAGCGTATCCATGTGCACTGCGTGATATCGTCCGCCACTACACGCTGCAACATAGGGCAGGCGTGATGTAAGCGTCATCAAAAAAGGACCTGCCTCTTCCGGAGACGGGCAGTTATACCACCACCCTGATTATTTTGTGTGTCTTTGGATCGGCGCCACATCGGGCTTACAACAACTTGGCGACGAGGTGGTTGCTTGGGATGCGCAGCCACAATGCCACCGCGCGCGTCGCATGTGCGCATTAGAAGTAGGATTCAGTCTTGACATCCGGCGAAGAGTTCCTAGTCTCTGCCACCTCGCCGCGAGCTGCGAAGCAGGCACGGTTCGCCACGCTCACCTGAAAAAAGATTTAATACAGAACAGAACAGGCAGCACACGACCAGGCAGGCCAAGAGAGAAGAAGTGGATTCCCCTCTACCAAGGATCTGCTGGTGCAGGAGAAGGTACAGTGGCTCACGTGACCACTCATGACACGTGCTGTGCTCTACTGACTGTAGCAGACTGAAGGGCAGCCTGAACACATTGTGTGCACCACTATAGTGTTCCAGTAAGCACCTGTGTTAATGGCTCTACATGGTGAGAGTGCTCATGTGGTAACAGGTGTGAACATGTCCAAGCAGAGAGAAATAGGAGTCGAAGGAGGTGACATGGAAGATGAGGTACCATCGTACATGGATTTGGCGCATCCGAGATGTCTATCCCGTGCTGGAATAAAAGAGGAACCGCAGTACTTTCATAGCAATCCAGTCCCACTGCTTGACGTGGCGCTGTCGACAGCTACGATGTAATCAAGATGGGCGCTATGGTTTTACACCAATGGTCAATGTGGAATATGAAAGGTTCCAACATTGACAGGCGCAACAGGAGCCAGCAGAGTCATTGGATGCCTTCTATACCAGTTTGCGTCATTTGGCCTCCAAGTGTGCATTCAAGGACAAAGAGAGAGATTAGAAGTCAAATTATTCAACTGAGCAGCACATTTTTAAGGAGCCTGGTCTGCCTGTTGTTTGTATTCTGGAGTTGGGGACAGTGCAATGACGCAAACACGAGGGCATCTCAAATGGAAGATGCAATGAAGGCATTGAAGATCGAACAGGCGCATGCGATCAAGTCGATGCCGCCCCGGCCGAGCAATGGAAGAGGGAAGGTGAAAGCACAACCACTGCAACAGGGATCTCAGGAAACAGCAAAATCGTCAAGTGACCAATGTCGTGGATGGCTCTTACATCCCCAGGAGTGTCTGGTGATGGAAAGGCAATGTGAAAGATGTGGCAAGATGAACCACTACGCAATCATATGCTGGCTGACGTGGCCTCTACCTCCGTTTCAGCGCTTCCCCATCCAAGCTCAGAATCATCAAGCAAGGGTAGCTATTGTGTCACAAGGATCCCCGGAGGGAGAGGAGGCGGGAGGCAGTACATACATTGAGGAGGATGCGTTTTTCATATCAGCAATATCGGACGAAGTGCCAGGAAAGAGAAGTCAACCACAATGTTCAGTACAAATACTGTCAACTACGATGCCGGAACTTATTGTCACTGGTGCATCACTCAATGTTATAACATCTGAACAATTTTGGAAACTGTCTCCCATTCTGCCCTTAGCAACCCCAGGGATAAGGATTTTCGCTTATGGTGGGATGCATCGGCTACCGATGGAGAGGGCGTTCTTCACAAGAGGAGTTTGACCGCATATATCTATTTCTGCCACTTTCTATGTCACGTCTTCTAAACTGACACCCTTTTGAACTGAAGCACGGTCAAAGAGTTGGAGATAGTATATTTTGTCTTCAATGTGCATGCACATGTCCTGGAGAGTCTCCTGAGGGACTTCCGTAACCTGTTCGAAGGAATTGGGTCCCTGCAAGGACAAGTGGTGTGTTTGCATATAGATGAGATGATACATCACTGCATCTCGTTCCATCTACAACAAAGAGTGGAGGAAGAGATCAAGCGGCTGGTGTTGGGAGGCAGATGAATACGTCATCCATAGCTTCTGCCTGTCCCTGGCCCAATTCTGCACAGGTGAGAAACGTTACTCACTGAGACAACTGTACCGCCCTTATCCTAGGCAGGTACAGCTGGACATGGAGACAATATGAGCTGAAGATGGAAAAAAACAGTCCAGCTGACATCGGAACAGTAACAAGTGCATGCATTAGACACGAAGCAAACATGCACTCCACATGAAGAGAATGTACACTAGGTAATGTATGCATTTATACATGATGAATATTAATATAGCATCCACAGACATGAAGAACACTAACATAACCAATGTATAAGTTGAATTCAACATGAAGGAGACGCTAATATAGCCCACTAACATAGAAACAAAAGTGTAATTTGGCTACCATCTTCTTAAAAATGGAAGCTGCAGCATGTTTTTAAATAAAAAAAAGGCCTCAAGACTTCCAGAGAACTGAAAACGCTGAATCCATGGAAATACAGATCCATGCAGAGCTCAGATGGTAGCTGACAATTAGTGCCAAGGTTAAAGTGAAATAAGGGAGGATGGGAACGGCAGAATGAAGGCACATGCTAGCATTTCCCAAGACACAAGCAGGATACTCCCAGATTAATTAAAGTTTTGTGAGAATACAACCAGTCTCTGTTAGCCAGGTTCAGTAAAATAGCAAGCCAACAGACTCCATGAAGAATAACTCAAGAGTGTACCTGGTGGAAACAGAAAACACGACACATGTGCTAATATTAGCTAAAACCTCAAATAGAAGGTAATTCAATTCCATGCATGGTCTTTTAACATGTACCTATAATTGGAGAACACTGACTATTCATTAGAAGCCAACATAGTTAGAACACCTGCAGTACTCCCACACAGAGATGAGCTGCCCTACAAGGTCAAGTACAAAGAGATTGCCCGGTCTCTAGGCCTGAGAATGAGGAATGGTAGCTTTTTTAATTGAACAAAGAAAAGTCCATGGGACTCTCTCTCCCTGCTCTCCATCTGGCTCATATCATGTTAAGTGTCCACGGTTGGTTAGCAAGGAGCCAACCTATCAAAACCCTTAGTGCCATGCCACCCATCAAAAAGTAGGACACCCAATTATTTGTTGTATAAATGATGTAGTTTTACCTTGATCAATATAGGGGTGGTTCCAGGTAAAGCCGTCAGATATGTGTAACCCAAGGAAATGTTTAACCCCTGTATAATCTATATTTAGCCAAACTCACTAACCTATCCTCGATCCCTGTAGGTTTTGTAACTTTGATTGTTATGACATCAATGATGACATATTTTGCGTATTTAAGCAAAATATTCTCATTAAAGTACTGAGAGTAACACCATTTGAATGCTTGTATGCTGTCCTGGTTTTGTTTGGATGTCAATGAAGCTGGAATTTGCCTGCACTTTGTCTGCTCTGTCTTTGAGTCTGGTTTGGATTTACTCCAGTTCCTCTTCATTATTTGGGACTTTTGAGACAGCCTTAACATATGGTAGCAGAGGATGGTTGGCTAAATGTCGTCAGATTGTCGAGGAGTTGCCTCTGTGTCCCAGAGGACTGCAAAGGAGACCTGTGGAGAGCGGGATCACGCACAACAGAAAAGGGTCAACAGGAATCCCCTTTGGAGAGAAGTCGGGTCCAGTACTGCAGGCTGCCCCATAGGGTGTAGAGGGTTGCAGGCTGATAGGGGTGACTCGATGCTGAAGACCTTCGTCAAATCCATGCCATGGGTATCAGACATGTAGTTGGGGCAAGCTGGGTGGAGGCTTGGCAGGCCTGGCATAGGCACACAAAGAACCCATAACAAATCGATCCTTTCATTCCTTCCTAGTGTTTGTAGTAACTTCCTGTTTACCACTTCCTGTTGCCAAACAGGAAGTGCATGATAACTCATGAGCTCTCTAGCGTTTGGGTGTGGCTGGCTATATAAGCCACACCCAAGATTCTTCCAGTGCTTCGTGTTGCTTACTGTGAGCTGTATCAGCAACACACTTGCCGTGCTCTGGATCAGCCAGCATCTGCTTTCCTGCTCCAGATCATCCTGTTTCTACTTAGCTTCTCTGGTTCATCCTGCTTCTGCTTACCTGCTCCGGATCATCCTGTTTCTGCTTACCTGCTCTGGATCATCCTGCTTCTGCTTACTTGCTCCGGATCATCCTACTTCTGCTTACCCGCTCCAGATCATTCAGCTTCAGCTTACCTGGTTCTTACTCCACGCCGCAGCTATCTCCAGTCAAGAGGGGACTTCTACATCGGCACCTGTAAGAACAAAGAAGAACAGCGTTAACATGTGCACATCAGTAATGCTGCGCTTACTCACCGAATCTTCCCGCAACGCTGGAATCCAGGTTAGTTGCACGAGCGCACAAACCCCTGTAAGAAAGAAGAGAGATTATTCATTGCGCTCGCTCCAATTACGCAGACACTTATTTCACTGCGCTCTCTCTCTCTACGCGATGCATACTTACCAAAAGCCTCTGTGCAAACTTACCTAACCACCAAGTCTCCAGTAGCGCTGAACCCGGACTCGAGATGCTATTACCACATAATATCTCCTGCAAGGGAAAGGGAGAGACATTACAAGGCACGTTCGAATTGAAAGCGCTGCGCAAACCTACCAGCAGCTAGCTTCTACACGCAGCACTACTCACCCACAAAAATACCGGAAAACAAAGACAATACGGACAATTTTGGACACTCAACATTCTCTGCGCAACGTTCACTTGTGGGAAGGACTTTCTAGTCAGTGAAGAAACTGGTGCCTTGAACTCTCGGCCACGCTGTGAAGGCATAAAACAGCGTTTGGCATCTGAACTCAGCCTACAGACATTGGCACCAATCGCATGAGTGAATCGCCCCCCTGCAAATGCAGGATGGAGTGCAGACTCTACTAAAGATCAAGGTAAGCCCATAGGGGGATGTCACAGCACACAGTAAAGAGAACGGAAGGGCCAAGGGGAATCGGGTGAATTCAGGTCAGAGTGTACACCTTGTATTTGACAGGTATTTCTCCGGGTGAAACAGGGGATGTGAAGACTCGGGGTCAAGGGAGGCTCGTCCATCGATCCTGCAGAGACACAGGTGAGTGTGACAGAACACAAAGCCTTCCTCAATACCTCTGCCCGAGTGATGGAAACCTCTGAGGTAGACCAGCTTTCCCTATTGTTAAGTGAACTACGTGCCGAGGTGCATGCAGCCCGCTCAGAGACAAATGCCTTAAGGCGTGAACTGGTAGTCAACAGGGACAAAACAGATGATTTGGCAAGACAGCTCCTACAGGCCCAAGCTGGTCTAGCACCCCTACGAGGTGGAGTTCCACAGGGGCATCCTATTGTGGCACCTGTAGCCACACTCGTTCAGGTATTGCTTCCAGGCAACACCCCTTTAGCACCCCCAGAACGCTTCTCTGGGGATCCCAAGAAATTTGGAGCATTCATGAATCAATGCCGGCTACATTTCATATGCAAACCAGACACCTTTCTGAACGACCAAGCTAAAGTAGCTTTCGTCCTCTCCTATTTAGGAGGGCACGTGGCATACTGGTCTGTCCCGTTAGTGCTTAGGGACGACCCTTTACTGAGAAATTACCCAGGTTTTCAGCGTGAACTGGAAAAACTATTTGCCCATCGGACTCGAGGTCAGGCCCTGGATGATGAGCTACTCTCTCTGCGACAGGGTGTTCAGGATCTTATCTCATATGTCGCCACATTCAATCGCTTCATAGCTGAATTAGGTTGACCAGAGGAGAAATGAATAACGTTATTTTATTGAGGACTGAGAGGAGAATTAAAAGATGTCTTGGCGCAAGTAGTTAATCCTCCCGAAGATTGCAGTGAATACATCGACCTAACTATGCAACTAGACCACCGGTTACAGGATCGCAAGGCCGCTGAACCAGATCAGAGCATAGACCAGTGTATGTCCGACCAAAGGAAGCATCCCATCGACAGGCCTCAGAACCCATGCAATTGGGTGTTCTCAGGGGACCACTCACCAAGGCGGAGAGAGAACGGAGGCATCTGGAAAAACTTTACTTATATTGTGGCCAATCTGGTCAATTCCTCCAGAACTGCATGATTAAACCCTCAGGGAAGACAAGGAGGGTACTAGATAACACAGGGGAAGACATAGGTGCGGTAGCGGAAAATAACTCCAATGCCCAGCAGTTGTAGAGGTCGGTCTGTCGAGCCAGAAACGGAGCACTCAGATCTCACATTTCAGTATTCCTGTGGTTTTGGTAGACCCTTCACAGCCCACCTGAATGCATGCCCTCAAGGCTTTCATAGACAGTGGGGCTATTGGGAACTACCTGGACATAATCACTGCAAAGACCTTGGGATTAGCATTTCACCATAAGGACACCGCAGAAAGCGTGACAGCTGTGGATGGTACACAGCTCCTTTCAGGACCAGTAACACAGTGTACTTCCACCATCACCTTAATCTGCCAAGATGGCCACAGACAAAGTATTAGATTCGACCTTATCGCTGCACCCCAATTCCAGCTGATTCTTGGGATACCGTGACTAGAGATGCACAACCCAAAGATAGATTGGCGAGCTCGAACCTTACTCTTTTCCACAGAATTCACCTCTTGTTACGACCTCTTGTTTGATCCCTTTGATCAAAGGGATCAAAGGAAGCCCATTGTTAGCTTCACAGGAAAAGATAGCAGGCTTAGGCTTGGTGGGCACTTTACCAGAGGAATACCAGGAGTTCCAGGATGTGTTCGCGAAGGAGCAAGCTAATACACTACTACCACATCGAGTTTACTACTGCCAGATCGACCTGCAACCAGGGACACAAGTACCGTGCAGCCACATTTATGCATTAACCGAGGAAGAAAACACTAATCTACGGACCTACTTGGATCAATACCTGGCCAATGGCTTCATTAGACCATCTAAGTCACCAGCCGCCTCCCCACTCTTCTTCGTACCAAAGAAAGAGGGGGACTTAAGACCATGTATTGATTACCGGGCCCTAAATCAAGTCACCATAAAAAATAAGTACCCGTTACCTCTGATACCAGTACTCATAGACCAGGTGAGACAAGCGAAGATTTTCACCAAGCTAGACTTATGCGGCGCATATCACCTGGTACGCATGAAGAAAGGGGACGAGTGGAAGACTGCGTTCCGTACCCGCTATGGCTTGTATGAATACCAGGTCATGTCCTTTGGGCTTTGGATTGCCCCTGCTGCGTTCCAGCTTTTTATGAATTATGTGTTACAGGAACTCCTCAATGTCTGCGCAGTCTACATCGATGACATTCTGATCTACTCCACCACTCCCCAAGAGCACGTAACCCACGTGCAAGCTGTAGTCCTCAAACTGCGTGAAAACCAACTGTACGCAAAGCTAGAAAAATGCTCCTTCCATGTCACCGAGGTGGAGTTTCTGGGATATGTAATGACACCGCAGTGGATCAAGATGGACAATAGAAAAGTGGAGGCAATCCTCACTTGGTCCTCACCCACGTCTGTAAAGGGAGTACAGAGTTTCCTAGGGTTTGTAAACTTTTATCGACGCTTCATACCAGGATTCTCACATATTGTAATATTGTACATCCAATGCTTGTACATCCTTGCTGTGCAAACACACGAAAGTTCGAATGGACACCAGCGGCAGAAGAAGCTTTCCGAGCTCTCAAGGAATAATTCACATCAGCCCCAATTCTGCAACGCCCACAGCCCGATTTACCGTACATCGCGGAAACCGACGCTTCAACCATTGCCATGGGGGCTGTATTGTCTCAACAAAATCCTGAAACTGGATGCCTTCACACCATTGCCTTTTGGTCAAGGAAATTTTCCCCAGCAGAATTAAACTATGCAATTTCTGAGAAAGAACTCCTAGCAATCAAAAGCGCACTGTGTGAATGGCGACATTACTTACTAGGAGCAAAACACACCATCACAATAATAACAGATCATCGGAACTTGCAATAGTTACGCTCAGCAAAAGCTCAGTCTTCTAGGCAGCTCCGTTGGGCCCTATCCTTAATGGAATACGACTTTGTAATCACCTACCGCCCAAGAGTTAAGAACGGAAAAGCGGATGCGTTCTCCCGCATTGGCACAGGAGAGGAAGTCTACAATGCCCCTAACCCGGTAGAGATCATACCCAGCCATAAAATTCTCACCAACTGCATCGGCCCATCTCCGTTAAATATTCTGCAGGAAACAATAAAAGAAAATATGTCTGAAGAAGACCTACTGGCTTGGGACACAAAGGGAGATCAGTTCACCATTCAAGACAAACTACCATACTACCAAAAACACCTCTACATTCCAACTAAGGATCTGCAACAAGCAATCATATCAGACTACCACGACTCGCTGTTAGAAGCCCATCCGGGTATAGCCAAAACCATGAAGAAAGTAAGCAAATCTTATTGGTGGCCAACTTGGCAAGAAGATATTGCCACCTACATAGGCAACTGTGAGGTGTGTGCACAATACAAAACATCCAGACAAAAACCAGCCGGCCTCCTTCAGCCAATCACCATTCCGCCAGCGCCCTGGCACAGAGTATCAAAGGACTTTGTCACTGATCTACCTCCTAACTCAGGTTATAATACCATCCTCGTAGTAGTGGACCTCTTCTCCAAAATGGCCCATTTCATAGCACTAAAAGGTATTCCCTCAGCTCAGACCCTCGCGCAGGTTTTTCTAGACCGAATCATCAAGTTACATGGATTCCCTACCGTAACCGTTCCTGATAGAGGCAGCCAATTTTTATATCATTTTTGGGAAAAAATGTGTGTGCTGGCAAGAATAGAAGTCCGTCTGTCTTCTAGTCACCACCCTCAAATGGACGGCCAAACTGAACGCACAAACCAGACCATGGACCAGTATTTGCGCTGTCTGTCACATCAAACAAGCCAAAGCTGGACAGAAATTCTATGGATGGCAGAGTATACCTACAATAACTCAAGACATTCATCAACCCAAGCAACACCCTTCTTTAATATATATGGTCAAAACCCCAGAACGTCGGTCTACAATCCGCCAGAAAAGATTGAAATGCCCGCAGTATAGAATCTACATGCCAGCATCATGAAAGCAGCCAGAGAAGCCAGCAGGAACCTACAGCAAGCCAAAGAAACACAGAAAAGAAACACTGATCACCATTGACGAAAGGCCCCAGATTATAAAGTGGGAGACTCAGTCTGGCTGGCAACTAGACAATTGCTTTAAAGGGTCCCAAACAATTTCAGTCTACATACATCAGCCCGTATACAATAGAAAAAGTAATTAATCCAGCAGCCATGAGACTGGCGTTACCTCAACATATGCGTATACATCCCGTATTTCACGTGTCACTATTAAAACCAGCACACCCAGGAACCCGAACTTCCACTCCTCCCGCACCCATACAAGTGGGTGAAGAAGCACCAGAATATGAAGTAAAGAACATATTATTTTCCAAACAAGTTCGAAAGACCCTGCATTATTTGGTTGACTGGAAGGGGTACGGACCCCAGGAAAGATCATGCGAACCCAGCACACACGTGCATGCCCCCAGATTGGTGCAGAATTTCCATCAGGACCATCCTGAGAAACCAAAGCCCTCATAACACCATTGGGAGGGGTCTTGAGGGGGAAGACTGTCATGGGTATCAGGCAGGTAGTTGGGGCAAGCAGGGTCGAGGCTTGGCAGGCCTGGCATAGGCACACAAAGAACTCATAAGAAATCCCTCCTTTCATTCCTTCCTGGTGTTTGTAGTAACTTCCTGTTTACCACTTCCTGTTGCCAAACAGGAAGTGCATGAGAACTCATGAGCTCTCTATTGTTTGGGTGTGGCTGGCTATATAAGCCACACCCAAGATTCTCACAGTCCTTCGTGTTGCTTACTGCGAGTTGTATCAGCAACACACTTGTCGTGCTCTGGATCAGCAGGCATCTGCTTACCTGCTCCGGATCATCCTGCTTCTGCTTACCTGCTCCGGATCATCCTGTTTCTGCTTACCTGCTCTGGATCATCCTACTTCTGCTTACCCACTCCGGATCATTCAGCTTCAGCTTACCTGGTTCTTACTCCACGCCACAGCTATCTACAGTCAAGAGGGGACTTCTACACCGGCACCTGTAAGAACAAAGAAGAACAGCGTTAACATGCGCACATCAGTAACGCTGCGCTTACTCACCGAATCTTCCCGCGACGCTGGAATCCAGGTTAGTTGCACGAGCGCACAAACCCCTGTAAGAAAGAAGAGACATTATTCATTGCGCTCGCTCCAATTACGCGGACACTTATTTCACTGCGCTCTCTTTCTCTACACGGTGCATACTTACCAAAATCCTCTGTGCAAACTTACCTAACCACCAAGTCTCCAGTAGTGCTGAGCCCGGACTCGAAGCGCTAATCCCACATAATTTCTCCTGCAAGGGAATGGGAGAGACATTACCAGACGCGCTCGAATTGAAGGTGCTGTGCAAACCTACCAGCAGCTAGCTTCTACACGCAGCACTACTTGCCCACAAAAATACCGGCAAACAAAGACAATACGGACAATTTTGGATACTCAACATTCTCCGCACAACGTTCACTTGTGGGAAGGACTTTCTAGCCAGTGAAGAAACTGGCGCTTTGAACTCTCGGCCTCGCTGTGAAGGCATAAAATAGTGTTTGGCATCTGAACTCAGCCTACAGACATTGGCACCAATCAAATGAGTGAATCATGCCCCTGCAAATGCAGGATGGAGTGCACACCCTACTAAAGATCAAGTTAAGCCCATAGGGGGACATCACAGCACACAGTAAAGAGAAGGGAAGGGAAGGGCCCAGGGGAATCGGGTGAATTCAGGTCTGAGTGTACACCTTGTATTTGACAGGTATTCCTCCGGGTGAAACAGGGGAAGTGAAGACTCGAGTGTGACAATCCATGGATTTAAGTATGACATAGGCATGGCAAAATGGGGGAAGGGGATTTTTGTATATTGTCGGATTGTGAAGAAATAAGAGTGAGTTTATGGCCCTTTGGAACGTGCATATGTAATGGGTGGGATTACACCAGAATAATTCTAAGTCCAAATAACCGGACAAATTCAAGAAGATGGCAGGTTACTGTTCTATTAACAATTATCTAAAATAGGGAGGTTACAATGAACATCAACGGAAGTACGCTCAGTCTCTCAGTGATATCCACAAAAAATACAATTCTTATACTCAATTATGTATCAGAGTGACGTCATACTATGTGGCTATAGTGAAAAACCTATCAAGGGTCAGGATTGGTTAACATCTAGATTTACACTCATACATGAGATAGGATTGTAATTGGCTGTCCTTTATCGGGTGGACAACTCATGCCTACTTCTTAAAACATGTAATTTCAGAAACCGTAGATACACAGTTTGTCATTGGTCTAACAAGCTATAAGGTTCTTCATTATACAGACTAATATAATTGGTTGGCACGCTTGTGCCATGTCTGGAACATTCAGCTCATTTAGCAGCATGTAAGCCCAGACCCAGGTGCAGGGAGATAGGACACAAAGCTATATCACCACCTAATTAGCCTAGCATTTCTCATCACCCATGACTTCTGCATGAAATTGTCTTTGTACTTTGCCTTTTAGAGTATTCTCATCTTTGGGAATGCACAGGCATGAGGGCACTCGCTATCGTGTCTGGAACTCCAAGGTCAAGCTCTATTTCCATCCTTGGCTCACGTGACAGGAGACGACGATCTGGTCCATTTTGCAGATTTTAAATGGTCTAAATGAATTACAACTTGGCATCCTTTGTGTTCTTTCTTGCACCTTAACATGAGAAGATTCATCCTGCGCACACTCGTTCATCTTCAGAGTAGAGAGCTGGCCTCGATTTCTAGAATCTTGACTTCAGACCAGACAGCCTTGCCACGTGGCTCCATGAGCCTGTTATTCTGCTGTGACACAGCTTTCCATTCTCCCTTCATGGTTTCTGGCTTATTTATTTCATTACCAACGTCCAGTTTCTGTACAATGGCGGCTTTGCCTGAAATTCCATTTACTACTCATAGCTAGCCTATACGATGACTTGATCTACCTTGCGTTTCAGCGTCTGTAAAGTTATTGAACTTCGGTTTTCTGCAGCACTTTGTTAACATGTAATCTTCTTTCCCATGTTGATAGTTTACTCGATTCTTTACTTCGTCATTTGTCCTCTAGGACCCCTGCATTGTCTTCATTCAGTATCTCAGGACGTCATGCACACTTTCATATGACTTCATCAGTTAATTTGCTTAGCTCTTTCTCATATTCTTTCGGGGAATTCCTCTTGTAGGTTGTTATCACTTCGGGGGAACATTCAATAGGGTTGTCTCAATGGGTATTTCCTTCCAAATACTCGCTGTGGTATTGGCACGGTAGCTGGTGTCAGGCAAGGTAGGGTCTCATGTCTCCAATACAGAGGGGGAGGGGAAGAGATCTCCAGCTGATGTATACAGCTGCTCCTATACAAGAGAGTAAGGAAAGAAAAAGAGATATATTCCAACAAGCGTTGGAAAGGATCACATGGTAAGTCTCGTTAGGGGGCAGTAATAAAAGAGACGGATGCCTCATGGAGACTGAGAAGACAGCTGTATTGCATTTTATTGTGTAGGGATTGCTGGCGTCAGCCTCATGTTTTAAGATAACTTAGTAATATCGCAGAAGGTGTTTTTAAGGTAGGTGACAATAATATGTGATTCCCCAAACAATCAAATTCATTCATGTCCATACAAATATATACAAACAAAAGTGGTCCAAAATGCAGATGACAGTTTGTAAATACAGAGTGCTCCCCTTGAAGGCTGGAGGAGGTAACACAAAAAGATATATATATATATATATCAATTGTATCTCGGGCAAAACCAAAACCATGGCCTGAGATACAATTGAATATTGTTCATCATTGTAGATAGAAACAAGAGAAGGATAGAAAGAGAGTTGAGGAAAGACTGATAGAGGAAGCGAAGTTAGTGCAAAGGCAATTATCAAAATTGACAATGGAAGGAGCTATGTTAACGAACGCGGGGAAAACAATGCTGTGCAGGAGGTACACCAGGCACAGCCAGGGCCAAATGGAAACTTTGCAGGAAGAGAGGAGTATAACTATTATCCCTGGGGACAAGGGTTTGCACCCAGAGGCAGAGGGTTTGGTTTCAAGCTCAGAAAGGAGGAGGGTTTAATGGTGGGCAACCACGATTTGGAGTACCAACATTTCACAGATGTTCAAAGGTAGGGGAGGGATACAACAGAATTGGCAGCCAGTAGACACAAGAAGAGGGCCAGCATACCCCCCACTATATAGTGCAGAACCACCAGCATATTATGCCCAGACAAAGGCCCACAAGGAACAAGGCCATTTCCTGTCTGCACCTTTCCGCACCGGCAGTGCGGCGCGGGACACTTCGTCTCATATCCTTCCTACCGCTGACTTGTAACGGAACCATTGCAGTCATCTACTATCCTTCACTGCAACCCTTGAACTACCATAAACTTCGGGTAAGAGTCTGCCTGCACTATTAACTAATCACATTGCAAACAACCAGACCCAGTCCCTAAAACACTTAACACCACAAATTTTCATAGCAATGGCGCCAATATGGGTGCCCACATGTATGATACCTGAATACCTGCTGTATCCCTAATATGCATTGTAGTAGCTCCATTATTGCACGTTATTAGCCTGCATGTACGTTACTTACTTGTAAGATTATGCTGCCTGCTCATTCTGAATTACAGTCGCCGCTTAAAATGCTAAATACGCTAGTCCTCTGGCACTGTTAGCTGCACTGTCTGTACAATGTACCACGTAAACCCAGACTGGCATTGTACTTTTATTCCATGCATAATGTACTGTACCTCTACCCTGCATCAATAGATCCGTGCACTGGCACGACCGCGTCTCACAAAGCTACCGTAGCAACTTGCGCTAGTATCACTGTCTACTATTCTAAACATTCTATGTTGACCCACCAATGTTACTATTACGTGTACCCAGTCAAGTGTGTCTATGCCTTTGAGATGTCTTCTACCAACTATGCGGCATAGTATGTGCATGTATAGTACTAGCTAACGTGCTACCCAGGACCTAGATATACTACCACACCTATCTCTCCTAGTACAGAACCAGCAACCTTCATTACATCTGGATCCAGCTATGCTGCTGCATTTCCTGGCAGCCCATCACCTGCTTGTACTGTGGGTCTTGGCTACTCCCTTGACTCACACCCTCCATCCACCACCTCACACCACACCAGAGTCTCACTCCCATTACCCCACCACCATGCCCCCAACATTGAACCTGGTCACCAAACTACTGGCTCACCACACCTTTACACCCATCTCTCCTGCCACATCTACACACTGCTTCTCACCACATCCTAACCTTCCTGACTCCACTAATCCTTACCTCAACTCACCCGCCCTATGGCTCCAGCACTTCGCAACTACACCCACACCCAACCAACGTTGCCCGCTACATCTGAGAAACCTCAGACTAAGAACTAGATTCCTCCACATACCCAAACTCCAGCATGTCACCCACCAGCGAACAAACACCAACCAAATCCAGACGGCCCAGGCACAACCCGACAACCCTAAGACACCACCCAAAAATGAGGTGAAGGGCGCTCTCATCAATGCTAGATCCCTCCCGGCCCATGCCCTTGACGTCACAGATCTCACTGCCACACAAAACCTGGATTTATTGCCATTACGGAAACATGGCTTCACGCAGCCTCAGGTCCTCTACTGGCACTAGCCATTGCCAATGGTTATTCAATTATCAGCAGTAACCTCAACTCCAACTTCTCCAAAGGTGGCGGCGTCGCATTTATCCACAAAGACGACATCAATATGAGATTGATTCCCAACGCACAATTCAGTTCTGCTGAGTCCCTCTCAGTCAAACTCTCTCTATCTCACAATAACACAGCCACTCTGCACCTCATCTACAGGCCCCCGGGCCCACTTGCCACATTTTTGAATGACATCACGACCATCCTTGCCGACAACACCAAACCTAACTAGCAAGTTCTACTTCTTGGTGACCTCAATCTCGGCCTACTAGATCCCAATGACTCCCATGCCGAAGAGATAGCGAGTAATATTTCAAACCTAGGATTCTCTCACCGCATTCTCAAAACCCACCCACTCCAAAGGGAGGACACTCGATTGGATCGCCGACTTAAATTGCAATACGTGTATTGCCTCCAATGACCCATGTGCCTGGTCAGACCACAACATCATCATCTTTAACATACCAGCCAACGAACCAGGCACCAAACCTAATATTGCGCCATCCATCCCTACAAGAAACAAAAAGGACATTACCAAGGACAAACTCCTCCCTCTCATCCTGCCAATTCTTCATCCTCTCGCATGATGACCCAACAGTCTTGGTAGACACATTCAACCAAACCTTGCTCAAAGCTATCAATACCATAGCACCTCTCAAAATCAGGAAACCTAAACAGCGTGCCCATCTTAACTCCTGGTTTACTCCACATCTTAGAACATTACGCAAAGAAAAACAGAATGCCGAAGCACTTTGGAAAAGCCATCCTTGCGAGGTAATAAAGATAACCTCATCATTGCAACACTCAACTACAAGGAAGCAATTGTACAAGCTAAAAAAGAGACGTACAACCAACGTATCTCTCAAGCTGAATCTAACACGAAGGCGCTTTTCAAAATTCTTAAAGAACTAGAAACCCCTTCTGCCACCCCCGATATGTCCAATAAGAACAGCACATGGTGCGAGAATATACAAAAAGCTCTCCTCAACAAAATAGCCACTTTACAGTGAAAAATCAATGCTAAACAAAACTGCCTTCAAACTTCCCTGCAAACTAAACTCATGACTAATAAACCTAAAACCTCCATACTTTCACACACCCCATTTAGCTTTGCTCCACTTACTATCACTGAGGTAGAAAGCATTATTAGTAAACTGAAACCGTCCAACTGTCAGGGCGACTCCTGTCCAGCCCCCATCATCAAGGAATCGGCAAATGAACTTGCCCCCTTCATTACCGCCTTTATCAGGCTTTGTTCCTGATAACCTCAAGGACTCAAGGGTCATCCCACTGTTAAAAAAACCTACATTGGATCCCAGTATCCCCACTAATTACAGGCTGATCACCACAGTGCCATTCTTATTGAAAATGTTGGACAGGGCTGCGTATTTACAGATTCAGAAGTACCTAGAAAATAACAATCTTCTTGGCACAAGACAATCTGGTTTCCGACCCAAGCATTGGACGGAAACGGCCTTACTAGATCTTAAAACTCAAATCGAGGACATAAAAGACAATGGGAAAATGGCCTTATTATTACTCCTCGATTTATCAGCAGCATTTGATCTGGTCAATCATCAAATCCTCTGCCGCCACTTGAAACTAGCGGCCCACTTCTCTGAAAAAGCCACCAAGTGGATCAGTTCCTTCTTGGATAACAGACAGATGAGGGTTTTCTCGCCCACTGCCAAACAGAACCTACACTGGTGCTCTGCGGGGTGCCGCAAGGCTCCTGCATTTCACCACCGCTTTATAAAGTTTTTACCAAACCTCTATTCAACGTACTTGACTATCTGGGTGTCACCTACACCAACTACGCCAATGACACCCAGATACTCATTCCAATCAGAGGCGACTACTTGGTGGACTCTAAAGCCCTGAACGACATTTATCAAGTCATCCAAGCCTGGATGGCCCAGCATGAGCTTTGTCTCAACGATGACAAGACAGAGCTCCTCATCCTGGGCTCTCAACACCGATTGAATAGACTTCACCCCTACTTAAAACGTTCAACATTGATGGTAACTCTATCAAAGTTTCCACTGACACTAAAACACTAGGAATGTAAGCTTATCACAGCATGCCGCCCCTTGCTAACCACACAGAACTGCACTATCTTGGCCAGGACATTGGTTATGTCCAAATTGGACTACTGCAATGCCTTATATTTTGAGACCAACCAATGTAACCTTAACAAATTACAGGTTACCCAAAATAACGCCATTAGAGCTGCCCTAAACATCGCCAGATCTACACACATCTCTGAAACTAGGAGAAGCCTACACTGACTTTCAGTATCACAAAGAATTTCTCTGAAATCTCTCACACTCACACACAAATGTCTGAACAATCAGGCCCCCATCTATCTTGTCTCCCGCTTCTCTCACTACTCACCTACCCGGCTACTTAGATCAGCTCAAGCACACTGCCTGACCATCCCTAGATATAAACTGCAGAGAGCTGGGGGCACTAGCTTCCCAGTCCTTGCCTCCAAATTATGGAACTCCATTCCATTAACCATTAGATCTGAAAATTCTCCAACCCTATTCAAACAAAAAACCAAACTGTGGATATCAACCACACAAGCTTAATGCCATTTAGGACGTTTTGGTCATAACCTGCCCAGCATATGTATTCAAGATTATGCTAACTGTAAATATTGATGCACATCATACTGTATACTATGTATAATGTATAATGTTACTGTATATATTGCGCACACCTTTACATTGTTATTTTACCATTTTGTAGATCCTGTGCATTGTTGTCTCTGTTTATCTGTAACTATTATTGTGATGTACTTACTTGCCAAGATATGCGCCCAGTTGCCCTTGGGCCTGGTGCGCTATATAAATAAATAAAATACAAATACATGCAGTATCAGGCACAAGCACCACAAATACAGAAGATGCAACAGGGGGTGGCACCCCAAACACAGCAAGAAGCAATGCAAACACAGCAAGCCCCAATGCAAACACAGCAAGCACCAATACAGGCACAGCAAGCACTGATAAAGGCTCAGGTACCAATACAAAAGAACAATGTGACATCATGGAATGCGAACATATTGCCACAGGCACCTGCACATATAATAAGGTGTGTGACAGTATGATAAGTCATTTATAACACGCCTGTACACCAGTATTTCTAGGCACGACAAGACAAGCAAGGGGAAGACAAAGGGGAACAAAACAAATGATCTCACTAGGGCTTGTGTCATTCAGATCATGCAAGTGCAAGGGCAAGGGAGAGGAGAAGTGCCAAGGGAAGGGAAAAAGAGAGTGCAAAGCAAAGCTCAGTAAGTGCCGCCGGGGTGGCCGGTTCTATGTAAGTGCAGGAGGCAGGAGAATGTAGGGTTGCTGATACAGTCCCTAGTGCACAGTAGGCGAGGAGGCAGTGCATGGGGCTACTGGTTGTGATGGAGCCTGGTCCCCATAGGATTCAGAGGGAGGCCAGGTAACCAGTCAATGCAACAGACAAGAACATCAGCAGGGAGAGAGAGAGAGAGCAGGAGAGAGAGCAAGAGAGAGAGAGAGAGAGAGAGAGAGGGGGAGAGGGCGAGAGAGCAAAAGCGAAAAGGAAGGTCTTGAGCTGCTTCTGGAACCTGAGGTGGTCCTGTTAAGGTTTGAGAGAGGCAGGGAGGCTGTTACAGAGGGAGGCACCAGCCAAGGAGAAAGATGTACTCCCCACTCTCTGCCTGGAGGAGTGTCTAACCCTCAGAGAGTTGGAGGTGGATGAGCAGAGGGCTCAAGAAGGCAAGTGTTAAGGAATAGAGAGTTGGATGTGGTGTGGTCCCTAGCCCCAGAAAGCCTTGTGGACAATGCAGAGGGTCTTCAGCATGATTGTTGCAAACACCAGGAGCCAGAGGAGGGATTTCAGGGCTGGAGGGATACAATCACTGGGCTTGAAGCCAAGGCAAGTCTTGCAGTCCTGTTCTAGATTAGTTGCAAAGGGTGAAGAGCAGAGGCAGGCAGACTTACAAAGAGGCTGTTGCAGTAGTCCAATCTAGAGAGAACCAAAGCTCTGGAGACAGTGACCCTCTGGGGGAAAGTGAGGAGGTGCAGCTGGTAGTGGGACTTCTTAGAGACATCTGTGATGTGAGGAGAGAAGGTGAGGGTGGAATTGAAGATGACACCAAGATGTTCTGCCTCGCAGGAACGCACAGGTAGAGGGCCCAAGGAGGTCAGTCAGAGTGGAAGAGGGAAAGAGGGAGCAGGGATCAAAATTAGAAGGATCTCAGTCTTACTGACATTTCAGGCAGAGATTGTTAGAGGCACACCATTCCTGAATCATGGATAGACACTCAGGAATGAGTGGGAGAGGAGGCAGAGGGAAGCCTGAAGGAGAGCCGAATGTCATCCACATAACAGTGAAAGTTAGGAGAGAAGGTAGAGATGAGATGGGCCAGAAGTAGCAAGTAAAGGATGAAGGTGAGAGGTTAGAGCCCTGCGGAACACCACATGTGGAGAGAGAGGTGGTGGAGAGAAAGGACCCCAGTTGGACCTGTGAGGGTTGATCAGAGAGGAATAAGGTAATCCAGGCTAGGGCCTGATCCGTGATGCCCAGTTTGTCACTGAGACAATTGAGCAGGATGGCGTGGTTGACCGTGTCAAAAGCAGAGGAAAGATGAAGGCGGGTGAGGACAGAAGAAGGCTAGAGTTGCGAATTGAGAGCAGGCCTTCACGGGTGTTCAGGAGAGCAGAATCTGTGCTTCTGGCTGCTCTAAAGCCAGACTGATGGCCATGGGGACAACCAACAGATTCGGTATGTGAGTAAACTGGGAGATGGCCAGCTTTTCCAGGAATGTGCCCAGGAAAGGAGTGATAGAGATCGCTTGGTAGTTTGCCAGAGAAGAAGGATTTACAGAAGGCTTCTTCGGGAGGTGGAGCACAAGGGAGTGCTTTGGCGGAGGCGAATGTTCCAGTGGCAAAAGAGTTATTGTAGAAATCGGCCAAGGTTAGATCAAGGGTGTCAATGTGGCATTTTCAATGGTTCTGTAGGAGCAGGGGAGCACCTGCTTGGATGATACTTTCATAGATCAGACTTGTCTACAAACATCATCAGGAGTGAACAAGGGGAAAGAGAAGAATGGATGAGGAGAGTGGGAGGCGGCCCGAGATGGGCAGAGAGAGGTAGAGGGTGAGGAAGAGGAAATAGAGGACAAGATGTCCAGAATTTTAGTGCTAAAGTGAGAAGCCAGTGCCGTGCAAAGTGCCTGAGAGGGAACAGGAGAGGTGGAGACTGCAGCAGGATTGGGCAGCTATTTGCAGATTTTGAAGGGTTCAGCTGTGTTGTTGGAGGCTGCAGAGACACAGGCTTGGATGTAGGCTCTCTTCTTTGACAGGACAGAGAGTCTGTATTGCCTTTGGAGCAGGCCCCAGGCCAGTTGGTCAGAGGATGCGCCTGATGCCCTCCACTTCCTCTCGGTCACCGTGCACTTGTGTTTAAGGGGGGCGAGGTCGGAGTCATAGCAAGAGTTGCACTTGGAGGTGGCCTTCAAATGGATCCTCATGACAGGGGCAAGGACATCAAGAGTTTTAGTGATAAAGAGATGCAGGTTAGAGAGGGCAGTGTCAGAGTGTGAGTCAGCCACAGGCATAGCAGGAGGCAAGAAAGTAAGTAGTGGCAAAGTCTCCACTGAACAATGCTTCATGGGCCGGATGGCCCAGAAGGTGGGTGGCAGTGCTAGGGTTGGCTTCAGCTGAGGAAAGAGAGAGTCAGGTGGGAAGAGAGAAGAACATGGTCAGTCCAAGAGAGAGGAGTGGTGAGAGTGTTTGAGGGGGATGTCAGAAGAGATGAGAACATCCAGGGTGTGCCCAAGCGGAGGGTGTCGGGCCAGAGGGTAGAATAGAAAGAGAGAGAGAGAGTCGCAGAGACTGTGAAAGAGCCCAGAGGAGGGGTTGGAATCATCCAGATGGATGTTGAGTTCTCCAAGGAGGAGAAGTTGAGAGGTACAGGCAAGGATAGAAGAGGAGAGATCAGCCCACTCAGAGAGGAAGAGGGCAACCTGGCCCGGTGGCCTGTAAATGGTGGCCACAGTAAGAGAGAGGCCAGGAGAGATAGAGAGCCTGCAGACCAGGCATTCAAAGGAGGAGTAGGCCTGCATAGGAATGACAGAAGCAGGGATCCACTCCAGAAAGATCAGAGCTACTCCACCTACTGGACGGTTGGTTCTGGGTTCAGAGAGAATCTTGTAACCATTGGGGAGGAGAGTGTCAAAACATGTGACAGAGCTGGCCGTTAACCATGTCTCTGTGAGACCGAGGACATTTAGCTCAAGTTCCTCGAGGAGTCGGCAGATGTTGGAGGAATATTTGACAGCGCAGCAGGATTTGAGAGTAGCGACGTGGAGTAGATTGCCACATTTGAAAGACTTATGTGGAGGTGTACAGGCAAGTGGTATGCCATGCAGAGGTTGTAGATGGGCCCGAAAAGTGGGCAGAGGAGGAAGGAGGCAGAAGAGTGGCCAGAGAAGATGAGGAGGGTGCCAAAGAGATGGCAGAAGAGGGAGGGGGCGGAGGAGCTAGAGGGGTGCAGGTAGGCATAGCAGGAGAAGTTAGGAAGTTGATAAGATGCGGGAAACGCCTATCAAAAAGGAGGAGATTGGGCTGAGGGCCCTGGACCAAGACAGTGCCATTCAGATAGACATTAATGATGCTCTTGGAAGGGTGGGAGAAAGCAATGAGGACATCCCACAGAGTGCCACCATTAATGGGAGACGAGGAAAAAGGGGGAGAGAACAGAGACCATATGGGGGTCTATAGGCCTGGAGAGGGAACAACAAAGAGGATGTCGGTAAGGGCCTGTCTGGAGGAAGCTCTGGTGTAGGTATCAGTGATAGGGAGGTCTGGGTTGGAGACCAGGATGTCCCTTTGAACTTCTTGGGAGAAACAGCAAGCACCATAGATGGTGTAAAGGAGGTAGGAGGGAGGGGATGGGCCTGAGGGAAGAGAGAGAGAGACACACAGCCCTGTGGCACACAACTCATGATGCGCATTGGGTGGAAAGCCAGGGTTACAACAAAGGAAGACACAGGGGGAGAATAAGTAACACACAACAGTGAACAGGACACCTTGCGGGGAGATCTAGGGAGTGAGGGAGCCTAAAGATACCCAGTGACAGTGCTGCAGTTACCAGAATGCAAAATACCCTGATTCAACTTTGCTAGAAGGGGGAAAATGCTCAGGTTTTAAATACAGCACATTGCAAAACACCCAGATTCAACCTTCCCCACAGTTTACACACAGCACAATGCAAAACAGTAAGATTCAGTTTTCCTAGAAGGGGGAAAAATGCTCAGTTTTTAAACACAGCACAGTGCAAAACACCCATATTCAACTTTTCTAGAAGGGAAACATGCTCAGTTTTTAAACCCAGTACAGTGAAAAACACCCAGATTCAAGCTTCCCTACAGTTTACACACTGCACAATGCAAAACACCCAGATTCAACTTTCCTAGAAGGGGGAAAATACTCTGTTTTTAAACTCAGCACAGTGCAAAACACACAAATTCAACTTTCCTAGAAGGGGGAAAGGTGCTCAGTTTTTAAACACAGCACAGTTAAAAACACCCAGATTTAACCTTCCTCACAGTTTACACACAGCACAGTGCAAAACACCCAGATTCAGCTTACCTGGAAAGTTGCAGCAGGTTGACGGTTGCAGATCTCATGCTACCATGGAGAACATGGGTAGACACCACTGGAGCTGCCCTTAGCCTCAGGCCTTTTGTCGAGGTGACTGCCACGGCAGGGGCTGCCTAGAGTGGCTGCTAAAAAGGGCCAGGCAGCCAGTAGGAGCACAGGCATTTAAGGTGGGTGGGCAGGACACACAACAAGCCGGAACAAGGATAAGGGGGGAAGCAGGAACACACATGCTACAGTGCGGCAGAAATGTACTTTTTAAAACAACTTACTTACAGTGCTACAAAGCACCCAGCCTCCCCCCACAAACAGAGTAGTGGAAATGGTGCTGAGGGCTACAACGTTAACCCACAATCGGCTGCCAGCAAGCAGGAGCAAAGGGGGAAGAGGAGGAAAGCAGGACATACAACAAGCAGGAACAAGGATAAGGGGAGGGAGAGCGGGAACACGTACGCTATGACATGGCAGAAATGTACTTTTTAAAACAACTTAATTATGGTGCTACAAAGCACCCAGCCTCACCCCAGCACCAGAGTAGTGGAAAGGGAATCCTTTCACAGGTATGGGATTGAATATGTACCCACCATAGGACAGCCCACAGACAGACTTGATGTGTCCCATCCTATCAATTACACCAGACCCACAAGAGGAACCAATGGTTGGAGTGACCATAGGTGACAAAACATTTTCCTTTTTAGTGGGTACAAGAGCCACCCGATCCTGTGTTAAAGAGGGATAAGTCCCAATGTCAGGTATTTCCATGGATGTGCAAGGAATCTCTGGGGTGATGACAAAGGTTAATTTTACAGATAGCTTACCCATAACCATAGGAAAACATGACATGGCTATGCCGTGTTATAGTCTTGCCAGACACCAGTCAACATATTGGGGAGAGGCTATTAATCAATGACAATATTGTTTACTGAAGCAGGGATAATATGTACTACCCCATGGATCCACTATGTGAATGCACAAGAATTCATAACAGCATTTTATGGTCGGAAAGCACCAAGAAGAGTGTCACTAACCCAGAAATGTTCCTTTACGGAGTACACATATTGCTAGCATGGCTCACAAGAATGTAGGATATCATATTTAGGTTACCCACAGAGGTTTATTTTGGCCCAGAAGTACCCACAGACATGAGCTAGAAGCAGCAATAGTAGGAGAGGACAAAGTAATTTTACATGGGATAGATGAGAAAGAGATACATTGGCTCACAGCAATAGCAGGGGTACTGTGAATCACCCTCCATCTTTAACCGAGTGCTGCAGATGGACTTCAGAAATGTACAACTTGACAGTGCAGTCATCCAATATGTGGATGACATATTGGTGTGTAGCACCACAGAGGAGGAGTGCAGCAGAGACTCATTGCAGCTAATGACAGTATTATTAGATAAAGGGTACAAAGTGGACAAAGAGAAATTGCAATATTGCTAGTAAGAGGTCTTACACATATGTAGGCTGATATCAAAAGAAGGGAGATAGGTGACATCGGAAAGAGCAGATGCGATCATGAAAACATGCAGGCTAGAGACAGTGAACGAATCACAGCAATTCCTAGGCCTTTGCAATTACTGGAGGGCATGGCTCTTTGACTATAGCACATAGGTGAGGCCACTTTTAAAAGGACTGAAAGAAGCACAGAAAAACAAAAGTGAAATAGCCCGACAGGTGATATGATAGAAGCTAGCAATAAGCACAGCTCCTGTGTTAGGGATCTATGATTACAATGAAGACTCTTTTCTGTTTTCCCATTCAAATGTAGTAGTTATGACAGTTGCCCTCTTACAGAAAACTACCATGGGACACATACCATTAGCCTTCTACAGTGGATCTTAGATCCAGTAATGAAAGGCCAATATCCATGTGAGCAAGCATTGGCTGCAGCAGCTTTTGCAATTGAGAAATCTTCCAGCATAACTATGGGCTGTTAGTACATTGACTACACAGAGAGCATCAGGCTCTATGAGGTGATTATATCAAATCCATCAATAAAGATTGTCAGATGCCGAGTGGTAAACCCAGTCTGAGTCATAGCTAAACCAGTGACAGAGGGAGAGTATGTGCATGATTGCACCAACTACACTGAATATCATGCTGAGGTAACCAGTGTCAAGCAAAATTCCCTAGGAGGGGGGATGATTCTCTTCATTGATGGGTCATCGTCAATAGACCAGAGCACGGGTGAGAGGCATAGTGGAATAGCAGTGGCAAAGGGAACAGAAAATGACAGCTTTGAGACAGCGACAAGTGCGAAATTGCCATTACATTTCTCAGCCCATGCAGCAGTTTAGGTAGCGTTTATCTTGGTGCTTGAAGTGCATGGGGATGAAGCAGTAACGGTGCATTCTGACTCCACCTATGTGACCTCAATAGTACACGCACGACTGTCCCTATGAAAAAGGAGTGGCTTCTTGCGCGCAGATGGCACACCAGTACAGCATGCGCCATTACTAGACAGGCTCATAGACTCAATTAAACTCCCATCCGCTATTGCTGTGAAGTGCAACACACATCAGAAGTGTAGACTTGATTTCTTGCAGCAATGAGGCTGCTGATTTAGAAGCAAAACGAGCAGCATATTTCCCAGAAGTAACTGACATTGCAACTGCGCAGAACAAGTATACACACGTGTACAACATGATGTTGAAGGAGGGCTTTAATACGATACCCACAGCACACATTATTGAGTTGCAGTGAGGGCACCACCAGAAGAACAGGAGTTATGGAAAAGGCAGGGTTGCTCATTGTCCCCCACAGAATGTGTCAGCAGGACAGCACTGGGAAACCTGTTATACTCCTTGGGCTACTTACAGTAGCATCGCAACAGCTGTACTACCCAGCATACAGAACAAGAGAATGTCTTTCAGTACTGATTACAGAGGAGTGGTTTGTCCCTAATTTGAATGAGCATGTTGCTAATTTCATTTTTAACTGCTTGATATGTCAGAAATGTACTGCTGGCCATACCCTGAGAACAGTGAAAGGAGCAATACTCAATCCTACTGGACCATTTCAGCATTTGTATATCGACTATGTGGCTATGCTACAAATTTGTAATGGTTATAGGTATTTGATAGCAGTGGTATGCCCCCTTTCCTGATGGATCAAAGCCGGTCCATGCACACATCCAAATGCCACATGTGCAGCAAAGTTCCTTGTACATGAGGCATTTTCCAGGTGGGGAGTATGCGATGTGCTACGTTCTGTCAACGTATTGCACTTTGTAAATTATGTATTAAATCACATCACTATCCTCTTGGAGATAAGGCACACATTTTCATCTGCCTATTAGCCACAAGCAAACAATAAACAGCGCTGTAATTCTGTTCCAAAGTGGCAAGGACCTGATTTTATTGAAGCTGTCACTCCATTTGCGGTCAAGGTTGAAGGAAGGAGGGTGTGGATTCATCTGAACGACATCAAAATGTATAGAGGTGAGACCCCCCTGTCTGCAAATACTGAACACAAAGGTGAAGAAGATGTTTGGTGATCCCAGACACAAGCAATGACAAGAGCCAATCAGCAGCAGGTGCAACGGGAAGAATAAGAGGCACATAACTAAATTTCCAGCATGAGAACACTTCTCTAACATTTGTAAAAAGACGCTTGTGCACTTTTGTTTTTTCTGGTCCTTTGATTTCTGTTGAAAACATATTCTTTTTTAGGAGCTTGGAACATAGGACTAACAGACGTATTGTTTGAAATTGAAAGCATGTATCATTCTGGAAAACAATTTCCTTGCATGCTTAACTGAAGTTTTTTCTTGCAAGCACTTATCACTTTAAAGAGAAGGATGAGATATGTCCTCTATTAGAACAATGTGTTTACTAAATGAGGTCATATATTCTCTCTTTGCACATAGGGGGAATTATGTGCCTAGTTATCTGCAAAAGGTAGCCACGTTAGCTATCATTATCATAGAGACAATTTATATATTTTATGGTCTATATTTTATTAATTTCATTGCAGTAAGAGAACTGGTAATTAATAATATAGCTAGATCAGTAAACCTGAGAATAACCCCTGTGACAATGACAAATGAAATGGCATAACAGCAAGTGTGCTAGATGACTCAAGGCAATTGACCAAGTATGTTGCTGATTCTGGCCATGTCACCAACAACCTGTTGAACAAACACATGAGCAAAGTGTGGAGAGAGATGTCTGAGATGTCTGATGAGAGTTGTTTTGTGTGCTCCCTCATCCCATATGCCATGAGTGCCTCCAGAATATTCCTACCAACAGACTCACCTGACAATACAGCACATTGCCCGACACACCTTGCACTATGTATGACCCAAGGACAATTCCAGGGTGAGACAGCTTCCATAGAGTGGGTGACAAAAGCAGATTCTTCACAGGAGGATAATTTTATAAAACAAAAGAGCATTATGATAAATGCTAACCCACAAAACAAGGTGATGAAATACATACCAGTAGACATGAGTGGGGGAGGGATTAGAATAGAAGATCACAACATGCTGCAGTGTAACGATGCGCAAGGAAAATAAATACCTTGGTGCTGGAATAGAGTCCAGTTACAAATAAAAAGGAAGTGTACTTTCTGCCAAAGGATTGGTTGAAGAATTAATAGGGTGCAAAGCATTAGCACTCCTTGGACAGCCTAAAGAGGTGGTAACGCAGGGCCCAGTGAGAGAGACTCAAGATATTACCACTGCAGTTGTGGGGTCACATCCTCCACCCCCCCAATATGAACACTGCTCCTGATGTCCTCAACGTCCATACTCTGATGAGTCAGCACCAGTCTGATCAGCCAATAAAATGTAATGCTCCTGGAGAGCCCCTCAAGCTCCCCATCCCGTGTGGTAACCCGCTCACCTTGATGGATGCTCTAACTAGTATTTATAGCATTAAGCACCCTATGGTGAGGGTAACTGGTGCCTGTAATCTACATCCTAGGGGGGTTTGCCCACGCACCGACTACAGGGGAGGCCAAGTGGGCCCATCGTATTTCTTCATGGGATACCTAAATTGCCCCCCGACAGGCAAGAACCGAGGGTCACCCTGTTGAACAAATGTCTCCATTGTCTTCACTCAGTTGGGGATTTTGCTTTTGTGACCCGGGAGGCCAGGGTGGGGCGTCAAAGACTGTTTAGTGATAACCCTGAGGACTCTGTTAAACTAGTCTTTAGAGACGGTCAAATGGCCAGGGAAGTACTCGGAAGACTGCATCGTTATGGCCAATCTATCATTGATAGTAGCATTGCGGGCAGCCTGTCCCCTGACCCTGGTACTGTGGCTCTCACTAAACACTGCTTTACCAACACTGCCCTAACTGGTGTAAATATTATCCCTTCGAGCACCTGGCGATCTGGCAAATATTGTGATACTTGAATTGTGAAGCATAATGTAGAGAAACTGTCCAATTCCACATAACAGGGGCCATGACCAACTTTTGTGTGCTATTGTCAACAGAAAGCTACTAACAAGTTGGCTTTTTTTGTTTTCTTTTTGATTGTAAATATGGAAGTGTAATGCTAGACATGTTTTGCTAGGGTTTACTTTGATGGTCGTATGACCGAATAAAGTTATTTTGACAATTGACTAAAGAGGTGGTACAGCATTCAAACACCAAGTGTCTTGAAGAATGGCCTGGAAATGTGAAATGGCTCACCTGGGTAGAAGATGAGAGGGCACCAGTGCCAATAAGATCACTGAAAAATGTGACCCTTGCTTCCAAAATGAGGGCACAGTGAAGATGGCAATGGATACAGTGTGTGGGTACATTTTTGACATACCAGGCATGAAAGTAGGTATAGCAGTGATAATTGCCCACTATTGGGCTTGTGGTTCAAAGGCCTATAATAATCCCCCAAATTGGAGAAGCGTGTGATCTCTGGTGGTAATCAGTGCACCGGCTTTAGCAGTGCCCAAGAGTGAGGTGCAGATTGGTGATTTCCCCAGGATGAACACACACCTAAGACATAAGAAGCCCCTCACCCTTGAACGGATGCAAAGGGATAACTATAACTCGGCAAAGATGGCAAAGGTGTATGACGACATACCAGATTAGCAGAATTGCTCAGTAGAACAGAAATGTTCTTTACATCCCTCTTTACTCCCAGGTTGCAGGCCAATATGAATGCCAAATGGTTGCAAATAACCTGATGGGAACTGTTGCAGACCATAAATACAACTATAAAAGGCTTTAATTCCCTAAAAGAAGAGCTGAGAGCAATAAGACTCATGGCCCTCCAAAACAGATACATCCTCACTCTGATAACAGCCATGGAGAGGGGGGTGCATAAAAATGACTGCCTTCTTGATACACATACCTAGCCACTCACAATGGGGAAAATGGGAATCTCACCGAGGCAGTAGCCACCTTGACGGAACTGCACACAAAAATGGTGGAAGAGGTGATAGACCTTGCAGAAGACATTGCGGAGGATGACTGGTTTACCTCCCTGTTCTCACAGCCACCTGGTTGGCTAACACATTCAAAATACTAGTGGCCATATTGGTACTAGTACTACTAGCTTTCTGTGTTCTAACAATAGCAATGGTCCAATGCAAAAATACTGCCGAAAAGGCAGTAGGAATGAAAGTAGTGATAAACCTAGATACTCACGTGCATGAGTATATACAAACGGATGACTTCCTCCGAACTCAAACAATGGAAAGCCCTATTGCACCTCCCAGGTCAAAATGTACATATCCTCAGGACCCTCCCAATTACACCAGGCATTGGGTGTATTGTGATTCCAATGGGAAATGCTGCTAGATGACCTGGAGCCTAGATGAACCTGTGAGATGTGGAGGTAGCTTGAGGGGGTGACTTAAATATGCATACCCAAGGAGCCCCATCTGGGGTAGAGCAGAAGGAATAGTGTGGTTGAGGACTGGACCAGTGGTGGGAATGTTGAGAGGCAGATGAATATCCATCCATAGCTTCTGCCCCTCCCCTGACCCAATACCACACAGGTGAAAAACGTTACTTACTGAGACAACCATACCGCCCTTATCCGAGGCAGGTATAGCAGGACGTGGAGATTATTTGAGATGAAGATGGCAAAAGCAGTCCAACTAACATTGTAACAGTAACATGCGCATGCATTACAGATGAAGCAAACATGCACTCCACATGAAGAACATGCATACTAGGTAATATATGCATTATACATGAAGAATGTTAACATAGCATCCACAGACATGAAGAACACTAACAAAACCAAAATATAAGTTGAATGCAACATGAAGGAGATGCAAATATAGCTCACGAACATAGAAACAAAAGTGTAATTGGGCAGCCATCTTCTTAAAAATGGAAGCCGCAGCATGCTTTTAAATAAACAAAGGCCTCAAGACTTTGAGAGAACTCAAAACAAGGAATCCACAGAAATACAGATCCATGCAGAGCTCAGACGGTAGCTGACAATTAGTACCAAGGTTAAAGTGTAATAAGGGAGAGTATGAACAGTGGCATGAAGGCACCAGGATACCGCCAGATTAATTAAAGTTTTATGAGGATGCAACCAGTCTTTGCTAGCCAGGTGCAGTAAAATAGCAAGCCAAGAAACTCCATGAAGAATAACTCAAGAGTGTCCCTGGTGGAAACAGAAAACATGACACACATTAATATTAGCTAAAACCACAATAAATAGAATATAGTTCAATTTCATACATGGTCATCTAACACGTGATCTATAATTGGAGAATACTGACTATTCATTAGAAGCAAACATAGTTAGAACACCTGCAGTACTCCCTAAAAGCACACACAGAGATGGTCTGCCCTACAGGGTCAGGTACAAAGAGATTGCCTGGTCTCATGGCCTGAGAATGAGCAATTGAACAAAGAACAGTCCATGGGCCTCTCTCCCCCTGCTCCCTGTCTGGCTCATATCTTAACATCTAGTCAAGTGTCCAAGATTGGTTAGCAAGGAGCCAACCTATCAAAACTCTTAGTGCTATGCCGCCCATCAAATTGTAGGCCAACCAATTATTTGTTATAGAAATTATGTTGTTTTACCGTTAACAATGTAGGGGTGGTTCCAGCTGGAGCCATCAGATAGGTGTAACCCAATTAAATGTTTAACCCCTATTTAATCTATATGTAGTCAAACTCACTAACCTATCCCGATCCCCGTTGGTTTTGTAACTGAGATTATGTTATGACATCATTTAATACCCATTTCGAGTACTTAAGCAATTGTGTCTTATTAAAATGTTGAGCGTAACAGGATTTGAATGCTTGTATGCTGTCCCGGCATTGTTAGGATGATAAAGCTGGATTTTGCCTTGCACTTTGTCTGCTTTGTCTATGAATCTGGTTTGGATTGACTGCAGTTCCTCTGGGTTATTTGAGACTTTTGAGACTGCCTTAACACTGGAGTCAGCGACATCACCGAGCGAATATAGGGACCCACCCCGTGGGTGTCACCTATTGTCATTACAATTAAACCAAAAAGGCCGGGGGCCATACGCATTTGTGTGGACATGCAGATCCCAAACAGGGCATTAAACAGTCTCCCAATGCCGTCCCTAAATGATATCTTGGCAAATCTCCATGAGGCCATAGGGTTCTCAACCACAGACCTGCGAGCAGGATATCATCAGATTCCACTGCACCAAGATTTGAGGGCAATAACGATGTTCTCAACACATGTTGGCCTGTTTTGGCATAAGAGGTTACATTTTTTTCGGGGTGTCTTCGGCTGCAGCGGTGTTCCAGCACACATTGTGGGGAGTACTAGCAGGACTGGAGGGTGTGATTGATGTGAGTGACGATTTTCTGATTTAGTCCAAAACAGAACAAGAACACGTAAGAAGGCTGAATGCTGTGCTCTTGAGGTTACGCAACAAAGTCCTCACACTCCATGAAAAAATATGTGCATTCATGCAACGCAAAGTCCAGTTTTGTTTTTTTAGGAATCGGGTATCTCCGCAGATCCAATGAAGGTTGAGGCAATAAAGACATTCAGACCACTGACATTGCCATCTGAGGTACTGAGTTTTCTGGGAATGACAAGCTTCTGTGGCCAGTTCATTCCCAATTTGGCTACTATCACAGAACCACTGAGGAACCTCATCTGCAGTTATACAGTATAGGAGTGGAATGCGACCACTTAGGCAGCATTTGTGAAGTCCAAAGCACCTCTTGCCGATGACACGACAATGGTATTCTTCAACCCGCATTGGAAATCAGAAATTGTGGTCGATGCACGTCCGGTGGGTCTGGGGGCAGTGCTGGCACAGGTGGATGGGGAAGGTGTTCCACAGGCCATGTTTGCCAGTAAGGCTCTCACGTCTACAGAGAGAAGATACTCACAAATAGAGCGTGAGGTGCTGGCCATGCTGTAAGGATGCCGGCACTTTCACATCTATGTTTTTGGGTGGTCCGTCACTTAGGTCATGGACCATTTCTGCCAATACTGCATGGCTCCGCCTTGCACGCATCGTTGAGATGGTAGCGATGGATGCTGCAATATCAGGATTATGAGCGACACTACATTTTGAGGGGGGGTGATCATTCCTGCTCGTTAACTTTCAAGGCATGCAGTGGTTATGATTCCGGAAGAGGATGTCCAAACATTGGAGACCAAAGAGCTGGTTAACAAGGTTACCAGGGCTGCGGTGCCCAACTCTATGCCACTTGAAGGGATTGCATTGGCAACAAGAGGCATAGAGGAATGCAGCTGCTGGTGGACCAACTACGTGTAGAGCAATGTAAGAGGCTGCTGACTGCCAAGGGCCAGTGCATGTCAGGTACCCAGGTGTTTATGAATGGACTCTGGAGAGTAAGAACAGAACTCTGGGTGGGAGTTGAAGAGGTGCTGCTACAAGACACAAGGATAGTGATTCCCCCAACCCTTTTTCTGGCAGTCCTGGAAAAGGCACACGCAGGTCACCGAGAAGTGTGCAAGACCAATGCACTCCTTCGGGAGAAGGTTTGGTTCCCTGATCTGGAGGCACACTAGGATTTGATGATTGCACAATGCAGGAGGTTCCAGGCAATGCGTAGCCCTCCTAACCCGCTGCGTATACAGATGCCAGAAACAGCCGAGGAACTGTGGCAGGCCCTGAGTATGGACTTCGGAACCATTCTATAGAATAGGCATTTCCTGGTGGTCTCTGATGAATTTTGCGGTGGTTCGATTTGTGAGTTAGACATCAGTGGAGGTTGCGATTCCTGTCATTGAGGTTATCTTTGCAGCACATGGAGTGCTGCGGTCTGTGAGAGTGGACAAAGGTCCCCCATTCCAGGGGACAAGTGCCAACAACGAGATTGCTCGTCCTAGGTGCATGGGAAATCCCATTATGACCTTTTTTCCCGGTGTTAAGTGGTTAAGGAATTCCTAGATGGCCTGGATGTGGAGAATAAGCTCGTTACATCATGTTAGCCCTGCGACAAGGGTGATGTGGAGTCGTGTATGCACAAGCTCAACAAGGTAGTCAGGATTGCGATGGAAGAAGGTACACCTCTCGAGAAAGTGTTGTCTCATTTGTGATGACATATAGGCCGACGCCGAGCCCAGTTTCTAGGGCCGGACTAAGCGGGCGACTGCCTGGGGCTCAAAGGAAGGGAGGGGTACACCAAAGAGAGGTGTGATTGTGCCTTAAGACGTCAGCGAGAAGGGCGCCCTTTGATGTCCATTGGCTATGAAAGGCAAGTAGCAGACCACCGAAATGTCTGGTGCGATATCGATAATTCACTCTCTTAGAATCACTGACGTTGGATGTGTGGACTGGGTGGGTGGGTGTACAGAGTACTACCTTCGGGCCCAAGTACCTGCTCACCCTGCCACCCTCCGCACTGCCCCCGGGCCACCCCTTGCACTGGGATCTGTATCTGTACTCATACATTCCGCCCTTTGTTCTTCCTGCATTGATCAGACTTACCCTGTCTGCTGCCTTAAACCTAGCACTTGCCACTTGCGGCTGCACTACCACTGTTTCCTCTTATTTATTTAATTATTATTTATTCGGTTTCTCCTTTGCTCCGCCCTTTCCACTTCTCCCCCCTTCCATGCACTTTTCCCCTCCCTCTCTCCCATGCACTTTCGCGTTCTCAATGTCACTGGGCCTAAGATCGTTGTTTTTATTTTTTATTTTTTTTGGCTTTCCCTGTCCCCTCTCTTGCCTTGTCGCGCTCTGAAACACCTATGTATGAGCGCGATATAAATAAAATAAAAATTCAATTCTATTTTTAAAAAAAAAGAAAGTGAGCACATTCTGTGAGGCCAACGCTCAGCCGCTCGCAGGAACACAATTATGATATTATCTTCACTAGAGCGCCCATCAGCAGCTGATGGTCGATTCCTCATTACCTCTTTAGGCAGAAGATTTCAGGTTTTGGAAGTTCTTATCAGTTTCTTCATTCATGTTCCTGATAAAAGACACGCATTTCTGCAGCTCCGTCCTCAAAGCCTCTTCAGTTCACAAATCATCCATGAGCCATAGTTTACTGCTGCACCTGCTTTTGGGCACCTGTGTCACGCACCCAGGAGATCCTGTCACGCCTCTCATTGGTTGGTTTCATGCTGTGCACAACCCTGGATTCCTAGATTCCTACGGTGCCATCTTTTGTTCTAGGAGGGGTGCACAGCGTCTTGTACAGGAGGCTGGATGGGCCTTTCCCACTGAGCCAACAGAGGGCAGCATCGGCCCTAAAATGCGCGTGCCGACGAGGCAGGGGCGCAGTGGGTCTAAATGAATGCAGCCGCTGGTTTCCCCGGTAGAAGAGCCTACTTTGCTTCATCTTTCATCAAATGCTCGCTTTCAGGCGCAGCGCAGAGCTCAGAGCTGCAATTTCCATTGAAGTACCGCAATGTCCTTATTCTGCCTCCTGTGGGTTTTAGGAACCCGGAAATTGGGTCATCTGACTCTGAGATTCAAAGAACGAAAGCCATGCGCACCGAGAGGAGTGTGTGGAGAGTCAGAGACCAGAGGGGTGTACGAAGGGGGGGGGGGGGGGAGAGGGAGAGCTAGAGCTGTGCTGGGTGAGGACGGGGGGAAGGGATAGAGGGACAGGCGGATGAAGGCGAAAAGGGGTGTGTGGGACGGGAAAGGGAATGTAACGAGACAGGTGGGAGAGAGAAAGAGCTAGAAAAAAGCGAAAAGGGGTCTGGGAGAGGTAAAGGGATAGTAACGAGAGAGGTGGGGGTAGGGTGACCAGACGTCCCACTTTTGTATGAACTGTCCAGGAATTGGGCCGCCTGACCGCCGTCCCAAGAGGTTCTTTTTTAATTTTAAACACCCATTCCAGTTTTAGGGAGAGTGACAGTACTGGGTTGTGGGTAAAGGAAGGGTGACAACTTCCCGAGGAAAAATTATGAACTAAATTAAGATCACACCAAGATCAGAAACCTGCCATCGTTGATAGGTTCAAAGCCCTAACCTTTCAGGTGCCTGCCACACCCATGAACTGATTGTGCTGCAGAGACCGGCTTAAAAAGGAACAACAGCACGGCCTATACAATACTTCAGAGCACGCATAGACCGCACACTGTAAATAGTGTGGGAGGGGGTGGAGGCGCTCCCATGGCCGTCTCGGGTTTTCGTCTTCTAAATCTGAACACCCTGAGGTGGGAGAGAGAAAGGGCTAGAGAAAGAGAAAGATAGAAAGAGGGACTGGGGTGAGGTAAAGTGATAGGTGAGAGAGAGAGAGGGGCTGGGGAGGGGTAAAGGGATGGTAACTAGCCAGGTGTGAGAGAGAGAGAGAGGGGCTGGGGAGGGGTAAAGGGATGGTAACTAGACAGGTGTGAGAGAGAGAGGGGCTGGGGAGGGGTAAAGGGATGGTAACGAGACAGGCGAGAGAGAGAGAGGGGCTGGGGAGGGGTAAAGGGATGGTAACTAGACAGGTGTGAGAGAGAGAGGGGCTGGGGAGGGGTAAAGGGATGGTAACGAGACAGGTGAGAGAGAGAGAGGGGCTGGGGAGGGGTAAAGGGATGGTAACTAGACAGGTGTGAGAGAGAGAGGGGCTGGGGAGGGGTAAAGGGATGGTAACGAGACAGGCGAGAGAGAGAGAGGGGCTGGGGAGGGGTAAAGGGATGGTAACTAGACAGGTGTGAGAGAGAGAGGGGCTGGGGAGGGGTAAAGGGATGGTAACGAGACAGGCGAGAGAGAGAGAGGGGCTGGGGAGGGGTAAAGGGATGGTAACTAGACAGGTGTGAGAGAGAGAGGGGCTGGGGAGGGGTAAAGGGATGGTAACGAGACAGGTGAGAGAGAGAGAGGGGCTGGGGAGGGGTAAAGGGATGGTAACTAGACAGGTGTGAGAGAGAGAGGGGCTGGGGAGGGGTAAAGGGATGGTAACGAGACAGGTGAGAGAGAGAGAGGGGCTGGGGAGGGGTAAAGGGATGGTAACTAGACAGGTGTGAGAGAGAGAGGGGCTGGGGAGGGGTAAAGGGATGGTAACGAGACAGGTGTGAGAGAGAGAGGGGCTGGGGAGGGGTAAAGGGATGGTAACGAGACAGGTGAGAGAGAGAGAGGGGCTGGGGAGGGGTAAAGCGATGGTAACTAGACAGGTGTGAGAGAGAGAGAGAGAGAGGGGCTGGGGAGGGGTAAAAGGATGGTAACGAGACAGGAGGGAGAGAGAAAGAGGGACTGGGGAGAGGTAAAGGGATGGTAACTAGACAGGTGAGTGAGAGAGAGAGGGGCTGGGGAGGGGTAAAGGGAGGTAACGAAACAGGCGGGGGAGAGAAAGAGCGAGAGAAAGAGGATATGCGAGGGGTTACTGAAAGGTCAGGGTACCTTCTAGACAATATTGGGCCCCTGGTGAAACAACAGTATACCCCCTCACATTGCTGCTCTAATGCTACCCTGCACTTTATTCCAAAATCATTAAGCCATGGCAATTTAAATACCTTTTTATTGACTTGTACCTAAAACTAAAAAGTAGACAACGTATGCAACAATATTAGAGACATACTTTGTCTCGGGAGGATAGCTCAGGGGCAACACGCTCGCCTTGGAAGCAAGATGATGCAAAGCAACACAGGGTCGATCCCTGGGCCTGCGCATAGAAACCTCCGGGTATTAAGCGCATTATAAATAACAGAGCATGTCATATAATGTGAATACAATAATTTTCATCATCTCATGGTAATGTTCATTGTCCAAATGAAGGGCACTTTCCTAGACGCTGCAGTCACAAACGTGTCTATTGCTGCTGCATAATCTATATTTCCAACAATGTTGCTGTGAATTGAAAGTGTGACCAGAGCCAGTAGCTGTCTTCACTTGGTGAACACAGCACTCAGAGGCCTTTCCAAATGCTCTGGAGGAAGTATGGAAGATTGGCGTGCAATAAAGGGAAGGAGTTAAGCGGTGGTGAAAAGGAGGCTGCTCCCAGCTATATCAATGAAGGTTAGGGTAGAAAGAGTGCCTTGACACTACTTCAACCCGCTCAGGGGGAAGCCCAGAGAAGTAGTCAGGCTGTGACTTGAAGCAGTCATGTTGCAATACTTGCCAAATGGTGGGAGTGCATGATCATTTCATGGGAAAACCAGGCATATGGTGCGAGTACCTCAATATAGGATTGTAATATTTAGAATATGTCATGAGTACTGAGGCATGAGATTGCAATATATGCCTTCTGGTGCAGGGTCTGGGCATGCAATGGTCATTACTGGCAAACAGTTGCATGCTGGATGGATAGCTCATGTGCAACATGCTTGTTTTGGGAGCAGGTCAATGGAATGTGGCAGGTTTGCAACCCTGCTTGTGCTGACTAGGCCCTTCATCATTCTCAGGGAGATGAATCAAGTGCCATCAGTGGGTAACAATAACACTGATTAATACAGAGCTTAGAAGTGGTCCATCTACATGAAGCTCTATAAAAAAAATCTCCAAATTACAACTATAAGATGCAAGTGCAATGCTAACATGTTGAACATTGTGCTGGTTGATGTTGTCTAGTGGCAACAGCTGGCAATTTTGTGTGAGAACATGGCAATGATGCGATTACCTTCTTCTATGATGACAATTCCTTTAATATGTTGTGAGTATATGAACATACCCTTGCAAAACCTATCAAATAATGCTGACTTGGACACGTGATTATAAAGGCAAATCATCAAGGTACACGGGCATGTGATCTCACTGCCTACAGTGGCAACAAAGAAAATCTTTTCACTACACAAAAACTGCTGGCTTTGTAAATGCTTGTTTTCTACCTTTGCGCGCGCGATCGCACACATACACAAACACGGGCACAGACGCGTGCGCGCGTGTACGTATTCCTTCGAGACACATACAACACCAAACAAAGGAAGTAATCCCCTTAAACGCAATCCCCTCACCTTTCAAAGCTTCACTGTTCCATCTCCTGGCCTGTTTCCAAAAACTTACAGGGCAGCAGCAAACATAATAGGTGTACATATTGCATTTCCCCTATTTACTCAAACATTTTATGCGACCCACCCAACAGCGTAGTTTGACAATATGACTCCATGTCACCGGAGCATGTGTTCTCCAGTCCTGGGCTATCATGCAACAGATCAATGCATTCTGGGATGTGTAGTCTTTTTATTTTTGTTTCAACTGCATCAACAGTCCAAAAAACAATCATTTTCAAAACAAACCCAGTGTTGTTTAGATGACAAGGAGTCGCTCATTTGATCCCCTTAAAACACCCGACAAACAAGAAAGTGAACCTCGTCAGCTGCTGCATTACCATAAATGAATGCTAATTCCTCCCTAGCTCTGCCCATTTACTTTGGTCTCCCGCTCCTGCCCCCGCAACCTCCTACCCCTGCAGGCAGTCTCTGGACATTTTCAATAAGCTAGTCACCCTAACCCCAGCCCTCCATTCTGACATGTCGTTGCTATGCATACATTTCACACTGTCCAAGGTTGTGGGGCTTTGAGGCATGATTTGGTTCACACACAGATGCACATTTCAGAGGTGAGAGCATTCTTTAAAAAAAAACATGAGCCGAGTATTATGCTTCTGTCTGTTTTAAGGGGGGGTGAAAGATCTAAAGTCGCCAATATTCCCCCCCCTCCTAAAAAAACTGCCTTTGGACACTTCCTTACCCTCTAACTATCGTCCTATGTCTCTCTTGCCTTGTCTGTCCAAGATCTTGGAGCGGGTGGTCGGCACTTAAGTTTCCTCTTATCTTGACTCTCTCCTTCCACCTTCCCAATCTGCTTTTCGCCCTTTCCACTCCATGGAAAGGGCGTTTCTTTCTGTTTCTAACTCTTTGCCATCTGCTCGGCACGCTAAACTCTCTTCCATCCCTAAACTCTTGGATCTTTCGGCGGCTTTTGGTTCTGTGGCTTGCTGCACTTTGCCAGGGGTCAAGTCCTAATTAAAGTGGGGTGACTCATCAACAAACGCAATGGGATGTGACCTCGCCAGAAATGTGCATATCAAGGCGAAATATGCAAATGTCATTTAATTGGCTTTGCATAACCTCCCAAATCGAACAGGACGAACGGCATAAAATCAACACAAACACAAAACCAAGACAGGATATTTTTGAAAACGTTAAAAGGTGTCCATGTTTTAAACTCCAACAACCAATAAAAATGTTTTCCCTGGGACTTGCAGTACTGAAATGGGATATTTCCCCTTTAGTTGCTCATTATTTTTCATCAAGCAATGTAGCTCAGTGGTGAAGTGTCCAGCCTACAAACCTGATGACTGCCGTTTGGTCCCTGAGGGTGGCTTTAATTCATAAATTCAAAGAGGACAACCAATATTTCTCTTTTAGCTAGGGGGGACTGAGTCCCCCCTCCGAATAAAGTGGGTGGACTCCGTCCCCCCGCGTGTACCCTCGACTTGAGCCCTGCACTTTGCTCTCAACTTTACTTTCTCTTGGTATTTCGGTCTCTGCTCTGTCTTGGTTTCAATTCTATCTCTCAGATCGTTCCTTTTCTGTTTCTTGGGGTGGATCCAAGTCACCCCCATTTCTGCTTGATCGTGGTGTGATGCAAGGCTCAGTCCTAAGCCCTCTCCTTTTTTCTTTATATACCGCTCCTCTCTTTGCTATTGTCTCCTCTTTTGGTCTCTCTGCACATTTCTCTGCTGACGACTCCCAATCATTCATTTCTTTCTCTTCCTTTTCTGATTCTTTGTACTCTTGTCATCACTGATTTTCTACTTGCTATCCAAGCATTGATGCATGCTCGATTTCTTCATTTGAACACCGCTAAAGCGGAATTCTCTTTTTTCCAGCATCTACTGCCCTCTTACTTTCTACCCCTTCTATTAGCGTTCCCCCTGTTCTTCTTCCTTTTTTATCCCATGCTTGTAACTTACGCCTTCTTTGTGATTCCTATTTTTCTATTATTTCTCATATCGCTAATCTGCACGATCTTGTCATTTTCAACTATTTATTTTTAGAAAGTTTGTCTCCTTTTCATGTTACCAAACCTCTGATCACTTCCCTTGTCTTCTCTGGTCTCAATTACTGTTCATATCTTCTCTATGGTCTGCCTGTTTTCCATCTGGCTCCCTGGCCCTCCATCTTTGATTCTGTGGTCTGTACCTGCAGTTCTATTCCCCTCGCTCTTCCATTTCCTCTGCTCTTCTTTCTCTCCTTTGGCTATCCTTTGAAGCTTGTCTTCAATTCCATTTCCTTTGTATTACTT
Organism: Ambystoma mexicanum; assembly: GCF_040938575.1. Lineage (NCBI taxonomy): Eukaryota > Metazoa > Chordata > Amphibia > Caudata > Ambystomatidae > Ambystoma > Ambystoma mexicanum. The sequence goes on along the minus strand of NC_090934.1, from coordinate 422,450,928 downwards.
TGAAATGTGTCCATGGCCTTGCACTGGGTTATCTATGCTTCTTGCTCTCTATGTATATCCCCTCTCATCCTCCCAGCTCTCAATACCAATTTCCTCTTTTCGTTCCATAGCCTTCTTGCACTCAGTCCCACTTCTACTCTTTTGTTCTTCTTGGCCTCAACCTTTGGAATGTGCTTCCACTACATATTCAATCTATCTCTAACGGGGCACGGAGAGTGTCCTGGTGTCCGTAGTTGATGATCTGACTATGCTGGTGGATCAGGGTGTATTGGGGGTCGTGAGTTTGTTAGATCTGGCAGCGGCCTTCGACACTGTCGACCACTCCATCCTGGTCTCTAGGCTGGTCATGGCTGGCCTCTCCGGCTCCGTCCTGACATGGTTCGCTTATTTTCTGTCTAGGAGGAATCAGTCTCTGTTGCTCACACATTTTCTATCGTCGGAACGTGTCCTCACTTCTGGTGTTCCGCAGGGCTCAACATCTATATTCAGTCACTAGATCGCCTCATCTGCTCCCACGAGTTCAGGTGTTACTCTTACGCTGACAACACTCAGGTACTGGTCCGACTGGATCGGGCTGAGTGGTCGTCGGGGCTGTGTGAGGGCCTCTCTGCAGTGGGAGCGTGGATGAATGCGAACTGGCTTAAACTGAACATGGACAAGACGGACATCCTGGAGGTGGGTTCTCCTTCTGGATCTCTTCTTTGGACCCCTTCACTCTGGCCTCCCATGCTCAGTGAACTTCCTGTCCCCGTGACGATTGTTAGAAACTTGGGGGTGCTGATTTCATCTTCACTTTCCATGGCTCTGCAGGTGGGCGCAATATGTAAGGTGGGGCACATCTGTTGAGAGTTCTGCGGAAGGTGTTCTCCTTTCTTCCTCCCCACCTGCGGCTGATGGTAGTGGTTTAGTTAATAATTAGTTGCATAGACTACTGTAATTCCCTGTATCTGGCTCAACCCGTGGGCACTATTCATCGCTTAGAGTTACTGCTAAATTTTGCAGCTAGAGTAGCTACTGACTCTCCATATGTAGCCCACATTAGCCTTGTGCCACGGGCCTTGCACTGGCTACCAATAGCTCAAAGAATAACATTTCAATCCCATGCCTGGTCCACTGGGCCCTGCATGGACAGGGGGCGGAATACCTTATGGAAAAATTCCACCGTTATACCCCAGTTAGGTTACTTCGCTCCAGCGAGGCCAATCTTCTGGTCATTCCCAAAATGTAACAATCCCGTGTGGGAGGCCGTGCCTTCTCATTTGCGGCCGCTAAATAGTGGAATGAACTGCCAGTGGCCTTGAGAGGAATGGAAAATCATCTCCTCTTCCGGCGGGCTCTGAAAACTTCTCGATTGCCAAGAAATGGCAATAAGATAACATAACATATCTCTTCGTATGCTCTGTTTTGCACTATGCTATGTGGAGATGGCATAGGGGAAAGAAGACACAGAGACAAGGTGGACTTTAGTCGTGGCACCACACGGTTAACTCCAGTTCAAAGTAACAGTCCGCACGGACCTTCATTCTAAAGTCGCACTCTGCATTCTGCAGGGCGCAGCCATGCGCCTTTATGAGATCACTGCACACTATCCTTAAATCCAATGTTCTTGCCTCTGCGTCTTTATTTCCTTCTTTTGGCACATTTTTGCTCCACGCATTCATTGTTTGTACCGTTTTTATATTTTATGTGTGGCACTTTGGTAAAAGCACCTTATAAATCAAAACTAATTACAAATACAAATATGGGCAGGGCAGGCCTCCTGCCTCTGTGCGTGTAGTGCTGCTGTGTGTCATGTTACACTGTTACTTATGTTTAAATGCAAAGGCTCAAGCTGTTCTCCTATGTGGGATATTTAAATAGGCTGCCCCTTCTGTGCCCTTTGCCTTCAACCATGCCCCAGGCCAGTGCTTAGTTTGCCCACCCCTAGAACCGGCCCTGGAATGGTAACGTGACAGCTGGGGGAGAGAAAAAGCTAGAGAGAGAGTGCGAGGAAGGAAGACAGAGAGAGAGGGGGAGAGAGGGAAGGGGTGAGGGATGAGGGGATGGTAATGAGACAGGTGGGAGAAAGAACCGTATAGAGAAAATAGGGTACAGGGCCCAGGGAGAGGCTTGGTGATGGAAGGGAAAAATAGCAATACACAGCTTGTGAGAGTATAAGGCAATGGAAGAAAACTAGAGAGCAAAGCGGAGGCAGTGGGGCTGGCAGGCGGGAAGGAAAGAGTGAGCGAAAGAGAAAGGGGAAGTGAGAGAAGAAAATATCTCTATACAGAGAGGGAAGCAAGAGAAAGGGGCCAGAGGAGAGGATGGGAGACATAGGGGATAGAGTGAGTGGCAGAGATGGGGGAGTTGGAGAAGAGGGAGACAAGTCGGTATGTGGCTCCCATGATTTCTGGGGCTATGAAAGCTACTTGCATTGCACTGCGGACTGATCGACTGGGTCCATTGGTGTTTATTTTATTATTTGCTTGTTAGGCACTTACACAATAAGAAAATGCTGTTTCAAAGGGTCGACAGGGCAGGGAGGGAGAAGGGATGGGAAACAACATTAAAAACACAATATTTAAGAGCGGGGGAGAGGGGCGTAGAAGGGACAAACCTACTATGCTTTGTGGGTATTTGCAGCCCCTGCTGGATTTAAACCTTTCACTGATTGCCGGGAACTGTGCCGTGCCATTCTTGTGCATCGCCTTTACAGCGGAGGGCTTGTGAGAGACGCACGTGTACCTTCCAGAGCCCCTCCATCCGTTGTTTTCAGTAGTTCTGAATGTGAAATGTGGTTGTTTAGGGGATGTGATGGTTCTTTCTGCTTGTCTGGGAAACTCCTGATCTGTGTGAGGGAGGCTGCTATAGACTTAACACTGGGACTATAATATTGGCCCGACACTGATGAACAATTCCACTCACTGATACAATCTCTAGACATCTTTTGCTGCTTTAGACAAACAGTTCCAACCGGCCACACTAGATACATGATGTTTACCTCACAGTACAAAAGGAAGGTATGAGGCACATTTAAACACATGATCACATGATCTAGCACATATAGAAACCAGGAGAAGCCAAGACTGCTACCCGGATAGGGAGCAAACCATGCAGCAGCACAGCAGAGCTAGTGCAATGGAAGACTGTAGTCCTGTGGGTAATGAATCCAGGGAGCAAAGCATTCTGGGAATGAGCTCCGCGTGTGCAGCTTGAGAGACTGATTTGAAAAGGAGGGATGTTGAGAACGGCATGCCTCCCTGAACACAGCCTCAGCTCAGGGTCTCAGGCCATCTGGCACCGACTCCCTGCACTCAGGGGCTCATCCTGCAAAATGATGTAATGCCTCACATTAGCAGTGCATGGGTTTGGCACTGCCAACAACCCGCAACAAGAGAGCTATGGTGCCAGTGGCTGTATATGTAGCCTCTGGGTGTAAGCAATATGTACGTATGCATGCAGGTGGGGTTTATAAAGCCTAGCTGGAAGCAACATAGGGATGTACAGGGGGGCACAGGGGGATAGCCCCCCCCCCAGGGGATGCAGGAAGCTCTAGCTGGGGGAGGCGGGGATTAACTTTGAGTGGAGTGATAAGTGATTCGCAAGGTGTCCTTTGAAGATCAGGGTCTTCTGGTCCTCTCTAAAGTGTAGCATGGAGGGATCCAGTCGTATCTGTGTTGGCAACTTGTCCATAGACATGGTGCTGATCAGGGAAAGGCCTACTTCCTGTTTTCCTCTCATGCGGTTCTTTTTTCCAGCCTGGTGAGGTTGTGACTTCTGGTGCTGTGCTGCCCTCTGGAAATGGCGAGTTTCTTGGAAGGTAGAGTAGTGTTTTGGCTGTGACTGCAGGTGATTCAGGCTGTCATGAGCATGGTTCATGTTTGATGAGCTGGTCATTGCTGCCCCTTGAGGATGGGGGTGATGTGGTCACACTTTCCGATTCCTGTGAGTGGCTTTGCTGCAGCACTTACTATACAAGTGGGGCAACTAGAATGAACAGCCTAAGCAAGGGGATAGGCGAACTCAGGGCACACAGGTGGAGACTCAGTCTCTTCTTTACTTTATGCAGGTGGTTCATTGCTGCTAGTAATGCAGGGGTCCGGATGCCTCATTTCTTAACCAGATCTCTATTGGGTACAGTCAGGGAGGATTTGAGGCCGGGTCAGGACTCTGGGAGGTCGGATCAGCTGGTTGGACAACTTATAGTTAGCTGGGGATGTATTCCCCCAAGGACAGCAGCTCTCAAAAACTACTTTTTAAGCAACAGCCAGGGAGAGACACACCCTCGCTCAAGGATCTACTCAGAAGCACATGACCTGAACAACATGAACGTTTGAATGTTCGGCGAGGGAAGCGCTTTAGGGGTTTCAGAAGCACTGTTCCCCAAGGGACTCCTCCATCATAGCACTTCAATACCCCCAGGGCGGAGGTGCTTATTTTGGGCAGGTATGCAGACTTCTTGCAATCAGATGGCTTTTGCAGGCAAGGCATCATCCAGGGGAGAAAGTAAGGCTGCAGCGTCACCCCTGTATCAGACAGCAGTGGACAGAGGAACATTTCTGCCCCAGGATCATGGTGCTGGAATTCAAACATTGGAAGAAGAGCATCGCTCTCTCGTCAACGTCTCTGCTTTAAGATCAGACTCCCAATGTCTCATCCTACCTACAGCTCCAAGATACCCTCAGGAGACCTCTGCGCTTAATTACAACTCCAATAACATAACGTAACATAACAACGGAACATCCCAACTTCTAGCAAAGCAGGATAGAAAGATAGAAAGCCAACCATTTTATAAAAATCCAACAATTTCTTGGATACCATAATGTTGAGCTCAGCCTCTCTCAAAACCTGCAGCGCCATAATAAACTTGTTTATGAGGTGGCCCCAAATGGCAATGCAAACTCCTATTTCACAAAGTAAACAGACCCTTGACAACCTCACCTTGCAAGCTTGTGAAGTTGAACGGCACATAGCTTAATCTTAAGTGCATTGCCCCAAAGTGGGAATTGACCTTTCAGGTTAGTAATACTGACCTCATTTTGGCACACACCAGAGGTCAGGGCAACATGCCCGTGGCCAGCGGAAAAATCAAAGGTGCTCAAAAATGGAAGATCCCCTAACTTGCAGATGAACTCAGTGGGGTCTATAGGAGTCTCAGGTAGCATTCTGGCTTCTCTTCCTCTATAAATAGTCTCCCTTTGAGATTGGTGCACTCATTTTACAACAATCTACCCTGAAGGCTCGCTGCCCAAAGCTGTCAAGCTGGGATCCAGAAACAGCTGTTCTTCACACTTCAGCAAAAGGACACTTTGATTCAAGCGTCAAAGAGAAATAAAATGGCTGTCATGAGACCAGATGTGCTGTGAGCAAGCACCCTCTCTCTAATACCTTAATTCGCCCACCCCTCCCTGGTCTTATCTGGTTCTGACCCTCAGCCTGCATGTTCTCATCCCAAAGGGTGGTCTTGTTTCTGTGCCCCCCAGAAGGACTAGGTTTCTGTGAGGTAGGGTAACCCAAAGTAACAACACTTTTTCTGCACAGAAGTACCAATACCTATTATTTCAATGTTTTATTTATTTTTATTAAGCAATTAGGATGCTATGTCTACCAGAAATTACTTGCAGGAGTACATTACACAAGACAATATATATGATTGTTGTCTGGTGGGAAGTATAGCCAGGTGAGGGGGTATCATAGGGAGACATTGGGCCTGATTACGAGGTTGTCGCCAATCCGGTAACACCAATTCCGCCACCTGATACCCCGGTGCCATCGGGACATCACAAGTGGCGGCGGAATGGTAAATCCCCATTCCCATGGAGCCCAATAGGACTCCATGGGAATGGGGACACTGAAGCGCCGGCACTGTTGCTAATGATGCCAGTGCTTCAGTGAGAGACATGCCGGTAAGGGCCTGATTTCCCAGCAGGTTAGGCCTTTCGGGGACCTGTGCCCCTACCCGCATTCTCGTAGTATGGCGGTCCGGAAAGGGTGCCTGTATGTTGCTACTGGCACCCTTATTTCCGGATCGCCATACTTGTAATGAGGCCCATAGTCTAAGGATAATGGGCCTCATTACATGCTTGGCGGTAGCCTTGCCAGTAAAACTAGCAGGCTGCCGCCAAACTTGCGAATTCTTCCCGCACCCCGTCGGACCCGGTAATTGCCCATTCCTGGGCGCCGGAAAATATTCTTCCTCATTCCCACATGAGCCCCATAGGGATCAAGGGGAATGGGGAAGCCGGATGCACCGGCAGCATTTGTGAATGGTGCAAGTGCATCCGACATGCTCTGCTCACAGGTGCCAGTTCGCCCGCCAGGTTAGACCTGGCGGGCGAAAAGGCACCCGCAAGCAGAACTTGTAGTTTGCCAGTCCGGCTGTAATGGCGCTAGTAGCTTACCGGCACTGTGTCTACCGGACCAGCAACCTTGTAATGAGGCCCGTTGACTACTTAACAGACATTAATAAGTTATACATTATGGGCCTAGTGAGTGCCAGAACACAGGGACAATGTACACATTTACATACAGTGGGGGCATAATCAGAAGCTCTAGGCAGGAGGTCAGTTGGTGGGAGGGGTAGTACATGGTGGAGACACCCTTTCACCAGTTAACAAGTACAGCTTAAGTGGGGCCTTGAAAAGGTCCACTGTTGTGCTATTGTTGGTGTGCAGGTGTAGAGTGTTCCAGTGCAGCGAGCAAGTAAAGAGAAGGATAGGAATCGGACGGAGGCACAGTGGGCCCATGGGGGTTCAAGAGAGAGGAAGATTGAAAGGTTTTAGGGGAAGAGTAAAGAGAGAGAGACTCAGTATGGTGATGGGGGCAAGACCATGAACTGATTTGAAGACATGAAGTAGCAACTTAAAGAGAGAGCAATTTTCATGGAGAGCCAACATGCACGGTGTCGGTGTGTAAAGGTGGGGGAGCATATATGTCGGTTGTAATGGATGCATGTAGCGAAGCTGTGAACTTTGTTTAGGCTACGGTGGACTAACCAGTTGGTGGCAGTTCTACTAGTTCATTTAGCTACAGCTCTAACCCATTGTGATGACTACTGGCACTGACAGTAAAATCTATGTGGCCCCAACAGCCATGCTGTGTTATCTGCAAAGGGTACATGAGGTGAAACTCAAAAAACTTCCTCAGGAGGCTGGTGAGACTAGATCATGAGTTGCTTCTCTCTGTCTGGCTTCCTTGGTGATATTCTGTGTGCTTGTCCTCAAGCTTTGTATTTAATGCACGTGGCTCAAGGGGCCAGGCCTCTCAAATTCAAATGTATATACTTCTGTGATTGGGGCTTGGAGTGCCTTATCAATGTGGGGTTCACCTTAAGTACTAGAGGTCCAGCATCAGCACCAGACCTGAAATGCAGACCTATGAGCACCTTTCAGAGGGGGCTGGATTTACTGAGTGTATTGCAAGGAAGCTGTTATCTGTTAAAAGGAGACTGCAGACCAGAGGCCGCAACCTGTCACCTCTGAGGTGCGCTGTCCACTGATGAGGCAGGGAGCCTAAACTTAAAGGCAGAGTGCACACACAGCTAAACCACTCTGACTGGTAGAGCAGTAGCACTACCTACGCTGAGTGTCAGATGATCTCCAACTTGCCAGGACTACTTGTTCACAATAACCACAAGGACTCTAATCCTCCCTGGCCTCAAGGCAGCTGGAACATCTTAACCAGGGCCCTCAAAAAGCATCCAGAATGCATACCAGTACGGCCCATGTACTTATTTGCATACTGGATCCACCACAAGCCTTATGACTCATGAGAAGAGGTGGGAGGTCTGAAAAGTCAACACCGGACAAGGCTAATTCCCTTATCAATAAGCCCAGATCACGAGTGTAGAAGGGGCCCCATGCTATAGGAAACCATTACTGAATTGAATAACCTTGATCATATCTGTTCATATGGCCATGGGAGTTGAATCTTTGCTATGCGCTCTATTTGGAGTCTGATAGTCTGCAACTGTTAGAGACTTCTAGTTTCCCTTTTGACCTTTCATCTGCTATATTCCATTGTACTATTAAATATTTATACATTTTCCATTTACTTGGCAATAATCTTTAGTTATTTGCTAACTTATAGGATAATGTACTTGGTGCCACACCACCTAGACCGCGAATGCCCAACAACCAACACCAAAGGTAATACAAGGAAGCAACACATTCCCTAACAGACCTGTGAAGACCCTACATCCAGTCCCTGGGCCAAGCAGCACTACATTAAAGACCTCTGGTTACTTCCTTCTGAACCTGATCACGGAGAATAGCCTGATATTGATGATGTACAATGTCATTTAGAACTAGTGCCCAGGTGGCATTGCTCCCACAGTAAAAAAAAAAAAACATTCACTGCACACTTTATAATGAAGAGAGGCTGATGTTGTAACCAACATTTATGAAATTCGACTCTCATCTATGATGATTGGTGAACCTAGGCGAATAGTGTCATCTGAGAGGGTTAAAGCATGGAGTTTCCCAGACAACGGCTCCCTGCAATATGTTTCTTTTGAAGTGTATGCATGTATGCATGTCTATGGGATTTATGAAGCGCAACCCTTGCTGGGACGAATTAGAGCACTCTACATAGTAATAATGATGAGCATGATCAAGTGGATGCCTCCTTGGAGCCCATGCCCCAAGTCAGAAAGTCAAGGCTGGCGTATTCTTGTAGAGCATCAACATCTCACCAAGAGGTGCCGCATCACTGAAACATGTTGAAGTATCCTTGTCGATCATCAACATCTCAGTGTGAGGTGACTCATCAACCAAAACATGTTGATGTATCCTTGTAGAGCATCAACATCTCACCATGAGGTGACTCATCACCCAAGACATGTTGAAGATGACATGAAGAGGGTTCTCTTCGCAGAGAGCAAAGTCCAGAGAAGTCTGTGGAAAAACTCATAGCTGATTGGCTCAGGCATGGCCTGTCCCCTGGGGCCTCCTCCTCAGCTGCCCTCACTTCTACCCAAGCTTGGAGACTGGTCAGCAACTCAGGTTTATTAATCCTAGTGATGTGGGGAAGTCCCTTCTCTTGACATAGGATTGCGCAGGACATCCTAGCTCATGCCTTTCACACTCTATATGTCAAGATCCATGATTAATAAGAAATACCTAACAGTGCCTAAACGTTGCCTACAACAGTACTTTCACCTTTGGGAGACTACGCTGTGCACAAGGCTCGAACTAGATCTGTCTGCATCAATCAGCCCCACACCTCTAATACACCAGAAGGGATCCGAACAGATTGGAATAACAAGCAAACTAAAAACCTCCATGTCCAATTTTGGTAATGTGGACAGAATGGCAGACTTATATCTGAAAAGTTGTGGATCATTGGTTAGTTGCAACACAGCGAAAATACAATTATTACCCAATGATAAAATGGACTATGCATTCAAGGTTGTATCAAAAATATCGACTTTATTTATATCACAACAGTCTAACAACACTACAAAATACAATCCACCATGTAAGGGAATGCAGAGGACAGACAGTTTCAAGGAAGGAACAGGGATGCACTCTGGATACTGACAGGAGGTTAGTCAGTATGGTTAATAACCACAACAGTTAAAGTTTACTTGGCTTCAGCACAAAGGGAACAATGGGTCTTAATATATCTTTAGGGGCCTTCTGGGAAGGACCGGGGGGGGACAGAACCACAATGTACCTTGTGCTGTAGGTGTTCTTGGTGCTCGACAGGGTTGAGTCGGCTTCAGGGCGTTTTGCAGGCTTGTCAGCTGTGGATATCAGGCGACAAGACGGTTTGGTGAGCGAAGCTGGACAAATGGCTGCAGGCTGGCCTACATGGCTGCTCGGGGTCAGGAATCATTGTCTCAGTGTGGATCAGCAGTTCTGAAGCACTAGTCGAGATGTCTTGGAAGTCTTTAAGCGGCGGCGGCTTGACAACGGTCAGCGTTGCCATGGGTTGCGGATCGAGGAATTCGACTGGCTCAAACATTTCCTTTAAGGTGGACATCGGCAGGGGCTCGTTGCAGCACTTCTCCCAGCTTCTTCAATGGGCTTGTGTCGTCCTTTCAGGCGGGTGGTCCAAAACTGAGGAGTGGGTTGCAGCCAGGTGCTTTGTCCCTGGTTGTAGGTTTTAGAGACCTTCTGGCACTTCTTATCCAGGAAGCTTGCTGCAGAGCCTAGCAAGGCATGTAGTGTGCTGACTGGGAACCGGTTCTGGAGCAGCTGGAGGGTCCTCTGAATTCTGTATCTCCCGTTGTTCCCTGGGAGATGTTTAGGGGAGGGATTCTGCTTCCCCCTTTGGATATCCCAGCCTTCCTTCACTGGCAGAAGATCTAAGGCAGACTGCAGCTTCAGCCAGAGTCCAAGGTTGAGTTTTCATTTCTTACTTCTTGTGAAGTCTTCATAAAATCTGCCAAAAGAGGGGCTTGGCCCTCTTACAAAGCCAAGTAGGCCACAGTGATTGGTGTAGGCTAAGCCTACCTTAATGAACCAATCCTGGGGTCCCTACCAACAATCTCCTGTATGCATGAGGCATACCCAGAGTGCTTTACAGCAGGAAAGGTAAAGTGGTGAAAACAGGAACCAGGGGTGTCCCAGAACCAATATGGCAGACACCTTCTTCCACACATCTCCTGGTCTGTTGTTGATCAAAGAGTCTCTCTGGTTAATGGATCTCTCTGTGGTTCCTGATTAAAACGGGATGTCGAGACCAGACTCTTGGGCTCTGGCAAACCACATTCTCATACCCTGTGAATGGGATCCCCTGAGCGGGGTGGCTTACTGTAAACAGCAGTCCCAGACATGACAACTGTCATTGATTCTGAGGGCGGGAGCTGGCCTCAGCTTGACACACTTACATATGAAAGATTGTTGGGTTTCCTGTCTCCTTTGTTAACCTCTGCATCCAGGCACCACGTGGGCCTGTTTGAAGTACCCTCTAGTGGCATGTTAATCACTGCCACCAGCTGCAGGGCCTAACAAAAGAGCAGGGCGGTTCCATGGAGCCTTTGTTAGTAAATCAAGCTGGCAATAACAGGGTTAAGGTTGGTCCTCCCCCTTCCTAAAATGACATTGGACGTTCTTTGTCACATTTCCACTAAATATGACAGGGGTGGAAGGTCCCTGTAGGCGTTGCCCATCCCAGAGCACACAGGTGTATGCTTTTGTCGTGCAGTGAGCATAGCAAAATGTGTGTGGATTAGCCTCACACATTTTCCTGAGTTTGGTCTACCATCATTCCATTTAATACAAAATGTCAAAAACTGAGGCAAGCACACACCCACCTTGCAGATGTTCAAATTCCTCAATTGAGCGCTTGGGGACCAACTCCGTTGGTGATGGTGCGTGGTACAAATACCTTTAACATTTAACATTAACATTTAACAGACAGAAACACCAGGTAGCAAAGCATATGGAAAAAGAAAAGGTATGATTCGAGAAAAAAAGCGATGGCTCAAAGAGGAGAAGAGTTGAGCTCAGCAGCTGGGGTTCATCAAGCTAGAACTGCAGCTTCCCAAAGGCCATCCCACAGACAGGTAAGTATTGGTGCAGAGCCTTTCACTTCCTGTCCTCATGTCATAAACATATTTATCTGCACTTTTATAGTTGGCACGGGTGTGGTAGTCTGGCACGTGAGCTATGCAGTAGTCTGCATTATGCAGAAGTGCGTTGGAGGGATAAGGCGCCATGTCTACTTAGCTGCCTGCCTCTGAATGGAAGAGGAGGGAGAATGAAGCGACAGTTGTAGACTTTTCAAATAGGTGAGACATACCTAATCTCTCTAGATAGGGCCTGCAAGAGACACAAGCAAACCTATCTACCCAGAGGGAGGTCGGGGGTTCTTGCTAAAAAAAAGTTTAAAAAAAGTAAAAATGTACAGCAGTCAGGGCCGGCCTTAGTGGCAGCAGCGTTTTGGGTGTATTGACGCCCCCACTAGCTGCGTGTCCCTGGTGAACAGGGAGTGGGGTGGGGCGTTCCGGCGCCTGGAAGTTAATCACTGGAATAGGGCGCTGCACCCTATTCCAGTGAATACCGCCTCACTCCTGCGCCAGAGTGGGGAGGTATTCATCTCAATAGGGTGCTGATGCAGGCAGGCATCAGCACCCTATTGTTATTAAATGCGCCCCACCGCCGCAGGCCCATTTAATAACAAAAGGGCACCTGCCGCGCCTTCTCCCACTACGCCAGCTCGGGTGAGCCCTTGAAAGACTCCCCCAAGCTGGGGTGGTGGGGGGCTAATGACTCCCTTAGGGGGCATGGTGCCCCGGACGGCCGCCCGGCGCGCCCTGCTCTATAGCCAGCCCTGACAGCAGTATTCTTAAAGAAATTGAATAAATGCCCAAAGGATTTAATGGTGATTCTGAACTGGAACTGGACTGGAACACAAGATATGATAGTGGTTTTGCAGCATTACTCGGGACCAATTCTCCAAAGCAAATGATATAGTACCCCAGCTAAGCAAATTGTCATGCTAGTTTCTACATTGCTCCATGAAACTTGTCATGCTAGTTTCAAGAGTGCCGTGATACATTTCTATGCATATTTCCTTTTTGGAAAACATTGGAGCAATTGCCATTTGCACATTAAAGAACAGCAACAGACTTGAAAACAATACATCTCATTTCCCCCCAGAAGTGAGCTCTCCAGCTGGACTCTGCAGGGAGGAATTTCCCAATGTCTGCTCCCTGCTTAGGTCTGAGAGGGAAGTGAAGACAGTCATGCTTTGGTTAACCACACTCAGTGCTTCGTGAGAGGGAAAAGAGGGCACCTCCTGGGATGCAGAGAAGGCTGAAGATCCTGGAGACAGACACAGCAGAGGAGGACTCTGGTTGAGGGGAAGGACATTGGGAGAAGCAGACTTGAAGCAAAGCGAGAGAAACAGGTGGTCTGTTTACCTCACTCCCAGGATTTTACTTTAGGCCATCTTCGCATTTATAATGTTAATGTTTCTCATTTGGAGCCAGAGGCAGATAAGATGCTCTAGTCTTTCAGCAAACCCAACTTTTGTGCTATGATCACAGGGTCAGTGATTGAATCGAGAAATCAACATAAAGGGGACGGGGTGGCGAGTACTACAGACAGTAGGATTCTTTCAAACTAAATTGGTGTTTTATATTCTTGTATTTTGTATTTTTTATTTGGGGTTTACATAGCACCTTAATCCAAAGTGCTGTACAAAGACTCATAAAAGCAATACACTATGAATTAATTTCAACAAAAGCAAATGAGATTTCAACAATTTACAAAATAAAGAGTAGACAGAAATAGAACGAAGAGAAAGGGGAAGAATATTCCAGTGCAAAGGGGTCAGCAAGGAAATTGATCAAAAATGTGACTGGGCACAGGGAAGATGTGGAGCTGCGAGAAGAGATTGAGAACAAGAACGGAGAAAGCGAGATGGGGTACATAATGAAACCAAAGGGGGAAGATAATCAGGTACAAGACCATAAAGAGATTGGAAAACAAGACACAGAACATTGAATTTGAGCTGGGACTGGAAAGAGAGCCAGCCAAGAGTAAAGAAAGAACAAGAGATAAAGTCAGGGGGAGGAAGAAGAAAGAGTAGCCAAATGGAAGCGTTGAAAACAGATTTCAGGGGTGTAAGACGGGCAAGTGGAAGACCAAAAAGAGCAGTAGAACAATAGAAATGTAGCAAGAGAATTAAGGAAGATATTAGGAGTTTCATATCTTCAAAAGGAAAGGACGAGCTTTCTGAATATTATTTAAGTGATAGCGATAGCCACGTGAAGAAATTTGATGCTTAAAGGATAAAAGCAAGGGTCTAAATAGAGTCCCAGAATTACGATTACGAGCAGTGGGACTACTGGAAAGCTGAGATGCGGGAAACAAAATAAATGGAGGCGGTAGAGGAGAATGAAAGGTATTAGCAGGAAAGAAAAGTATCTCAGTTTTAGTAGCGTTAAGTGCAAGAAAATAAGCCGACATCACAGATTTGAAAGCTAATTGACATGTTGACAGTCTATTGTGAATATCAGGAGTAAAGGATGAAAAAGAAAGAAACAGTTGAATATCATCAGTATAAAAGTGATGTGACAGAGCATAGGAGGAAATAACTTTAGCCAGTGGGGAGGTATAAAGGGAGAAGAGAAAAGGACCAAGGACTGAGCCTTGAGGGACACCATGGACAAGCAGGAGCGTGTCAGATGATGCCCCAGCCCAAGAAACAGAAGATGGCTTTTGGGACAGGTATAACCTGAACCAATAAAGGACAGAAACAGTAAGGACAAGGAGGCCAGTAAGAGAGGGTGATCAACAGTGTCGAACACTGCAGATAAGTCTAACCGAATGAGAAGAAAAGAGTATTTAGAATAGCATTCTGTGAGTAAGGAATTCAGAACAGAAAGAAGAGCTGTTTCAATAGAGTTGAAAGGATGGAATCCCAACTGATATCGGGGAAGAATAGAATTATTAGATACAAAAGTGGAGACTTGAGAATAGACAAAACGTTTCAGTATTTTAGAAAGATAGGGCAATGAAGAAATAAGATGAAACCTGGAAGCAAGAGATGAGTCAGCAGATGGTTTCTTTAATATTGGAATGATCGAGGTATGTTTAAAGGAGGACAGAAAGGTCGAGGTCAAAAGACAATTATTGAAGAAAGAAGTAGGATAAGAAACAAGAGAGGGATAGACTTTAGGAATAAGCACAGAGGTAATAGTATCAGAGGGAGAAGCAGTTGGATGAGCCCGAGCTGATAAAAGAAAAGTCTCATCATTAGTGATTGGACTGAAACAAGAAATAGACACAATAGGGATCAAGGTAGAAGAAACAGGTGTTAGGCTGCAATGAATAAGATTCAATGGCGGAACAAAGGGATGCCACCTTTGAAGAGACGAATGGGACAAAATCAGATGCTGAGAGAGTAGACCTAGTAGAGCAGTCAGGTGGGAGAAGAAAGAAGGTGTGAAAAAGTTTGAAAAAGACATCTAGGATGAGTTACTTGTGTGCGCAAAAGATCATAGAGATGAGAACGCTTTCCTGAAACCAGGCAGTCATCATAAAGAGCATGATAAGAGGATCCTGAACTATAATCACCCACAGTCTTGAACTTAAGCCAATGGGGATTATTCCGAGGTTGGAGGTAAGGAATTACCGGCACCGGTAAGGGTGCCGATGCCAGTAATCCCTTACCTCCGTATTCCGAGGTCCCTTTGCGGGTCCTTCCTTACCTCCTGCTTTTAGCAGGAGTTAAGTACGGGACCCGCAAAGGTACTTTGGAGGTAATTACGGTACCATAATTTATGGTGCCGTAATTACCTCCTTCCCCATTCCCATTGAGCCCTATGGGGCAGAAATGGGAATGGGGAAGGGCAAAAGGTGAATGGGGAATTACCTATCCCTCCAACCCTGGAATGGACCGGTAATTACTCCATTCACCATGCCGGATTTGGGACGGTTTCGGAGGCAACCATGGAGCTAATTACTCCATGGTTAGCTCCAAACCCGGAATGAGGCCCAATGTCTTTCAAGACGGCAGAGAACACGAGACATGGAGCGAAGATAGGTAGAGAGCCATGGCTATGGGGGTTTGCGAGAAGGGTAAAAGACTGAATCAGGCTAAAGAACGTCTAAGGAGGAGGACAGTGAGGTGGAAAAAGTAGAAGTGGGCTCATCAGCAGACAACATAGCAAAGGAAGAATGGAAGGGTAAAGCAGCGATACATGAAGAGATAAAAAGTGGAGTATTACAATTGCTTAGATCCTGCAGACAATGTGGTGAAGAGGAAGGTGGAGAAGGGGAAGGAGATGTTGGGAGAATGGAAACAGAGAGATGATGATGGTCAGAAAGATAAACAAGAAGTGATGAGACAGAAGATGTATAAAGAGAAGAATTGACTAGATAAGAACCAGAGATATGAGATGGAGGGGTAGAGAGAGGAGAAAGAAAGTGAGAATTGAGAATTGCAAGCAGTGGAAGAGAAGAGTGAACAGAAGAAAGATGAGATTAAAGTCTCCCAAGAATATAAGAGGAGTAGTAGAGGGAACGATAAAAGAAAGGAGGGTGCCAATGTCTTCACAAAATGTGTCAACAGATCCAGGAGGATGGTAAATCAGTAGGAACGAAATAGGATAGGGTTTAAAGAAGACAGTACAATGAAATTGGAATGAAAAAAACCTTGGTAGATATAAGATAGTAGGAGCAGTTGCAAATAAAGAGCAATGTAAAATGCCAATCGCCACGAGCAGAAAGACACTGGGTTTGACAAATAGAAGTATGAGAAGTAGAAAAGGAAGCAGGAACAGCAGTATTGTAAGACAAACGTTTCAGTAATACAGAGAAAATGTAAGTTCAGGCTTAAGAATAGATCTAGTACAGAAGAAGACTAATTACAAAGAGATCTGGCATTCCATAAACTGAGGTATATTATGTAATATTAGAGCTGCAAGGACGATAATTAAGGTTTGCAGAGTTCCGGGAGGAAGTAAGGCATGAAGTAGGTAGACAGCCTGCAGGTGGCATGAGGTTAGTAAAGAGAAAGACAAAACAAATGGATAAAAGGAGGAACAATAGAGCCAGCACAAGAATGAAACAGAAGAGAAACAGCAAATCAAAGTGCTGGGTGTGACAGCGGTGGAAGAGCAAATAAGGCTGCCATACGCTGCACCAAGACAATAAGTAGACAAACACGCAAACAAGATGAAAATATCTGCAGTAAACTGCTCACATTCGCGGACAGTCGCAGACAGTAGAGGCAGACTTTTCCTGACTTTGCCTGGGCTTTGTAAGCACATGTAAGTGTCCGGGGTGCTGGATTGGCTTAGGCGGGGTGGGGCAACCTACGTAAGACGGTCATCTTATTCATGGCAACGGGAACGCCAGCAAAACTCCAGAGGAGCGGCCTCCAATATTTGAAGGCTGTACAGTAGTACAGGAGATAACAGTCAATGGGCAGCCCTCACAACCCAGTCAGTATGGTAAAAAGTTAGCTTGGTCCGTAACAAACGTTGCCGTGACCAGGTCTCAAACTCATCACAGACAGCAGCGGCAGATTGTAGATTGTAGGTGGTGCCAGGAAAGTAAGTGTACATTAAAATATATTGCGTGATTAGTAAGCCCAAGGAACTGTATGGCGGACAGTGCTTCCATTTATTTCCATCTCACTGATATTGTGTTACTTTAGGAAGTGAAAATAACTTCGAAGCTCATACCCCCATACACTCCAAAAAAAAAAAAAACGTTTTTCTGGACTGCTTCAAAAATCCTTATAATCATATTTTAATGGTCAAATGAAAGTACATATGCTACATATAGTAATATTACTTAAATTGTTAATACAATAGTCTTAAAACCAACACCTAGAAAAAAAGTCTGACATATTATTCTGTTACATTTCATGATTATCCATTGAAAATATTGATCCTGTTGGTTCAATCAATGTGTGTATTTCCTTTTATTAATTTCCAATGAGATAAGCTCTCTTGTTATGGCCCTACGTGTTTGTAATCTATGACTCTTTTTCAGGATAAGACATCACATTTGTTCTTTGACAAGCACATATTTATAGGAATAATGTATATTTTATTTAAGCAATATTATTCTGTTCATGTTAGGGAGTTATAATGAGCATACTCACATGTATACACTCCTACTTAAATGTCTGAACAATCGTCCCCAATATAATCAAGATTCGGGAACCAAACACAAGTGAAAGAAAGTATGTTTTTGAGGGTATAATAGAGAAATTGTAAATCTATTTAAAGTGAAGTGATATAGCACTTACAATCAATAGTAAAAGTGACAGTGTTAGCAGTATGTTTACAGGCAGGTTACTACGTCATTCATAGCTATGGTCCTTCCCCACCCCAGTATCATGTAGGCAAGAAACTTTATGCACTGAGGCGACCATATCGGCCGTATCCTAGTCAGATACAGGAAGCGATGGACCTGATGTAAAAGAAGATGGCGAGATTTAGCAAACTTACTATTAGCTGACACATGCTCATGCAATAGACATGAAGCAAATATGCACTCATCATGAAGAAACGCAGACACTGGGTCAAATGTGCATTTATGCACAAAGAATATCGCTTGCAACCATAAAGACACGATGAACATAACATAAGCAAAGTATATGCTGAAATGCAACATGAACGATATACTTACATAGTTTACTAACATAGAAATGCATCAGTAAAATGCAGCCATCTTTGTAAAAATTGAAGTTGCAGCACGCATTAGAATGAATAGAGACTTCAAGGCTTTCTTTATAAGAATTCAATCTGCTGATTTCACTGAAATACAGATCCGTGCAGAGCACAGACGGTAGCTGTCCTAACCCTGCCAAGGTTACAGAGACATTACTAGCACTCTAACGGTTCAGGAAGGAACACAAGTTAATAAATCCAAAGGCACAAGACATAGGGCCTCATTACAAGTCTGCCCGGCGAGATTGAGCAAACTTACTATTAGCTGACACACGTTCATGCAATAGACTTGAAGCAAATATGCACTCACCATGAAGAAATGCAGACACAACGTCAAATGTACATTTATGAATGAAGAATATCGCTTGAACCATAAAGACACAAAGAACATAACATAGGCAATGTATACGGTGAAATACAAAATGAACAATATACTTACATAGTTTACTAACATGGAAATGCAACAGTACAATGCAGCCATCTTTGTCAATATGGAGCTTGCAGCATGCATTAGAATGAATAGAGACTTCGAGGCTTTATAAGAACTCAAACTGCTAATTTGACGGAAATACAGATCCGTGCTTAGCACAGACAGTAACTGTCCTAACCCTGCCAAGGTTACAGAGAGATTAAAGAGCACACTAACGGTTCAGGAAGGAACACAAGTTAATAATTCCAAAGGCACAAGACATAGGGCCTCATTACAAGTCTGCCAGTCTGGAAACAAGGGTGCCGGTAGCAACGTACTGGCACACTTTCCGGACCAGCAGAGTTGTCATGGAAGCAACGGTGCTGGTGCTTCTGAGTCCCCATTTCTGTGGAGTCCTACTGGACTCCACAGAAATGGGGACTTACCAAATCAGTTTGTTTGTTTGTTTGTTTTGTTTATTTGTATAGTGCTCCAGATCTGTAGGTAGAAGGGCGCTTAAGGAAACAGTTACAAGAATGAAATATACATTTACATTGTACAACAATTTACATAGATTACAAGCATAGTTAAGGCATCAGCGAGTTCACAGATATTTGAAAAAGGAGGTAAATGCTACTCTTTGTTCAGTAACCATCCGATAACATATTTCCTAAAGATCGGAAAGGACTCAATGGTTTTAATATTGAGTGGTAGGGTGTTCCAAAGTTGGGAGGCAAGCACTGTGAAGCTAGAACCTCCTGCTCTTTTTAAGGCAAATCTAGGCACTAGCAGGCATAAGGAGTTGGATGATCTGGTAGTTCTGGTGGCGGATTTCATAGTGAATTTATTAGTGAGATACGGTGGGGCTAGGTGGTTTAGGGCCTTGTATGTGAGGCAAATGGTTTTTAGGTCAATCTTTTGTTGTATGGAGAGCCATTTACACGCTTTCCTGGTTATGGAAATGTGCTCTCGCCTTGGGATGTTGAGTGCTGCACGTAGTGCATTGTTTTGGAGTACCTGGAGTTTGTTGATTATAGACTGGTTGGCGCCTAGGTACCGGCTGTTACAGTAGTCCAGTTTGGACTGTATAAGGGCTCTGGCAAGTGTGAGGCAGCTATTAGAGGATAGGAAGGGTCTGCTTGCCCTAATCAGCTTGCCCGTATAGGCGGTGGCTGAGGCGGTCGTGTTGATTTGTTTGGTGAGGTTAGTGTTGGCATCAAGGTAAAAGCCAAGGGTTTTCACACTTTTAACAATAGGGATGGTGTTGCCATCGATGATCAGTGGCCTAACTTCCCGCTCCACAGGGACTTGTAATGCCCCATTTGCAACGGGAAGTCAGGCGGCAGATCCAGTGTTACGAGGACCACGGCAACCCATCGGTAGCACCAACAAGTTACGCCATCCTCGTAATGAGGCCCATAGTTTTCTTTGATTAATCAGAGAACAACTAGCCTTTGAATGCCAGGTGCTGACTAATTATAAGCTAAAACCTCCTAAAGAATGGATTGACTAAGTCCCCACTGTTTGGAAAAGTAATAACACTCACGTTCATAATAGCTAAAATCTCAATAAATACGGGGTGAAATAATTCAGAACATGGTTGTATTTTTTGTTCATAAGTCATTGTTAGGCCTGAGAAAGTCTGAGTGCTCCAAAACTGTGTTGTGTGCATTCTGTCACTGCTTTATGTGGATTGTTAATAAAGCAGGTTTTGTCATTTTCTTTGAATATTTCTGTTATTGAGTCAGTGATTTCCCGGCCTACCATTTCCGCTTAAACTGGGGTTTACATATGGTAGCTGGTTGGATGGTTCACCAAGCCACCCAGACCATCGAAGGTGGCTGGCTGATTGGGGGAAGATTGATAGTGGATTTCTTTGAGCAATCTTCAGATGTAAGTATAGATCATCGGCCTTGCAAAATGGGGGAGGTAATTGTTTGTATATTGGGGGACTGTGAGATGATAAAGGATTGAGTACATTGGAATACTTCCGACAAGGTCGCAAAAGCCAACAAACTAAACCTTGCATGAGGTATTAATGGTGGGATTCCTGGGACAAGGTCACGGAAGAGTGCATTGAAAACTCGCTTCCGTGGTATGATAAGAGGAAAATATATCTCACCTGCTGATGAGATAACTGCCATATTAGATTGTGCTATATTAATTAGTAGAGTAATTAACTTTGCCTCTGGGTGCATCTCCTCTTCCTCACAGGAAATTATTAAATTTGCCCCTTCCTGCAATGTTTCCACTAGCCATTGGCTGTACCTGCTGTGTGTCCTGTGTAATCACCCCCTTCCCACTGGATAGCACTGCTCCTTCCACTGAAAACGTCTGAACTAGCTTTGCTTCCTCCATCTTTCTTTCCTCGAGTTTCTTTCTAGCATTCTTTTGGTTCAACTAACAGTTGTGAACTATTGTCAAAAATGATAAAAAATAGATATGGTTTTATCGCACGGTTCTCTTAATTCGATGGCACAATTTTTCTTGAATCTCATGAATATAAGCAACCGGGTCTTTGCCGTGATGCATTTTCTGTCATAATTGCGCTCATGTCTGATGAATCAGGATATTGTACCCTAAGTGCTCTCAATACATTGGCCCTACAATTGTTAAAAGGTGCTCCGTCATGAGTGATGTTTGGGCTGTGACAGTGTTAGGAAAGATGTCATATTGTAGGCAATTTTCCTTCCATGTTGCAACCCCCAAACCTTTTGCTGTTGTTTTACACCCTGATTTAGACTTTGCCAGAGAAGCGCAGCCTTCCGCTGCACTCCTCTGGGTTTTCGCTCCATTCTTACAGGGAAACTGACATGCCCTTAAGACAGTCAGTACCAGGAGACTTTGTTTCCCTTAGTTCTTTTCTCATGTTGCAGCTTTCGCCAACATGGCACAAGAGGGCACTGTAAGCTAAGTTACTTAACTCTTGGGTCTCTAGTCATTCTACAGACCCTAGAAACTTCATAACGGATTGTGCGAGTATGTCACGGACGGGACTGGTGGCAGCAATTGTTTGTTTGTGTTTTGAACTCCCTTTTGCCCTATTAACCGTGCTTCTCGCGTTTGGCCACAATGGGTGGCCTGGCTTCCAAAATGGCCAGACCATGAGGTTCTTTGTCCTGTCCGCTGACCGTCTTGCCCCTTCATCTTCCCCAGGTCGAGCCAACCCGGGGCCATCCTTATTTGGGCATGTACTTTCCCGCGAAACACAGATGCTTTCGCTGGCTTCTACAGGCCTGTTGTGAGCCTCCAGGATGTGGGCTGGGTTGTCTGGTCCCAATACACATCCTGGGTGCCAGAGAGTCTAGTGTGTCTTGAATGCCTGGACCACCGTGGTCCGTGGTAGGTCCACGTATGGTGTGAGTGTTTTGTGAGCAGATCTCCCATTGGGCCCTCTCCGTTTTGGCACGAAGGGAACCCTGGATAAGAGGAGGCTGGAAACACCACTACCATGTCGATCTCCTGAGTTCTCACAAACGAAAGATAAAGGAGCCAAGTATCCTGCAACTAAGAAGCTGAGTCGAGGAATCGCTGGTGACCCGCTGAAGGTTTGGCACCCTGCGTTGCTGTCGCCCTGTGAGACTCCTCTGCCTCTGATCGTACGAGAACGCCTGTACTGGCGCTTCGACCCTTTAGAATAGTGGGAACAACTATTCTCAGCATCTTCACCAACTCCTGTACGTAAGCCTTCGGAAGCGTCCCTGGGCCATCCAGCGGACTGACCAGACTACACAGGAACCTTGCTCTGTTACCGCTGTCTGGCTGCTGCTGAAATCCAAGCCCTCGACACTCTCACACGCTTCGTACACTTGGCGTTCCCAGGTCTGAAGTGGGAAGTGTACATTGGGCCTGTAATACAAGCGGCTGCCGATTTGCCCTGCTGAGGTAACCATCTGTGCGTGTTCACTGCGTTTGGGACACCCTCGACCCTGACTTCTGCTGCCGCAGAATCTACACGGCGCCGAGACATCCCTCTGATCGCATCTGAACCTGCCAGCGAAAAAACTAACTCGGAGAAGCATGGGTCTGCCTGCATCGGGGACCAGTGAGTAGTCAATACCCTGAACCGTCTCCCACCTGCAGCAGCATGTGGCTTTCCCCCACTGTTGAAAAGCAGCACCCCTTTCTCCATACTCGCGCCCTGCTTCTGCCCACAAGTGGAGGCTGCGCTTGAGTAGCGGAGGTCTGTTCGCCATCGTTTGTTCACCTCTCTGATCTGCCTGATTTCCCCGAAGGGACACTCCTTTGCCTGTTGGCACCCGCGTGTGCAGGTACTTTTGAGCACAAGGCTCCACTCTTCGTAGGGCTCAGACTTCCTTCTAGTTAGATGGCCTCTGATGTCGAACTGGGTCTAACGATTACTTGCACTGCCTGTTTTCCTCCCCATCTAGGTGGTCTGCATATTTTGTGCTTCTAACTCTTTAGACCCCTTGGTCTTGTATATATATTGTGTTGATTGTGATGTGTTGGTTTACTTGAGTTTTATCGTGATTCTTTACTATGGTCGATGTTACAAAGGCCTTGTAATAAATGTGTCTATATTTTTAATATAACACCTGCCTGGAGTACTTTTTAAGCGTCCTTGCTTTGTGTGCTCATTGCGGGCTTTCAGTCACCCTCACCCCTCTTGAGACCTAGTCTTGACCGCTGCCATCGCTACCCTGATTGGTCTGGCTTGTCCAGAGGTTACCCTGTTCCAAGAAACTAGGCTGGCCTTCTGAACCTCTGCCCCTCCAGGACAGAGTTAAGAAATCCATCTTAACATACAGCATAAGTGGCTCGTTTCCCATTGTTATCCATCCGCTCTCTCCCCTACTAAGGCAGCAAGCAAACTCTTTATGTGCAAGTGATTACAATAGAGCTAGAAGCAGCAATAGTGCGAGAGAACAGGAAGATTCTACACAGTATTGTTGATGAGGGAATACATTGGAGGACAATGATAGCTCTTGATGTTGGACACAGATTGACTGATTTGACAGATTAAGATTTATTTACAGATGATGACTCAGATTAATCAGATGACGGGGTATTGTTTAACATAAGCCTTACCTATCAGCTAAAAATTAAGAACAGAGAAGTGACGCAAGGCAATGTCATTTATTAAAAAAAAGCTACCGTCTTTTCTCAAGGAAGATTTGGCACAAGTGCCAATCATGTGGACCAGTAGTTCATATGATGTTAGCTTATCAAAAGGAGAAGGGGCAGTAAAAACTAAACTAATGCCAGGAGCTATTTTGCCACAAGTGAGACCAGTACCCAATGTCAACAGAAGCAGATGAAGGCATTTATGATACCATTTCTGCTCTAGTGAAACAAGGGATAGTAGTGCCATAAGAATCCCCATGCAACACTGCGGTGTACCCAGTAAAAAAGGTATGGGGGGGTTGCGGAGATTTATTCAGGATTTACGCCCCCTAAACAATATTGTTGAAGCAGTGTTCCCATTGGCCCTAAAACCACCCACAATATTGTGTTATGAGTCTCAAGACTTGACTTTGTTTTCCTATCATACAAGGCTTCTTCAAGGGTACTGTGAGTACCCCTCAGTCTTCAACCGAGTACTCCAGATGGACTTAGGAAATATACACTGTGACAATATAGTGATATAATATGTAGACAACATTCTGGTGTGCAGTGAGTCAGAGGGACAGTGCAGGAAAGACTCAATACAGTTGATGGCAGTATTGGGAGAGAAGGGGTACAAAATAGAAAAGGAGAAATTACAATATTGCCATAAAGAAGTCCCGTACATAGGTCAGTTGATATCTCAAGTAGGAAGAAAAGTTAACCCTGAGAGAGCAGAAGTGATTATGAAAACAGCCAAACCAAAGACACTGAGGGAGATGCAGACATTTCTGGGCCTGTGCAATTACTGCAGGGCATGGGTCTTCGACTACAGTACCTATGTCAGACCACTCTTAAAAGGACTCAAGGAAGCATAGAGGGATAACAGTGACATAGCCTGGACAGGTGAAATGATAGAACCCTTTGATGAGTTAAAATTGGCAATATTCCCAGCACCAGTATTAGGGATCCCTGATTACAGTGCAGAGTTTTTCTTATTCTCCCATTCAGTAATGGCAGGAGTCCTCACACAAAAAACAACCCTGGGACACAAACAGTAGCATTTTACAGCAGAATCTGGGAAATTGCATCTATTTAAGTTAGCCTTTAGCTCCTCCATTTTGTCTAAGAAACAGACTCTATTTTGTGATCTCCTATTTAGAGCTCGAAGAAATATGTTCTAGGCATAAAACTGCTGAGCTTTACAGAAATACATGCTGTTGAGAATGGTTAGCTCACTGTTTGTTCAGCCTTGGGCCTTGAACAGCAAAGACCAAGTAAGATAAGATATAATGGATGCTTTCCCATCTGCTAATTGCGTGGGTCTCACACTATATGTGGTAATGATTGATGACATTGAAGACGATCTGTACATACCAGGAAAGGGCTATTGTAAATAACCTTTGGTTGATCAAACAAAGATAGGGGCAGTGGGAATGTCTTTTTGTTTTGGGAACGGTCTGTTATCTTGTAAGGTTATGGTGTGTTAGCACAGAAACTCTGACAAATGTATGCTTTCTCAGAAAATCTAAACATAGCAGGAAGCCATAAGCTGTCTGGGAAATGACAACCTCAGCAAGCTAAAATGTATAAAAGCCAAGATTTCCTTTCTGTAAATTGCTCGCTCCATTACGACTATTGTTGTGGTTGAACCAGAGCCCGCTTAAGAGAATGATAAGCTATTGTTTGTACTTTACACTCCATTTCTGATGGTCTAATTTCATTTGCAATTACTTGCTTTTGGTCTTACAATCGGTGATCAATCTCATTTCGAGGATGGAGTGACAGAGCGTTAGGACCATTGAGTACCATGAATCCCTGCACATTTGAGACAACGTTTTACGCAGCTGCTACTAGTGATCCACGTCAGCCTCTTTACCCGGTGATCACCCCAATGAGGGTCCCGAACGGTAGCTGCAACTGTGTTTCAACCTTTTGATGACAACCAGCCACAGATTTCATTTGATGGGGGATATTTGGTTTTGATTGAAGTCAGGTGAGTTTGTTTCGAGCTGGTTGTGCAAAAATATTTTGCAAAATATTTTGCTAGGTGAGATACCGTTTTGAGTAAAAATGCCTGGTTTTAGTAAAATGCACATTTGCTGGGCAGTACATTGTTGTTGTTGAAAATGACCCACTGGGTTAGAATATGGTCAGCCTGCCCCACCTGCTGGTTCCCCTGCTTTTGATATGTATATATTAAATAGGGGTTAGGAGCAATTGTTTTTAACAGAGTTTGGCACCGCCAGACTAGACATGTACCTGATTTACAATGACCTGAAAAGGGTTCATTTGAATTAGCAAGAACACAGCATTTGAAGTCAGTTTTACTGCAGAAAAAGGCTAATCCAGCCATTTTTGATGTGGTTCGGAATTGGCACAAAGAGGCCACCCAACAAATCAAATGAAGACAGAAGCAAGCGCACAGACATATGACCCATGCAGAAAAAGCTTTAGTACATGACCAAAAGCAGCAGGAAGACTATTTTAGGGCTACAGACAGGGCTGTACAGTTGGACATATGCAAAATATACCCATCCAAAGAGTTGCATACATCAGATACATTAATATAGGCATTATTGAGTGAAAGACAAGAACCTTTGACTGCACTCCTACCCCTCCCTATGTACCACCACCGCCACCATTATCTAGACCACTGATGCATATACCCGATACTGACCCTTGGTCTGCTGCACCCTCCACACCAGAACTATTTCACCCTACACCACCTAGTTCCCCTGCCGCTTCCAAATTCAATACTCCACTATTGTAATATATTTATGTTCCCTCAGTAATCAGAGGACGGGGCTCCGTAGTGCACTGACAAAAAGAGAGAAAGTGGTTTTTGGATCAACTGCTCAAGACTACATGCTTGAAGGGACTAAATTGTCTGTTTCCTGTTCCATGACTGACCATGATCCCCAGCAACAAAAATATTTGATAGATAGAATGAGAAAGATACTTGCCCCCATGGAGTGAATTTACCAATACAGTGGTACCCTGATTGCTACAAGACTTGAACTATTTAGCATGCACCCACAATACAGTATATGTCACGCTTACCTGAGTTTCTGCAGGAGCAATGGAGTCCCCTGGTTCTTTCTCTGGTTCTACACCACCCTTCAGTTAGTGGGAAGTCTGACCTGTCAAAAGAGTGAATTGTTGGGGGCAAACTCAAAGGGATAGCAACCATGCTTCTCCCTCTCAACCCACCTAGATATCAAAGCACCCTGGTGCGTGTCTCACCTGGGTGTTTATTTTGGTGGGCCCTCCATCCTGCTCATGCAGGGGCGCTATTTCTTGGGAGTTGCTCTGGAGTTGCTGTCAAGTTCACTGCTTTAGCTTCAAGGGTTCGTGTTACCCAGTTACTGCACTGGGACTTCAGTTCAGGTAAGTTTGCAGGTAAGTTGAGTCTCAATGTTCTTAACTGGCCAGGTACCTCACTGGGCAAATCTGATGTTTCCGATCTGCCGTGGTGCTATATGCCAGTTCACAGCACTGGACTGCAGCGATAGCGGCGAGCGAAGATGGCGAAAGAATACTAATGTCTTTTCTCTTTCTTTGCAGGATACTCGAGGCGGGCAATAGATGCGCGAAATGAAGAACAGAAGTTTCTGCTGCTAGCGATGTTTGAGGTAAGTGTAAACGTTCTGCTTTAGAGCATGCTGTGCAGCGATTTGCAGGCACGTGTAACTCACAATGAGCTAACCGTCTTATTTCTCTCCTTCTTCTCGTTGCAGGGTTAATGAAGCGAGCGCTGACTCCGGTCGTCGGAAGGAATCGAATTGGGAAGGCTGAAGATTGAGAACCAGGCAGAAGTAAGCATGCGCGCTTGAGTTTACAGGAAGCACACGAAGCACGGGCTGCTCTTTGGGCGTGGCTTTTATAGGCAGCCACGCCCAAACACTAGAAAGCTGTGTAACTTCCTGGATGCCAGGATGTCCCACAATGTCCATATTGGGGCGGCAGGAAGTGATGTAACAACCAGGAAACAGGTGTGCAGCTACCCTAAGAGATAGGAGTGTTTATTCTGAGTGACTGCTCTGAGTGTCTTGAATTCCAGGCTTTTACCCACTTAGCCCCTACCTGATCACCCCTCCTGCCTCTACTTGCCCAAAAAGGGGGTAAAGGTTTAAAGGAGACTCCCTTTCTTGTAATCATGCCAGTTCTCCCCCTCAAGGCCCCCCAATGATGTATTCCCAGGCCCGGGTTTAGTGGGATTAGCTCGGTGAACTTACGTACCAACTGAGAAGCATGAATGTTTGTACTAGGTTCCCATGATCTGTCCTAGGGTCCATATCCTTTCCAGTCTACCAGACAGTATAGAATTCTGGTTCATCACTATCTATTACTACTGGATCTGGAGCTTTTAGTAACCGAGTTCCTGGATGTACCAACTTGAGTAATGATACATGGAATACTGGGTCAATTTGCATGTGTTGCGGTAAGGTTAACTTCATGGCCACTGGGGAGATTACGGCCTCTATACTGAATGGACCGAGATATTTGGGGTGACATTTCTTTGGCCCTTTTAATGAGATGTATTTTGACGCTAACCACACTGAATCCCCTACTTGATAACTTGGGGCCTGCTTTCGATGGTAATTGGCATACTTCTTGTGTTTGTCTTTGGCTCTTTGTTAGTGTTTAGCTGCATCCTTAGCAGCTTGCGTAATACGTTCATGCATGGTTTTAATCACAGGCATTTCAATCGCTTCTGGTGGGTCATAGATGGATGTCTGCGGGTTTCGTCCAAATAACGTGTAGAAAGGAATTTGTTGTGTGGAAGAGTGTGTTGCATTATTAAATGCATATTCCGCCATCCATAAGATCTCCACCCAGTTGCGATCCGTTTGTGTAGGAGACAGCGAAGATATTGTTCCATGGTTTGGTTTATGCATTCTGTTTGTCCGTCTGTTTGTGGGTGATGGCTAGTGGACAGACAGACTTCTACTCCAGCCAGAAAGCAACACTTTTTCCAAAACTGTGATACAAATTGACTGCCTCTATCTGTGATAATTATAGACGGAAATCCATGTAATTTCACGATGCAGTCTAGGAAGACCTGGGCTAATTGTTGAGCCGAAGGAAGTCCTTTTAAAGTGATGAAATGGGCCATTTTAGAGAAAAGGTCAACCACTACTAAAATTGTAGTATAGCCTGAACTGGATTGTAAGTCAGTGACGAAGTCCATTGATATGGAGTGCCATGAAGTGGGTGGTATTTCGAAGGGTTGAAGTAATCCAGGTGGTTTTTGCCATGATGTTTTATTTTGAATGCAAATACCACATGTATTAACAAACTCTGCTGTGTCTTTTCGCCAAGTTGGCCACCTATAGAATCTTCCGATTTTCTTGAGTGTCTTAACTACGCCGGGATGACCTTCTCGAGGTGAATTGTGATAACTGATGAGCACTCTCTCCTGCAGAGCATTCGTCGGAAGTTATAGATGTTTCTGATAGAATGGGAGGCCATCCTGAATGGAATATTGTGATCCTTTAATGTCCCATGTTCTCAACTCTTCAGCGGATAATTCTCGTCTAATGTCATCTTTAAGTGTGTCCATCGGTGAAGGGTTATTATCGCAGAGGCCTAAGATTTTATTTCCTGGGATGATGTCTACTGGATCGGGTTTTTTAAAAGCTTCTTCACCTTTGCCTATATGGGAAAGAGCATCAGCTTTACTGTTTTTAACTTCCGGCCGATAGGTCACTACAAAGTCATATTCCATCAGGAACAGAGCCCATCAGAGTTGTCGGGATGACTGGGCCTTGGCTGACTTTAGGTATTGTAGATTTCGATGATCTGTTATGATCGTAATGGTATGCTTGGCTCCAGCAAGTAATGTCTCCACTCTTGGAGAGCATTTTTGATTGCCAGTAACTCCTTTTCTGTTATTGCGTAGTTTAGTTCTGCTGGAGAGAATTTCCTCAAACAAAATGCCACCGGATGTAAATGTCCTGTGTTTGAATTTTTCTGGGATACGACTGCTCCCATGGCTACACTTGAGGCATCTGTTTCTACGATGTAAGGAAGGTCTGGCTGAGGATGTTGAACCACCGGAGCTGCGGTGAGCTTGCCCTTCAAGGCCCGGAATGCTTCTTCAGATGCAGAGGTCCATTCAAACATTCGGTTTTTGCGTAGTAAAGATGTAATCGGGTGCACCGATGGCAAAAACCAGGTATAAAGCACTGATAAAAGTTTGCAAAACCAAGAAAACTTTGTACTCCTTTGAGTAATGAAGGGGATGGCCAATTGAGAATAGCATCTACTTTTCGGTTGTCCATTTTTATGCCTTGAGAGGATAAGATGTACCCTAAAAATTACACTTTGGAAACATGGAAAAAACATTTTTCTAGTTTAGCGTATAGGTGGTTCTCACGCAACTTGAGGAGAACTGCCCGGACATGTGACACATGTTCTTGGATATTTGCAGAGTAAATTTGGATATTGTCAATGTAAACAATCGCACATACGTCAAGTAATTCCCGCAGTACATCATTCATGAAGTGTTGAAATGCCGCCGGAGCATTGCAAAGTCTGAACGGTGTTACTTGATATTCGTACAAGCTGTATCTGGTGCGAAACGCTGTCTTCCATTCATCCCCCTTTTTGACATGCACTAGGTGATAGGCCCCTCGTAGGTCTAATTTTGTGAAGACTTGTGCTTGCCGTGCCTGATCCAGCAACACCGGGATTAATGGTAGTGGATATTTGTTTTTCACTGAAATCTGGTTTAAGGCTCTGTAGTCGATACATGTTCTGAGATCCCCCTCCTTCTTGGGTACGAAGAAGAGAGGGAAGGCGGCGGCTGATTTTGAGGGACGGATGAAACCGTTTGCAAGACATTGTTCCAGGTATTTCTTTAGATGAGCATTTTCCCCTTCCGTTAAAGCGTATATACGCCTACACGGTACTTGCGCCCCAGGTATTAGATTGATTTGCCAGTCATATGAACGATGCAGGGGTAGTGTGTTGGCTTGTCCTTTAGCAAATACATCATGAAACTCTTGATTTTCAGCAGGCAAAACACCTGTTACATTTGACGTTGGCACTGAGTTCAGAGATGCGAGTAACGGGAGTACTGGAGCATAACAATGATAGCATTCACTTGAGAAGGTTAAGGTTCTGGTACGCCAGTTTATCAATGGGTTATGTGTCTCCAGCTAGGGCATGCCAAGTGTTAACTGGAACTGTGGAGCGGTTATGAAATCAAACGTGATTTCCTCTCTATGACCATCTTGGCATATCAACGTAACCTCTGCTGTGCGTTGAGTAACTGGACTGGAGAGTAGCTTTGTACCATCCACTGTGGTTACGTTATCTGCAGTGGTCTTGGCACATACAGGTGACCCCATCCTGCCAGCAATTCCCAAGTCCATGTAGTTACCGATGGCCCCACTATCTATGAAGGCTTCAACTGCATGCATCTTGGCAGGTTCTTGTGGACCGCTGATGACTAGTGGTATCGCAAAGTGTGAGGTCAAATGAGGGTTTCCCACGCTCAACAGGCTGACCTCTAGATCTGCCTGGCATTGGAGTTTTCTGACTCAACTGCCTCCTCTTTGTCCCCATCCATTGCTCCAACTGTTTTCCTGGGGGGCTTGGTAGAGCAACTATGAAGGAAGTGACCAGATTGCCCACAGTATGAACATAGTTGTTCTTGGCGTCTTCTGTCTTGCTCCGCCTTTGTCAGTGTATCCTGACTACGCCCAATTGCATGGGATCGGCATGTGTGTCAGTGGACTGACGTGCAAGCGTCTCCTTAGGTCGCACGTAAAATGCTCTATTTTCAGAACGGGCACAATCAGTCTTATGGTTTTGTAACCGATGATCAAGCTGGATGGCAAAATCTATGTAATCCGGGCAATTATCCGGAGGATTTCCGACCTGTGTTAGCATTTCCTTAAGCTATCCCCGTAGACCTCTATAAAACAGTGTGGTTTATTTTTCTTCTGGCAAATTTGCTTCTGCCACTAGGCAATTGAATGTAGCTACATAGGCCAGGAGGTCTTGACTGCCTTGTCTGAGGGATAAGAGTTTGTCGTCTGAAGCTTGTCCCTGTGTGCGAGGAGCGAAGAGTTTTTCTAATGCATGTTTGAAACCTGCAAAATTACGCAGTAACAGGTTGTCTCTGTTCACCAGAGGAACCGACCAGTCTGCTGCATGTCCCCCTAGGTGCAATAATACAAAGGCCACTTTTGACTGATCAGTAGGACATAAACCAGGTTTGCACAAGAAATGTAAATGACACTGATTCAAAAAGGTCCCAAACCTTTTAGGGTCTCCTAAGAATCTCTCTGGTGGTGCTAGTGGGACATTTCCCAGGATCACCACCTTTACAGAGGTAATGGGTGAGGGCTGTGGTGTCGGTGGTGAAGTAGCTCCACTACGTAAGGGGGCCAACCCTGCTTGTGTTTTGCAGGAGCTGTCAGGCTATTTCATCAGTTTTATCCCTGTTAACTACCAGCT
Organism: Ambystoma mexicanum; assembly: GCF_040938575.1. NCBI lineage: Eukaryota > Metazoa > Chordata > Amphibia > Caudata > Ambystomatidae > Ambystoma > Ambystoma mexicanum. The sequence continues at coordinate 422,418,862 of NC_090934.1, read as the reverse complement.
CACGCCGCAACGCATTGTCTCAGTGCAGGCCGCATGGACCTCTGCTCTCAGTTCCCCCAGTATCTGAGATAACTGATCCACCTCTGAAGTCTCCATTGCTCAGGCAGAGTTGTTTAAGGACAGCTTTGTGTTCTGTCACGCTTACCTGAGTCTCTGCAGGAGCATTGGAGTCCCCCGGTTCCTTCTCTGGTTCTACACCACCCTTCCGTTAGTGGGAAGTCTGACCTGCCAAAAGAGTGAATTGTTAGGGGCAAACTCACAGGGATAGCAACCCTCCTTCTCCCTCCCAACACACCTAGATATCTAAGCACCCTGGTGCATGTCTCACCTGTGGGTTTATTTTGGTGCGCCCTCCATTCTGCTCATGCAGGGGCGCTATTTCTTGGGAGTTGCTGTCAAGTTCACTGCTTTAGCTCCAAGGGTTCATGTTACCCAGTTACTGAACTGGGACTTCAGTTCAGGTAAGTTTGCAGGTAAATTGAGTCTCAATGTTCGTAACTGCCCATTTACCTCACTGGGCAGATGTTTCCGATCTGCCGTGGTGCTATGTGCCAGTTCACAGCACTGGGCTGCAGTGATAGCGGTGAGCAAAGATGGCGAAAGAATACTAATGTCTTTTCTCTTTCTTTGGAGGATACCCGAGGCAGGCAGTAGATGCACGAAATGAAGAACAGAGGTTTCTGCCCCTAGCGATGTTCGAGGTAAGTGTAAACGTTCTGCTTTAGAGCATGCTGCGCGGCGATTTGCAGGCGCGTGTAACTCACTGTGAGCTAACTGTTTTATTTCTCTCCTTCTTCTCGTTGCAGGGTTAATGAAGCGAGCGCTGACTCTGGTCATCGGAAGTAATCGAATCGGGAAGGCTGAAGACTGAAAACCAGGCGGCAGTAAGCACGTGCTCTCGGGCTTACAGGAAGCACACGAAGCACGGGCTGCTCTTCGGGCGTGGCTTTTATAGGCAGCCACGCCCAAACACTACAATGCCTTGTAACTTCCTGGATGCCAGGATGTCCCACAATGTCCATATTGGGGTGGCAGGAAGTGATGTAACAACCAGGAAACAAGTGTGCAGCTACCCTAAGAGATAGGAGTGTTTATTCTGAGTGACTGCTGTGAGAGTCTTGAATGCCAGGCTTTTACCCACTTGGCCCCTACCTGATCTCCCCACCTGCCTCCACTTGCCCAAAAAGGGGGTAAAGGTTTAAAGGAGACCCCCTGTCTTGTACTCATGACAGTAGAGGAGGTCTGCCAACATGTATGTGAACTGTTCACTAACAAGCAGAATATGGATGAGCTACAGCTAGCCAGATTAGATGCTTTAGGAATATCACGTCCCTTGATAAACACCACATACATTCAAAAGAACAACCTAACCAAACACAGAGCAAATACTGAAGAAATGCGCATCATCACCAGAGACGCTCTTAGATGGATTTCTAATGCTTCCCACTCCCCCATATAGATTCATGACACCTTCACGCAATACTCCCCATCCATGCAGAAACAGGTATTACAGATAATGGTTGAATACCTGCAAGACGAATATCGCAAAAGGTATTTGTGTTGTAGAGCAGATGTAATCAAAATACATCAGCGCACCTTCATCGGTGACACCCTGCCCACTTCCCTTTCCCTTGACTTAGCTTTACTCCATAACAATAGACTCAATAACCCCACCTTACAGTTACCATGAGGGAAGTAACCCCTATTCAAATACCAAGTAATGTAAAACCAAGCGAGAATGCAGACAACCCTGCAGTCAGTGCTTAAAGTGCGCCGGGGCCTGCTGGGGCCGGGCCCCGGCAATCTCCAAAAAGTGGGACTGAGCCGGGGCCCTGCCGGGGCCCCCCGTCCTACCACAACATTGGCGGGATGCATTATCCCGTCACGGCCGCAGCCGCGACGGGATGATGCGCCTGCAATGAAGTCAGGCAAGCTGACAGAATTGGCAGCCAGCCACAGCGACGCTGTGACTGGCTGCCACTTCCGCCAGTCATAGTAGCTGCCTCTGGTGACCCCTCGCGCGAGATGTCAGGTCACCTGAGGCAGTTACTGTCCCTTTGTTTCCCCAGGTCGCCGAGGCGTCTTTAACCCTGGGCGAACCTGGGGATTCCTCGACATATTTCGAGGTTTATAAAATATGGCTTTGAAAGTACACATTTCAAGCCATCTTTTATAAAGCTTTGCCGACGGACAATTTTGTCCGTAGTCAAAGCTTTATAAAAGATGGCTTGAATTGTGTACTTTCAAAGCCATCTTTTATAAACCTGAAATGTTTAAAAAAGATGGCCTGAAAACTAGGCAAACCGTAGGGTATGCACACAAATATATATAAATGTTATATATTTGTGTGCGTACCTCACTACGGTTTGTGTACTTTGCAAGCCATCTTTTATAAACGTAGAAATATGTTACATATTTCTATGTTTAGAAAAGATGGCTTGCATAGTACACAAACCATAGTAAGGTACGCACACAAATATATAACATTTATATATATTTGTGTGTATACCCTACGATTTGCGTACTTTTTAGGCCACGCCCTTCCACAAGCCACGCCCCAAAATGAGGGCCCCCCCTCGATTTCTTACCCCACTTAAAGCCCTGCCTGCAGTTATTACTGAGGCATGTTATCTTGAGCAATTTATATATGTCCCATTTTCCAGGCAGGAGGTAAATTCCCTTAAACATTCCATCCCCGATATTAGAAAGAACCCCACAGGCTTCTATAAGGAAGCACAATCAACATTGCTTTCTTCAATATTTACAGTATCAGACATATAATTGTTGTTTTCTGTTGTTTTACCTCCCGACTTGTGGAAACAGATCTTAGGCCTAGGCGATAGTGCAGGGCTTGGTGATATACGGCCGAATCTCTTGAACGCAGACAAGCACAGAAAGGCAGGAGAGAAACCATCACAAACAATACTACCACTACCTAGCCGCAATTACCAAACTTCAATTATTGTTACCCGAAAAAAAGTTTAACTGGGAAAAATTAGCAGCCTTCATGCAAGGGAAACCTTAGGAAGCAACTGAATACTTTAATAGGTTTGAGCAGATATTTTCCCATTGTAGCAGACAGACTATTTGTTAATAGGTTTGCATGCATGCTTTTGCATGATATTGAATGTCAAATCAGTGGCATCAAAAAGTGCTTGGCAAACCAAAACACCCTCTGAAATTGTGCAGTATTATGAGAACAGCGTGAATAATGAGAAAGAGAAGGTAGAAAAGAAGAAATTGGATTTGAAAATGACGGCTCTGTTACAGCAAGTAGCTAGGGGACAAAGAGGAGGATGTGCCCAAAACAGGGGACAGGTTATGCAACACTCTGGGATGTTGAATGAAAACCAGTGTGCCTTCTGCCAATAGGAAGGTCACCGGAGGGCTCAGTGCCCAATCCTCCAGCAGAAGGAAACAGTATGTACGCAAGAAGGGGAAGTGGACGTAGTAATCGCATGTAGGGACTGAATCAAAGCCAATTTTCCCAGCCTCAGCAGTTCAACAATAATTCAGCGAATGCAGATGCACAGCACATGACTAAGCCCACCAACATTTTTGATAACACTCCAGCACAGAATTCTTTTTCCAAGGACTACACTTCTGATGACATATTGTTTGGCTAGGACAGTCAAAGCAGGGACTGGAACCCACCCTATCCCTGTCAATCAAAAAGGGCCCTATGTGACAATGACAGTTGGGAATAGGCCACACACCTTTCTAGTTGATACTGGTGAACAGGAGTGCTCCATTGATCACCCATTGGTTCCAGATATTACTCTGTCAGGGCAACAGAATGTTTCTGTAGGGGTCGCTGGTACACCTGTAATATGTCCGGTCTCACAACTGGTACCTATTTCTCTGGGACCATTTACTGATGCATGCCCTTTTCTATTGACAACTAACTGTGGTGAAAACTTGTTAGGCTTGAATTTATTGAAAAGATTACATGCTGTTATTTACTGTTCACCCAATGGTGTATATTTGACTATTTCACTCCAACACACTTCCACATCTCAGTTGCTGGCACTGCCACTACCCAGTGAATTACAAAAGGGTACTACTCATTTATGGGCCCTTAGCGATAACGACGTGGAAATGCTCAATGTAGAAGCAGTACGAATAAAGTTAAAGCAAAATGTCACATTACCGTGCATAGCCTAATACAAGGTTTCAATGGATGAGAAGCCGCACTAAAAGTATCATTTCAGATCTTGTACATCTAGGTGTCATTGAACAAATTTCAGGTAGCAGGTGTAACAGTCTCATCCTTCCTGTATATAAGAAGGGTGACAATGCCTTGCCTTACTGTTTTGTAATTGATTTACGGGCTGTCTAGAAAATTGTTTGTTCACAATTTCACATTGTGCCTGACATCACAACTATATTTAGAATTATTCCTGCCCTGGTTGATTTAAAGAACCCATTCTTCAGCATACCAATACACGCTGACAGTAGGTACATGTTTGCATTTACTCTTGGGGAATTGTCATTCACCTTCACTAGAATACCCCAAGGATACACTGAAAGCCCTATCATTTATAGTAGGGCCCTCAAGGAGCAACTGGATACTTTAGAATGACCTTCATCTTGCACATTGATACAGTACATTGACGGCATACTTATTGCCGTGGATTCTGAGGAAGCTTGCAAGGAGGGCACTATGTTGCTGTTAACACATTTGCTAACGACGGTCACAAGGCTTCTTTAAAGAAATTCCAATATTGTCAACAGGAGGTTGCTTACCTAGGATACCTCCTGTTGAAGGAGGGTGGGCGCCTCGCACCAGAAAGAATGCAGGCTATCTCTGATATGGCGGTCCCAAACACACAAACTGAAGTCAGAACTTTTAGCGGTATGACATCCTACTGCAGGCAATGAATTCCAAATGTTTATCTTTTTATTAAGCCTTTGTTAGCGCTAATGAAGAAAGCTCCTCTACCTTGGAGTGCAGACAAAATGTTCAGACAGGAATCCTAGGCCATACCAATCAATGAAATCTTTCCAAATGGCCCCAGTGGGCAATAAGGAGGTGATTCCTTCAGCATACACAATTACCAATAATCCTGCCACAGTACCCTTTTGTTTGAGGAAGGAAGGATCTAGGAAAATGGGTACATATACAAAATGCATAAATACAGCAGTTTTGGTGAACAAAACAAGGTACTTGCATATCAGGGGGCCCATTTACTTTGTCTGTGGGAAACATGCATATACCAGGTTACCCAAAGATTGGAAGGCAGCGTGTTACTCAGGAGTCCTGTAACCAGGGGTTTATTTGGGGACCCCCTCATAAATCTTAAACCACCGCCCTGGGGATGGTGGGTGTTTGGAGGATGACACCACTGGCCAAGTGTTAGGGGATGTATCAAAGGTGATAATACCTTTTTGGTACCTAGAAATAAACTCCCGAGACATTAGGAGGTTGGCACGAGTATTGGAAAGACTGATTAATGAGACGACTGATATACTATCAAATATGACATTAGAACAGAAATTAGTTGCACTTCAAAAAAGGATGGTACTATACACAATGGGGGTCATTATGAGTCTGGTGGTAGCCATGCCGGTAAATACCGGCAGGGCTGCCGCCGGACTCATTTATTTTCTGGCACTTATGGCCCCCCCCAAAAATGGGGTCTTATCGGGGCATTACAGCCCCGTCGGTCACGGTAATTCCTCAATGTCGGGCGCCAGAAAATATGACTCCCCATTCCCATTTCTTTTGGGCTCAATGGGAATGGAGAGGACGGATGCACAAATCAAGGTCTGCGAGTGGGTGCCTTTACACCTGCCAGGTCAGACCTGGCGGGCAAAAAGGCCCCCCCTTGCAGAACTCGTAGTTTGCCAGTCCGGAAACAATGATACCGGCAAGCTTACCAGTACCGTTGCTTCCGGACCAGCAACCTTATAATGAGGCCCAGTGCTAGCTTAAAGAGGAGGGGTTTACAAAATGGTGGGGTCATCTTGCTGCATTTACTCACCTGACTCATCGGCTACTGTGTTTCAGACAATTGAACGTTTGCAGACATCGGGGGCCGAAATTCATGTCAATGAAGGTAGCTGGGACATTGGGCTTGGAATTTGCTTACCACTTGGGATTGGAAAATACTCTCTATTCTTGCCATGATTGATGGTGTCATTCTCTGCTGCTGTTGCTGCATAGGGTGCTTACCTACATTGGGATCAATGCTATGCCAGTGCCGTTCTAGGGGTCTGGAACACGTACAATATGAATGCTTTCCCCTGTGAATGTGACTAATACCCTTATTAAGCAGGATATGGAGATACAACAGCGAGGAAGTCAAGGCACGGCACTCTGTTTGCTTAGTCATTCATTCAGTGTTGTTGGCAGTGATGGTGGAGTTTTTCTCTTCCACAGGGTGGAGATAAACAGAGAGGCAGTCAAGGCAGTCTGGGTGAGTTTGGTGCCATTGTCCCAGTTTCTGCAAACACATCTTCTTTGACATCGATGTCTACAGTGCTGGTCTAGCAGCCAGATGCTAACGATGTATGCTTGCTGACACACTGTAACTTTCTGAAAGACGGGCCCCTCTCTGTTCACATTTGCTTCAAGAGCGCTTCCATTGCCTAAATTTCAGTTGAAACCATTGAAATATACTCATCAATTCATGCCGTAAAAGTGAATAACTATAGCTCATCATAGGAGTGTGTGTGGGAGTGTGGACATAAAAGTCAAGTCCACTGCCTGCCATAGCCTGGGAGAGCGCAGCGGGACATCTGTTCAAATCTGGACACATATAATCCATAATCTGGTGTTTTTTTAGCCTTTGTCAAATCACAGAATTGTTGATTGTGACGTGTAATCTAGAGGAGACAGTGAATAGATGCAGAGTTTATCACCTCACCCTTCTGCAGTCAATATTATGTTTGAAACACACAAAGAACTCCCAATACGTGTCACAAATCTCTGAACATTGAGGCTTCACAGGAGTGTGTGCTGGAGTGTGGATACAAAAATCAGGTCCATAGCCTGCTATAGCCTGTGTCCTGGTGTTGGGACTGACGCTTGAAATTTGCTTATGTAACACTGAATCTACCTTGTAACTATTTTGCATCACACGTTGTCCTTGCCTTCTTGCACCAGTTGTAATGGCTGAATTGGGCAAACGTGTAAGACTGTCCTTGGGTCCTCCAACACCGCGTGCATTACTATCTTGGGCATTTGGTAAAATTATTTATATAACAATGCTAATATCAGTAAGATTAACTCGAGTGACTAGGTTGGCTAACTAATGATGTAGAATCAAGTTTCTTAAATAAATCACCCTTAGAAACACATCAAGAAAGCCCTATCTTTCTAAACGATCCTATTGATGCTCAGAGTTCTCCCAAAATTGCACATTTACACTCCACAGCTTAGAGGAGAGCCCTAGTATCTACACCATTGCCCAATAATAGTTCTTCTCAAGATTCTATTTCCCCTGAACTCTATTCATTTCCAGTACTAACCAGAATTTTAAAGTTACTGGACAAGGGCCATGATGTCACTCAATATGAGATATGAGAAGTAAAAACATATTGCTCTCAGATATTTTAGCCAAAATGTGCAAGCTGCAGGGGTTCATCTACGGCTGTGAATCCCGAACAAATTGCAACCCTGTGAGCAATAAAATAATTGCTCCTGGCATTTCGAAGGCTAGTCAGACTAGTGATTTGGACAACCCAGCTCATTCCTGCCAAACCTTGTTCTCACCTGCCCCGCAAACCTCTTCTACACCATTGAGGATGAACAGCAGGGGTCAAATCAGGTCTCAGATGATACTCTCCAGATAAATGGCAGAGACTCATGGGATACTGTTAACAACAACATGGCTAAGTTCATTGTAATTGAGGAAAACATTAGATCATTGCAATGGTTAGTGGATAACAGCACTAAAATCAGCTCTTTTGTACCAGTGATCTATCAGGTATTAGAATGTAAAGATGCCTATTCACTCAATAGCCCCTCACCATTCCATTAATGGACATCATTGAACAAACACACAGAGTGGCTGAACAGAAGATGATGGAGAACCCTTCTCTCTCGCCAGAAAATTCATGTTCTCCGTCTTCAGGTGTTTAGTTCTCACAGAATGAAGTGAAAATAAATAAGAGCTAAAGAAAAGGGCTAATAAGAACAAAAATAATTCCCTGATAAAATAAATATATATATATATATATATATATATATATATATATATATATATATATATATATATATATATATATATATATATATATATATGCAATCGACCAAAATGCTAGGTCATAATTCTGCAATTTACCAAAAGAGGATGAGATAATAGATCTCAATGAGAATCACGAGCAGACTCACAACAAACAGCAGAAGCTGAAAGATGAGTCCTGCGACGACAAAAACGGGACGTCTAAATCGAATCGGACACAAAAAATTCTTCCGTAAAATGTCAACTTAAGTTAGCTGTAGTCAGTGCAGAGGAACATACCAGCATCTCATCGGTTCACAGTATGTCTTTGCCTACACAGTTCCTTATGGGAGGTATAGCCACGAAACAAACCAAAATGTCAAGCTTCTTTCCTACTATGAGAAAAGAAGCATTATGGGGAAATGTAGTCTCTGCATCTAATATAGAACCTACAACTCAAAACCATGATACTTCATCAATCCCAAGTAACGCTTTGGCAACCCAGAGTCTTTCCAGTTGCAAGAAGGAGCAGTCTGACAGCAAAATAGACAGCAAAAATATCTTCACAAACATTATATGGTGGGAGAGCGATATTATGGCACTAATAGAATATTGAAGCAGATTCCCGCTTTCAGATTGTTAACTTCAGATGACATTGATTGAGAGACTTTTCCATTGATTAACAATAATCGTATGATTTGTGAGCTCCATTCACTAATCATAACAAAGCTCATCTGAGAGCAACAAGAAGATCTAATGATGTTGGGATGCCAACTCACTCCTTTGAATTCGAAGGACGAAGCCCAATTATTCATTGAAACCCATAAAAGTGAATCCATCAGTGTAAATGTAATTCAAACACACGATAACACTTCAGTGGGCCCCAATGAATTGCTGATCACTCACTTATCAACCCTGGCAAAAACTGTACAGGATTGGTCTTAGGTTGAACCACTGATGCCAACTTTTTTGACTATACAGCAAGGCAATTCACAACCCTACGATAAAGCACTAAGCTTCCTCTTGTGGAACACCTGTGGCTTTACCAACATGAATTTATGGTTTGACACTCATGTTTTTGCTATTAAACCAACTCTTATACTATTACAGGAAACCATGATGACTAAAAAGTTTAATCTAAGAGGTTATGATACATATACTTCCCTAGCTAACATAGGTTTAGTGGGATGTACTAGTGCGGGGTTAGCAATTGCAATTGATAATAGTATCAAATCTAAGATAAAGTTAATATGATCATCTGCTGATCTGTTAGCCATTGAATTAGAAATAAAGGACACAGAGGATTCTACTTTTTTGATTATTAATTAATTAATTTATTTATTTTTACATTTGTAAAGCACCACGCAGCCCAGAGGCATCGGGGCGCTGTTGCAAGAAAATGACTTAGTTGCAATGCAGGGAGGGGTAGATGGAGGGTGTTATAGCGAGATCGTATCTACCCCTAGCCTGGGAAATAGGAAGTTTTGCCTTTACAGAGGTTATACAGTTGACCGGGCCCAAATGGGGTTTATACAAACAGCATAGTTTTAATTGCTTTCCTGAAGCCCAGGTGGGATTTGATGCCTCTGATCTCGGCGGGTAATAGGTTCCAGTTGGTGGTGGTGAGGACTGGGAAGCTAGCGCCACCTGCTCTGGTTCTGATGCTTTTTGGAATTGCTAGGCGGTTAGTGTGGCTAGATCTGGTTGGTCTGTTAGAGGGGGTACCAGAGAATCTCTGAGCAAGGTAGCGCGGTGCTGTGTCGTGTCGACATTTGTGGGTGAGTGACAGTGATTTGAAAAGGATCCGTTCCTTGCCCGGAAGCCAGTGGATAGATTTTCTGGTGGCTGAGATGTGGTCTCTTTTTGAGATTCACGTGGCTGCTCTGAGGCCATTGTTCTGCACCGTTTTAAGTTTTTAATGTTTTTGGCTGAAGTGCCTAGTAGGAGTGCATTGCAGTAGTCTAGGCGGGAGCCTATGATAGCTCTTGCGATGGTGAGGGAGTTTTCCTCTGAAAGGAAGGGCCTTGCAGCAATGATAAGTTTTGAATGGTAGGCTGCTGCTGAAGAGATTGCCTTGACCTGTCTGTCCATGGTGAGGTTTGAGTCCAGGTAGACTCCAAGGGTTTTGATTGCTTTAGAGACCGAGATGCGGCAATTGTCGAATGTGAAGGAGTCATATTGGGGCCCCATTTTATTGATTGTGGCTGGTGATCCGATGATGAGTAGCTCTGTTTTTTCGCTGTTGAGGCAGAGCCAGTTTTCAGCCATCCAGGTTTGGATGGTGGAGTAAATGGAGATGAGGGTTTTTTGGTCGGCTTCGTAGTCTCTGGTGAGAGGGATGAGGACTTGAGTGTCGTCCGCATAGTTGGTGTAGGTGATGCCCATTGCATCAAGGTATTTGAATAATGACCTTGTGAAAAGGTTGTACAGTGTGGGAGATATGTAGGACCCCTGCGGGACACCGCATTCAATTAAAAGTGGCTGGGCGCAGGCTGTGTCCGAGAAGACTTTCATTTCTCTGCCCATAAGGAAGGATGCTATGCAGGCGGTGGCTTCTGCTGAGAGGTTGCCTGCTGTAGAGAGGTGGTGGCAGAGGGTGTCATGATTGACCAGGTCAAATGCTGCTGAGAGGTCGAGTAGAAGTAGGAGAGCTGGTTTGCCTACGTCTCTTAGGTCATCGATTTGGTTCTTAAGGTCCAGTAGTGCTGTTTCTGTGCCATGGTTTGGGCGGAAGCCAGATTGCCGGAGACCAAGTAGGTGATGAGCTTCTAGGTAGTTCTGAATTTGGATGTATGCAGCTTTACCCAGGATCTTGAGAAGGAAGGGAACTGTTGTGATGGGCCTATAGTTTCCTGGTTCCTTGGGGTCTAGTGTAGGTTGTTTCAATAATGGGCGGACCCAGGCTTCTTTGAGGCAGGATGGCACTTGGTTGGATTTGAACGAGGCGTTGATGAAGGCTGTGAAGAATGGTACCAGTGAGGGGGCGCTGTCCTTGATGAGCTGGGCTGGACATGAGTTGCCTTTGCAATTGGAGGGTTTGATGGAGTTCTGTATGGTTAGGACTTCCTCTTCTGTCATCTCCTGGAACGAGAAGGCTGGGATTCCGGCTGGGGCGGTGTTCTGGTGTAAGTTGGATAGTTGTTGCGATAGGGCTTTTTGGTGACTGATGATTTTTTCTTGCAGAGTATTCAGTTTGTTGAGCATGGCTTCTTGGATGTCGTTACACCATTCTTTCTCTTTATTCATGGGGTTTGAGGGGGGAGTTGGGGACTCCAATTCTCTGAAGATTGCGAAGATTTCCCTGGATCCTGATTTAGCGTTGGCGATCCTGGTATTGAAGGAGTTGGCTTTGGCAGCAATGATGGCGGATTTGTATAGTTTGGCGATGTCTTTAAACGCTTGTCTGGTGGTGTCATTGGGGTTAGTTTGCCAGGCTGTGAGAGCCAATCGTTTTTGTGAGCGTATTTTCAGGAGATCCTGAGTGAACCAAGAGTTGGGTTTTTTTTTGCGTTTAGCTTTCCTGTGTGCCAGGGGAGCAATGGTGTCTATGGCATTGGTAATAATGGCGTTGTAGGATGCTGCGGGAGTGTCAGGGTTGTTGGAGAAAGGGTGTTTGAGTTCGGGAGATTAGAATATGATAAAAGTTGAGTTGTCTGTTCTTCTTTTTAAAATAACAGCATTGTTCGAACACTCGATCAATACCAACCCTAACTATATATTTATTATGGGAGGGGACTTTGAGTGCATTTGTGCTGAGAGTGCCAAGATAAATAAGTTTTCGAATATGAAAAAGTTATTAACAACTGCTAATAGAAAGAGTCAAATTTAGGATACATTTTTCTCAGAATGGGACATAACTCGATTCTAGCAAAGAAACTCTGTCGTTTACTTGGTGTCGAGGTGATGTTAAGTCTCAGATTGACCACTTTTACACTTCTGCTGCAATAATAACTAAGTGGTGAAAAGGTTAACATAACTAATCAAGGATTGGGAGATCACGTGACCATTCAATTTAATTTTAACATCAAAACTTCGGTTCATGAGATAAAACCCACACGTGCATTCCTGGAGCTCGAACTATCTGGGCTCTCGCTTAAGTGGAACAGGAAGATTAACAACAAATATGTGATGCTATTAAGGAGAAATCTATCTGATGTCCTTAGTACCTCTGAGATAATTCTTCCTGAAATAGCAAAATGTATCAACCAAACCATCATGCATTGTCTCAAAATGTGTGTTGGCCTTAATTACAAAAGCATCACACATCAGCGACTAAAGAATACAAAAATTAGAGCTCTACTGACACACAATCTTAAGTGGCCCAATATCGACAAGCCAAAAAGCATCTTGTACATACACATAAGAACCTAGTCAAATCACTAAAGACTATTATGCATATAAGGGATAATCGGTCAATAATTAAACATCTTTGTAGCCATGACATCAAATCTTTCTGGGCTTCCATGAGGAACACAGTTGGTAAGTGTAAAGTGTCTATGGACTCCTAAATTACAGAGGAGGCGTGGGTCAAATATTTTATGCAAAAGCATCAGATACCCATATGTTTCAAGCACATGAAAAATCCATTAATGGGATTGAGTACATTGGGTTTGTGCACAATAGAACCAAAAGACATTGAATGGGCAATTTCAAAATTAAACAACTCTAGAGCCACTGACCTAGATGGCCTCCGTAAACGTGTACTAAAATCTGATCCCAGTTTATGGGCATCCATTTTAAAAATCAAATTCGACACTATATTCCAAACTGACTGTGTTCCTACATCATGGACTCAATCTCTCATTGTGCCGATCCTTAAAAAAGGTGATCTATTGAATGGCTCTAACTATAAACCAATTTCCCTGACTGATGCCACATCAAAGGTATTCTCTACACTAATTTTAAACGATCTTGAGAATATCATTAAAAAATCTGCCCTTCTCTCATGATTCCAAGTACGATTTTGCAAGAGGATGGGTACAGCACGTAACGCCAGACAGTAAAACGTAGCCAACATGGGCCCATTTTTATCACCTTTCTGGACATGACATCCTTGTTCGACTGTGTTATTTGATCTATTCTATGGCAAAAGATGGCAAGATTTGGAATCCCTGTAAATTTGATTTTACTTGTGTCTATGTTGCACCAAGAAACAACATATAGGGCCTCATTACACGGATGGCAGTAGGGATTTACCGGTACCGGTAAAATACCGGTACCGGTAAATCCCTACCGCCTTACTACGAGGTCCCTTTGCGGGTTGGGGGATTTAACGCCTGCTTTTTGCAGCGTTAAAATCCAACCCGCTAAGGGACCTCGGAGCTAATTACGGCACCGCAAAATTGCGTTGCCGTAATTAGTGCCTTCCCCATTCCCATAGAGCCCTATGGGGCAGAAATGGGAATGGGGAAGGGCAATGGCGGAAGGGGGATTTACCGCCCCTCCAACCTTGGAATGGGGCGGTAAATCCCCTGTCCGCCAAGGCGGTGCCGGTATTTTACCGGCATGGGCCATGGCGCTAATAGCGCCATGGCTCACCGCCTACCGGGTAATGAGGCCCATAGAGTGGAGGGTTTGCTTACGAGTTCTATACATACACACATAGGAGTCACACAGGGATGTAACATGCAATCCACCTTGTTTAATCTTTACTTGTGTGATCTCAACGCGATATGGCAAGGTCAGTTGATTACTCCAGTAAACTTGGGTAAATTGGCGAATAAACTGGTTAGCGGTCGCTGATGATTTGACATTTTTTGACAGATCGCAGAGTGGCTTACAAATTAAATTACAGCTCTTCAAGCTTTACGCTTAAAACATAACTTAAAGGCAACAGCTGATCACTCAAAAATTGTTGTGTTTTCGGGACACAACAAAATCAAAACCATGACCTGGACCCTTGATGTAGAATGCATTGAACAGGTATCACAATTACGATATCTAGGCTACAACCTGTGTAACACCTCTTCTCTTGGGATGTGGAGGGATTCTTTAACACACACATTAAGGCCACTGATGTCGCAGATGAAACATCTCTTCAACAGGCTCTGTAAATTCTCTATGATGCCGGTTATTGAATAGTATGGGCCTTATTATAACCTTTGCGCTGCGGAATTAAGGGGGCCGGTACGGGACCAGCCCGCCTCATTCCGTCAGGCCTGATTACAAACTTCCCATCACGGGACCCGAATCGGACGCATGGTAAAACCAGGCGTCCTTTACGGGTCCCGTGAGGGGAAGAGGGAGGTAACAACGGGACACTTATAATGTGCCCATTGTTACCTCCCTCCCCATTCCCATTGAGCCCTATGTGGGCTCATGTGGGAATGGGGAATGGTTCCTGAAAGGAGGGCTTAGGGTCCTCCTATGTCAGAATGACCCGGTAAGTCCCCATTGCAGGAACCCGGAAAAGGAGCCCGGTTTGGAGGCAGACATGGAGCTAATAGCTCCATGGCTACCTCCAAACTCGTAATGAAACCCAATGTCTCCAAGGTTGAATCAACACTGTTGTACGGTCTCGATATGTGCCTTTTGGACATGGGTGATTTTTTGAATTGCATTCAAGGACGCCTTTGGAAGGAGGTCCTAGGTTTCTATTGTTCTTTACCTTAGGTGCTCATTACGCATGAGTTGGGGTTAAGTTCGTTAGCATCAAGATTCCTTTGGAGGTTACTGTTAAACTACTCAACATTTTTGGATCCACCTGGTAACTCTTTATATGAAGACCTTAATTGTATGCTAAGGGACCTCCCCCTACTCTGTGGCTAAATATCAGTCAAGAATGCAATTATTGCTGGTTGATATAGGAGCCTATGAAGCTGAATTAATCACACAACCTGAGAGTGTCAAAAAATATTATACACTTATGATTGGTCTCTTACTGTTAACTCTTTGGGCAGCTGCAGCCTGCATCGGGAATACACTTGCTTTCCACGAAAAACACACCAGCGTTTTTCCTATTTTTTACGATTCCTGTGCAATAAAGCTCATGCTCTCTATATGAGATTTAAATGTAATCATTTTAAAACCAAAGAATAGGCAAAATATTGGGCCTCATCGTTGAGGGTGGCACATAATTCGACTTCCCAATTGGAAACATTAAAACATCTTATCACCACTTGTCCTCACTTTGAATCTGAAAGGCTCACAATATTTGTCTAGAAAATATTGGTAAAACCGAATTTTTGAGAAATTTTGTCTGGCTGAGGTTTATGTGGGGTGACAACCAGTCACTGATAATTGCTCTTACACACTTTTTAACATTCATTAACGCGGAACTGTGTCAAAATGAGGTTGATGATGGGTAAATTGGTCAATCTGTAATTGTCAACTTGATGAATGTAGCAGTCACGATGCCTTGTTTTAGAATTTTGAAAATTCTGATGTATGACTTAAAAACATATCTTTTGTTACAAATGCGTCTCAGTGAGAAGGGTGAAATCTGGTGAGTGCCTATTCAGAAACTGAAGGACTAGCCTCTGCTTTATGCTGGAACTAAGAACATTAACATTCCATGTCAAACATGTGACCCCTTTATCCTGTGTCATTTCCCCTGCTAGCCATATGCCCGCCTGGTACCCCAGGCACCCATGCTCCTTTGAGGACACAATCATTCTTGCCATTTCTGCCCCCGCCCCAGCCAAGCAATGTGAACCAATCATAACCCAACTAATACAGGCAACAACGTAAACAACATCCCCAAATCCTCCCTCACTGCACTTCTCCCCCAACTGAAGCACCTGTCGCCCAAGGCCCATGTGAAACTTGCATGCACCAAATAACTCCCAGACCACCTACTTTAATTAATGTTGCTTCACAATATGATTTTGAACATTTCCCAGCTATGCCGGTGCCCAGTGCCACCTGCCAACCATAGTTCATCCATCCTCCCCTCGGTCTGGTGTCCTATCACCATCTTCCAGGTGCACCTGTTTGTGCGAATACAGCAGGGTGGGCGAGGGGACAGGCTCCGTCCCTGGTCGCTATGCCTCCTTCTGGGGTGTATGGGTATTTGTTGGCTGAATGTTGGTTACATACCACTCCCACACCTCCTGTGGTGTGCTAAAAAAGGAGCGCCTTCAACCTGTGATATATTTTGAACTGCAAGGGGACAAAGAGGGCATATTTGATGCAGCTGGAGAGTAGTTTACGTTTAATGGAATCAAAGGATTGTCACGCCCGCTGCATCCTCCTATGTGTAGTCGTGGAAGAAACTGATGCAGGAGCCATTGTATGTGGTGGGGCCAGTCGTCCTCGCCATCTGCAGAAGGGTGTCCCCATCTCTAAAATTCAGAATCCTTGTGATGATAGTGCATGAATGGGCACCTGGCCCTGGCCTCCCCATGGGCACCTGATGGGCCCTTGGTACTGAAAAGAAATTGGAGAGTTTCCTCTGAGCCATAAGCTCCACTAGCCACTGCTCTGAAAAGAGTTTCATGCTGGATCCCTACACTTTCTCCGGCAAACCCAGGATACAGCGGTTATTTCACCTCGCTCTCCCCTCTCTATCCTCTACTCTGCTTTCTGAGACCTTGAGTTTCTGGGATACCACGGTTAATTGTTTTTACATCTTCTCTACAGTGTTCTATGTCTCTGATATCCTCTGCTCTGCCATTCCTACCCTCGAAGACAGCTTGCATACGTCCTGCCGTAAAAAGGAGACCTCTGGAGCCAGCTCATCTATTTTCTCTTCCACTGAGTACCGGGACTCAACAATGGCCCCCATAATTACACTCAGTGAGATGGCCGGGTCCTGGGCCAGGTTATCTATATAAGCGGCATACCACGGGGGAGCTGCATTGCAGCGGGATTTCTGACCACAAATTGTTCTATCTTGCTATGCTGTGAGGCCTTCTTACGTCTCCTTAAGCATGCTTTGGTGGGAGGGGCCCTCCTTGACAGGGCATTCCCTAATCCTTCACTCACCCTTGAATAGTGGCCTCCTGACGCACAGCTACTTGTGCAGGTCCCCCCACACCACTCAACCCACACTTGCGCCCCTCTTCCCCCGCAGGGAACCGATGATGTTGTGGCAGTGCTTCTCTCACTCCCCGCCCAGGCCACTGCTGCCGGATCTCCCTAGACAAACCTCTTGTGGACTACCGTAGTACGGGTGTATACTTGCACTTTGCTGCAGCCCGCCCAGCTGTTGGTTACCGCCAGGCTCCGGGCTTCCTTACTTTCCCCTGCAGGAGGCTCTTTCCTTCAATCACTGCTGGGCTCGGGACTCCCTTCCTTCAAGCTCAGGAAGTCTCTGCCAGTAGACACTGCTAACGTTCCTTCGGTGCTCACATCCCGGGACCCATTGCACTGTTCCCTGACACTGGTATCCCTGCACCCGCAGCTCTGATGCTTTCCAGATGTCCCCTGGCTGTTCACTGTGGTGACCGAGTGGCTCACCACACTCCGTGCCCCTATGCAGAAGGGCAGCCAACACTCCGGGGCCTTCTGCGGCTGCCTCTGTGGTCCGCACAATTACCCTCTTCCTGACCTCAGATCATGTCCGAAAAACTCCAGGTGGGCGTCGGTACCTTCCCAAGCACAATTATAGCATTTGCGCTTACTTGCCAGCAAGTTTAGTCAGGATTGTATTCAGGATTATTTTGGCCTCAAAGAGCGCCAGAGATCTACGTCTTCATCTGCTGCTGCTCAGCAGCGCCCCCTTCATTTTGGTTGTTAATAAAGTGGTTTTTGCCATTTTCTTTGGCTATTTTATTTATTGAGTCTGGGATTACCCAGCCTGCCATTTCAGCTTGAACTGGGATTTCCCAGATCATTATTACATTTCACTCCATTACTTAGAATAATGTTTTTTCCACGTTTAGAGTCTCATAGCTTGTTAAATGATGTTGTGGAACCTTTATCTTCCACTTCTGCCCTGTGGATAAATATGCGTGTAAACATACTAGAGAAGATGCTAAATAATATGTCATATCATAATAAAAAACTATCCATATTGCTAAACATACAGTTATCAAATCCATAGAAATCCATGCGCATCCTTCTAGTGAACTCCTTCGACTCATAACAATCAAGTGCAGATGAAAAATTACAAATGCAAATGCCAAACAAGTCCTTCAATAACAGTAAATGCCCATGTGCAGGGTGATAAAATCTGAAGGTACAGTTATATTTACTTTTTCGAACAGGTATCTGTGCAGTATCACTTTTTGGGTGTTTCTATGCACAGAATGGAATTACCATAACAAATAATCTTGGACTCAAATAACAAGACAGGTCAAAGAGCATGGCGAAATGCTTCTTTATTATCAGTTAAATAAAGTAGGGAAATCAGGCAAACGTCATATCGTAGTCCACACACTCTCAGTTACATTACCGGTACACAAAGGATGTTCTCTTCTATGGAACTTAGTTAAGGTACATCGTTATCTTTGTCCAGGGCTTTATGAATATCTCTTGTTTTCTGGTCTTGTACCATGTGTGAAGAGACCATGATTTTGTTCATTTTGGCTTCTATTTAGTGATATTTTATTTGATTATGTCAAGTGTCACTACCCTCCTCAGCCTCTAGAGACTTTGTTGCTTTGCCTCAAATATGCTTTTCTGCATCTTTAATTGTTAATACCTGGCATTCTCAAATGTTCGCTCATTTACTTGATCTTACATATTGGCCTTTATCCACAGAGCATTTTCCAATGGAGTTTTATCATTATAAAATGGGGGCTCGAATGGGAATGGGGATGTTTAGGGGATGTTCAGGGTCTGGGTTCCCTGAATGGGGAATTACTGGGCCCTCCAACGTCGGAATGGCCCGGTAATTCCTCATTCAAGGAACCCGGACCCGGTATCCGGTAAGGGGGCAGCCATGCCGCTAATAGCGGCATGGTTACCCCCTACCTCGTAATGACCACAGTGTCTTCCTGTCGTTCATCCAGTATGACTGAAGTGAGGGGGCGGAGTCTGTCAGTGAAACACTCGTCTGCTACTCTACATTATGAATGCTGGTTGCTCTTATCCGAGAACCTGTGAAGTCCGGGCATGTCAAATATCAGTTATTACTTCCTAAGATCAAGAGAGTAATATTGCTTAAATACTAATTATTCCTATAAATATGAACTTTTCAGTGAAAGAATTTCATGTCTTCTCCTGAAGAAGTCATAGGGCCTCATCACAAGTTGGCCGGTATGGAAACAACATTGCCTGTAAGCTTACTGGCACCGTTGTTTCCAGACCGGCAAACTACAAGTCTGCCTGCCCGAGCTGCTGTGCCTAACAATGCAGACCCTGCGGGACCCAGCGGCCACGGTAGGCAGAGTTTCACGAAAGCACCGGCACCGTTGTTAACAGTGCCAGTGCTTCCGTGGTCGCCATTCCCATGGAGTCCTATCGGAGAAAATGAAAGATGAATGGGGCAACCAGAGAAGGGAGGAATGTTTAAGCACGTTTGATGTTTCATAAAATGATTGCTGGCAAGGGTAAAAAACTCCCCCTCCAGTGCGCTGTGCCTTATTTAATGATCAGGAACCCTGGATTGTGGCACATCTCTTGTACAAACAACTTTAAATTGCAGGTTTCATAGCGCCTAAACTGAACTGCTGAACTTGGAGAGTGGTGTGGTTCTAGTGTGCCCCATTTCTGGCCCGCTGTAAGTGTAAAGTGTGCTCACACAGGCCAGGGCTATAAGACCAGGGCTACATATTGCCCTTTATTCAAAGAGCATTTTCCAATTGATTGATTGATTGATATTTTATTTCTATCGCGCTCGTACACAAGTGTTTCAGAGCATGACAATGCAAGGGAGAGGAACAGGGGAGTACAAAACAGCGATCTTACTAGGCCCAGTGACATTGAGAACGTGCAAGTGCATGGGAGAGGGGGAGGGGAAAAGTGCAAGGATGGAGGGAGAAGTGGAAAGTGCGAAGCGGAGGAGAAACAGATAAATAACAATAAATACATAATAAAGGCAACAAACAGCAGTAATGCAACCAGCAATTTGCAAGTGCTATGTTTAAGGCAGCAGACATGGTAGGTCTGATAAGTGCAGGAGGAAAAAGGGGGCGGGCTGAATGGGTACAGATACAGACCCCAGTGCAAGGGGTGGCCCGGAGGCAGTGCGGGAGGGTGGCAGGGTGATCAGGTACCTGGGCCCGAAGGACAGAGGGTGGCCAAGTGCACAGTGCCAAGAGAGAACAGATCAGCAGGGGAGCGAGGGAGCGAAGGCAGAAGAAAAGAGGATGGTCCTGAGGTGCTTCCGGAACCGGAGATGGTTCTCCTCAAGTTTTAGAGTGGCAGGGAGGCTATTCCAGAGGGAGGCCCCAGCCGAAGACAGAGATCTACCCCCAGCTTGTTTCTTTGAAAAACGACTGACCCTAGGGGAGTTTTACCATTATAAAATGCTTCTGTGAATTAGGCCCATTGTCTCTTTCTACTGTTAATAATAAAGGCAAGTAGAGTGCACAACACAAAGCCTCTGTGCCATGCTAGTGAATCAGGTACTGAGGTAGGTAGTGGTGGGAGTACTGGAGGGAGACAGGAAAGTAAGTAAAAGAAAAAAGACTGAACGTTTGTAGAAAAAGACCTGAAACAGCAACACAGGAAGCACGGTCAACTCAGGCGGAAGTGTACACAGTGGCATGTTGACCTCCTGTTGGTCTGTGGAACGGTGCAGGAGAGGGAGCAGCATTCTTGACAGTGGATTGGAAGCCAATGCGGAGAAGGGGTGAGCAAATGATACAAAGCAGGAGTGCAACTCTCGTTCATGCTGGCATACATGCAGCAGTGTGCCTGTCAGCCTTTCTTTCGTCAGTTCTAATTTCTCCCGACACACGATTTATACGTTGGTGCGACAAGAAACCTATACTACTGAGTCCTGACAGCTTGCCACTTATTTCCAAAATGTACAGGATATCAAATAGGGTCCGTGACTTTATCAAGGCTGTGATCCCCAAGATGCAGGGTCTCTGGGTTATTAGTAACCAGCTAGGGCGTTATGGCAGCTTCCCAGCCAATGGGGAGGCTCAGAATGCAGGCGTACCAGACAGTAAACCTGCTGCCATGAGCCTCCTCGGGGCTGGTGGTCACCATCTCCCCTCACCGAGGAATTAGAAAAGTCATCGCCTCCACCCACCCCCATCCACAGAAATCCCTGTACACCCTCCCACCCCTACTCACCTTAATTTCTGTCCATTTCCTGAACAGACACGCTGGGAACACTTGCGTCCCCAGTGTGTCCACTCCCGATCTGTGACAGGCCGTCATGGAAAGGAAGAAGGGACTACACGTAACATAGTCCCTTCCTCCTTTACATGGCGGCCATTTTTTTGTTTACTTTTTTTTAATGGCTGCCACGGAAAGAGAGAATGGACTAAGTGTAGTTCCTTTTCCTGTTTCCATGGTGGCAATATTTGTGTTTACTTTTTTCTTTTATTTTCAATGGCCGCCATGGAAAGGGCCCCATTCCCAGGTGGCCATTTTTTTACATTTTTTTTTCTGCTCCAAAACATAGGAGCGATTCGGCACAGAAAAAAAAATGATTTTAGTACCGCAGTCTTCCGGGCCGCGGTACTAATAGCAATAGGATCTTCACAGGGGGGGGGGGCATTACCACTTCAGGTAATGCCCCAGGGGCCTTCGTTAAGGCCATCATTACGCTTGAGGCTGTAACTATGGGCCCTGGGGAATTACCTGACGTGGTAATGCCCCCACTGCTCGGGGCCAATCGCTTAATTGATCCTTCACAAGGGTCTTGGGAAATCACAACCGGGATCTGGGACTGGAATAAGATTCATGTGCTCTCCTGTTGCATAGAATGCAGAGGTCACTGCACTGTAGAGTCACCACGGTGGGTGTGCACCCCGTTAAATAAGCATACACTTGATAAGACGGTGGCTGATCAGCTACTCTGAGCCTTTGGCTTGTTCTGCACGTTGCCTTACCTGGGAGCAGGTCTCTACACCAGAGGGGCTGAAGGAGTTCAAGATCATGGCCTTTGGGTTAAAGAATGCACCCACCAAGTTCCTGAGTCAGGTGAAGAAGGTTATCACTGAGACATAAACCTTCTGTGTCACCCACCTGGATGACCGAATCATGTGGAGCTCCATTTGAAAGACACCCTCCACATACTTCAGGATGGTCTGCTAAATCCCATGGTGTGTTTGTCCTGTTACTTTTCCAAACTAGCTCTCACTGGACATTGCTCTTCATTTACCTGATAACTTGTATTGTTATTGTATCTGGTGGCAGCCGGCACACCCCTTCCTCTGTGCTTGCATTTTGATTGGTCAACCAGTGCCACAACAGGTGAGAAAAAGAAGCTCCAGAGACCCTATGCAACCTTAGCAGGCCAGCTATTTACCCTGAACCAGGCACAGCCCTGGCACTGCTAATTTAATTACTCCTGCTTACTCCTTTCTGGCACATGTCCACAGAGAAAAGACTGGCACAATTCCAAATAAGATCACAGCAGCAGCACCGATCGACTGGGCATTATCTTCTAATAATACCAAATTGGTAACCATTGCTAATCGCTTAATGTTGCCACTACCAGCCTATTACAGGGGTTTGACATGGGATTGATTGCATCATTTGGACAAAAGATGTTTGCGCAATTCTGAGCTGCAGAGCCAAAATGGATGCACTCAGCTGCACTTAACACGGCAACCCCACAGTGGCCGCCACCTCTGATGGGGCGATATTTAAGCAATATGACCCGAGCGGCGGGGGCATTACCGACTCAGGTAATGCCCCGGGGCCCATAGTTATAGGCCCAAGCGAAGCAAGGGCCTTAACGTAGGGTCATGTTGCTATTATCACCCAGCCTGCATTATGTGCGTGACCGATGCACTAAACGCATTTTTTTCTGTCCCGAAATGCTGCAGCATTTCGGGACAGAAAAAAAAATAAACACCAAGAAACTGGCCGCCATGGAAAGGGAAAACGGAGTCTGTTTTCCCTTTCCATGGCAGCCAACGGGAGCGGACGCGCTGGTAACACAGCGCGTCTGCTCCCAACAAAAAAGAAGCAGAAGGTAAGTGGGGTTGGAAGGGCGGAAGGGAGGGAGGGGAAGAAAAAAAAAAAGTACCTGCGTCCCTGCTGGGGGACGATGGAAGCCTCCAGCCGTGTGGAGGCGCGGCCCGCTCCGAGTCTCCACACTGCTGAGCGTGCTATCGTTCCCCAGCGGGGACGCAGGAGCAAAAAGGTAAGCGGGGTGGGGAGGGCAGGGAGGAGGGAGGGATGGAAAAAAAATAAAAGAAAAAGATTACCCGAGTCCCCGGCGGGGGTGAAGGCAGCCTCTCAGCTGTGGGGAGGCTTGGAGTGGTGATGGCCCCGCTTCGAGCCTCCTCATTGGCTGAGGGGTTGCCACGCCCCCCGCCGGGGACAAAGGCCGTGGAATCCCGACAGAGGGATTCCCGGCCTGGTAATGACTCGATGAGGGCCAATCAGAATGGCTCTTGCATTCTGTTTGCGCTCTCGCCGGGTACTAATACAAGATAATCGGCCCTTAATAAAAGGGACATCTCTTTGATTTGATTTTACCGCAGGGATGTGACATTGGAATAACTGTATCCATGGGAAACTGAAAGAAAAATACTCTGTAGAGCACATCTATGTAAATAACAAGACAATCCATATGCACGCCACACCCTTGCTTTGACAAGTCAAAGCATAAAACACCTTAGAACAGCAAGAATCCAAACTAAGAACAAAATAAAAAATGGTTCAATCAAAAATATAGCAAGCTGCACTGACTCAAAAACATGTGGAAGAAGATCATGCTTTTCATTATATAATGTTCACGTTTTTCATTCTATGATAACACTGTTTCAACATGTGTTATCAGTGTGTTCTAATATAAAAAATGCAATTAAAAAAATGCAAATAAATAAATAATATGAAGTACAGTTCCATTATATTATATATGTAACTGCATAAAAGAAAATATAGAGGCGCCTTATAAAATATGGTGAGGTACTCCTTAGATTTTAGCAGCCGTGGGGCATGACATATGTCTTTTGTTATATGATATATACTTCATGTTCTATGATATGCTGACTTCGGCCATGAACAGTATGGGCTTCTGCTTGTGCTGAATTATGTCCATAATGGCTCCCCGTACTTTGGCATCTGTCGAGGCTGACTGGCCCGTTTTCAGGAAGTAATTTCAATGGTGATCTGTTTCGGGATTTTGGATGGTTGATTCGGTATCTTTCTGGCTGATTGGCATCACAGGAGATGTCACCCGCCTGCAGATGATGAGTTATCGCTGCATCCTTGTCACAATCCCAGGGTGCTTTGGCAGGAAGTCGGGTGCTCGGAGAGAGGCATCATCCAGAATCCGGGCAGTGGTCCCTGTGCTGGGCTGAGTCATCTCACTCCTCCATTGGACCCCTCCCCGTGCCTGACATCAACAGAAACAACGAGTATTTCACCCTGTGTTTCTCTCTGACTCCCTAAGTCTCTATCTCTTCCTGGGTAGGGCCTCATTACAGGTGTAGTGATGCAGGAAACAATTGGTGATAACGGAATTACTGCCACTTTTCCTGCACCGTCATATTACAAGAATGGTCCTGGAGTGGGGATTTACCTCCAGCATCATGAGATAAAACTTACCACTTTATGCCAAGAATCATCTACACCAGTGGAATTACCTCTGTGGTAATTCCGCTAGCAGTAATTCCACAGAAAATGCCCCCTAGGGTCCAATGGACTCTATAAATATGGGGATTAACTCCACCACCGCCACTTGTAATCCAGCAGTAATTCTGCCAGACCAAGTGGCGGTAATGGTAATTCCGTTGGGCGTTATTCTGATGGATTTACCACCGAAATACCGCCCAACTCGTAATGAGGCCATGGGCCTCATTACAAATCAGGCGGTCCGGAAATAACGGTCGAGGTAAACCCGCTGCCACCGTTGTTCCGGACCGCTTGATCCCAACTCCTGCAGGCGGGAGGTGATTTTTCCGCCAGGTCTGACCTGGCGGGTTTAACACCGCCTCCTGCAGGCGGACAAGGAAACACTGGCAGCATTACGAGATGCTGCTGGTGTAGGACTCAATGTGAATGGGGATTAACACCATTCCGCCTCCGTGATTACCGGAAAACCGGGGTTGTAATGCCCCGGTAATTCCGGGAATCACAAGACGGAATGGTAATACGAGTCCGGCGGTAACCAGGCAGTTTTACCGCCAGGGTTACCACCGGACTCGTAATGAGGCCCCATGTATCTTCTCCTTACATCTGAGATGCAATTGAAATCTGTTGCGAGGGTTCATTTGGGGAAGGTCCTTATTTGTCTAAAACATGCATTTAGGAGCCACTCCATTTGCTATAGGGACACAGAACGTAAATACTTCTGAAAAGTGGTGCTAAACTGTAGACGAAAATAGTGAGATTAAAAATGATTTTACACAATGAAATTTTTCTTTATGCACTGCCCAGTGAGTGTGGGGGAAATATGATGCAGGAAACGGATAGGGTCAAGATTACAATGCAAATTGGGAGATCATTATATACAAACAATAGTAGGGTGCAGTTTTAATAATATGATGCAATGCTTACATTGTTGCAATTTGTACACGATTTTGTTTCCTTTGCAGTTTATTTCAAGAGAGAAACCATTCCAGGTGCACACGTGCGTGGACACACACACACACACACTCTGACACACGTGTTTGCTCTTGTTTTGTTTGCATGTGCACCTCAAGGAATCTGGCAGTGGCAGAGCAGGGAGACAGGGAGGGGAATGTAAAGTTACTGCCTGGAGAAGACTGTAGGTCATGTGCAAGGTCAAGAAGCATGAAAGTTGACCTCTTGAGATTTATTGGCAATACATGATTAGAAATGAGCTCAGCTGGGTGGAAGCCAGTGCATCGGGTGTGCATGCCAAGTGTTCAGCAAGCACACCTTAACACGTGTCTCTTTTCGGCCCATTGCACTAACTACTTCTCTACCTCGTGAGTGCACTTTTACATGCTTTGCCCCAGTTCCTTTTTGGTTTACTTAGTTACTCCTAAAACGCCAATGGGTGACGATAACGCCAATGGGTGACGATATAGCGCTCTGAAAATTAAAAACATAATACAGCATAAGGCATGTATATTTCACATTAAACATCATGTTTACAGATTATATAGTATTTGACATTATCACACTTGTTGGTCTGCAAATGTATTTCTATTGGTCTCCTTATTTTAACACACAAGTTTTAATTTCTAGACCTCGATGTAATTGTCTTAATCTTAATAGTGTGAGAGGCTGTCCGTCAGGACATATGGAAGAATATTGTATGTGCTTGTTTGTGTTCCTTCATCCAAGAATCTAATATGCATGTCCTCTTTCTTTGTACAACATTTGATTTTATTCATGCACACACCTTGACCCCTGCTGTTACGAATAGCAGGGTTTGTGAATGTAGTCCAGTACTATTGTACATTAGTACCCCGGCGAGAGACAATCAGAATGCAACAAGCATTCTGATTGGCTCTCGCCAGGTCCCTACCCGGCTGGGAATCCCTCCGTCGGGATTCCACGGCCTTTGTTCCCGGTGGGGGGAATGGCAGCCCCTCAGCCAATGAGGAGGCTTGAAGCGGGGCCATCCCCGCTCCGAGCCTCCCCGCGGCTGAGAGGCTGCCTTCGCCCCCCGCCGGGGACTTGGGTGAGCCTTTTTTTTTTTCCCCTGATCCCTCCCTCCCACCCGCCCCCAACTTACCTTCTTGATCCTGTGTCCCCGGCGGGGGACGAGGGAAGCCTCCAGCCGTGTGGAGACTCGGAGCGGGGCCATCCCCGCTCTGCACCTCCACGCGGCTGGGGGCTTCCCTTGTACCCCGCCGGGGACGCAGGTACTTTTTTTCTTTTCTTTTTTTTATTTTTCCCCCGTCCCACTCCCGCCCTCCCAACCCCACTTACCTTTTTTTTTTAATCCTTTTTCGGGAGCGACGCACTGGGAACACTTATGTTCGCTCCCGATGGCCGCCATGGAAAGGGAAAACGGACTCCGTATGATACAATATTTGAAAGTGGTAAACATAATAAATACATTTTAGTTATATATCTGGGATTTTAATTTGTTAACTGTGAGAAGAGATTTGTTGAGACATCATATGTATAAACTTGGAAACTAATTATGTATTACATAGTGATTTTTTATACTGTTGTTGAATTTGTATATGTTTTTTCTTTTGTAAGCGAATACAATAACAAAATATATATATTGCCATGTATGTATTGTGCAGGGCCTGTAATGGATTGTAAGTTTTACGCTGTTCTATGATTTACCTTTATGTACATTTAAGGATGTGATATCCCGAAATAAAGGACACCGAACTGAACGTATATCCTAATATCAGAATGCCCCCCTTACTTTAGAAGTAGAGTATACGATGTGCAATGTCTTGGATTAGGCGCACAGGAGTTCAGCAGGTGGTCAGAGCATGTAGCCAACAATTTGGATACAATAGACATGAAGGGTTCTAATTGTTCTTGGAATTCCATGCTCAAAGATTGCTAATAACTGATGGTCATGCCCTAGCAAGTGTATTTTGGAAAGTGGGTGCAGTGGGATTTGTCATCAAAAATTGTTTTTTTTGTATCCCTTCTAAAAACATCAACTTGTTAGAACACTTGCATGTATCGAAATGTGAGCTGCAAATCCCTTGTTCTCTCTTTCCATTGGTCGGCATAGTATTATTTGTTTGAGTTGTTTTGAAGATTACTATGAGATTACGCGTTTCTAGATCTGGATTCTGATCATCTCGTGTTATAGTTTACTGTGATCAGGGATCACAATATGAAACCCATTGCTGGGGCTAATATGCATACAAGAGTATTGCACTATGTCAAGTATGTCTTTTAGAGCTGCGCAACAGTATCCCAATTGTAATTTGTGGGTCACTTTTTTCCATGCATTTAACACTTTTTGCACTTTCGAAATGAGGATATTTAATTTTAGATTTATTTGTGCAGAAGAGGAATCACTAGGTAAGGAATAGATGGTGATGCTTAGTTCGCATAGGATTCAATTATTGTATGAACGTCAATGGTGCATTCAAATGTCAAATGGAGATGGTTTCCATTACTTTGATGTTTTGATATTGAAGATGGTCTAGTTTCTGATACTTTTGAGATTAAGTAAGGCTAGGAAAAGGTATTAAAAGCATGAATTATTATTATTATTATACTGAATATATTAAACTGTTTGAAATTACTAGGGAAGGACACATTGTAAACTGTATTTAAAAAGTGATAGGTTTGAAACTCCTGCCCATGAAAAGATGAGTACTAGCTGAGCAAAGGGTAAGGAAACTGGAAACAATGCCTTAAACCCCACCACACTGAACTTACTGATCACCCGCCCTAATACCAGAGCTTTAGCAGCAGAACCCTGCATGCTCAGGGCCCTCCTCTCTGAAAGGCCTTCCCATCAGATGTGGGAGCTGAGCCAGGTTCGTTGCAAATCCAGCTCACCTTTTCTGCCCAGGTAGGGCTATTGCATCCCATATGACAACTCTATTCTCAAAACGGTTCTGAGTCACAAGTAGGGATAAACAGACTTCTTGCTCTGTGAACATATACTTTAATATACAAAAAGAAAGTCTGATATTTAAATAGGTGTCACTAAACACTCTTCCCACATCAAGTGGAATCAATTATCACAAAATGTTTTTTAAGATTCAATACATTTCATAAAACAATCATAAAAATGATCATAGTACATAAAACATATACATTATGTTAAAACAACACAAGTAGAAACACCATGGGTGAGTAATGTTGAAATTGTTTCTTTAGGATCACACACTGTGTGTACATATCACACTCTGATTCCTATACCTAACTACTTTTGGCCTATTTCCTGTTAACGTAAAACAAACAACCCGACTTGTACAATTTTCTGTCCTTGATATACAGTCATGTAGGACATTCTTCAGGGGAAATTGTCTTGTGCCGGAATTAAAAATCTTCTCTTGTGGGGGAGAACCCTGTTAATCAAAAAATGGACACCCTATTAGTATCTAATAACAAAGTATCAATCTCTATTGGCATGAAACTGTACCCTCATCCCTCAAAGGGTAATAGAGTATGTTTTTAATTACATACCTCTCTTCCCATAAATAAATCATGGCACTGTTCTGTTATTTGCTGCAGATTCCCAATTTCTTCAGGAATTCTTGCGTTTCCTTTTTCTCTTCTCTATAGTAGTATACAATAAAAGGCAAAATTAATCTATGGGAACATCTACATAATCCCATTTCTATTCACTTAAAAAATCTGATAAAACTAGTGGTGGTCAAGCTTGCCTATCTCAATACATGATTATGATGAAAGAATGATCGTCACTTCGTAAAGGCTCAACATCTGGGTCCCATGTCAGTATTCCAAAAGGGACTCTCACATCTAAGGGTAAATGCACCGTTCTCACTACCCTCTCAGGGTCAAAAAATCTGTGAAGACAGAAAACATGCAGAACCCCTATTAAGTCCCAGCTCTCATGTCTGATTATCAAGGCAAAAGGCCCCCAAGCACCTCTATATGGCCTTCCCCACTTACTTGGAAGTATTCCTCTCTCCTAATGTACGCGGTCAAACTGGTCCTGTAGTGCTGCAGGGCTCAGCAGACTCGCGTAGAATTCACGGGTCAGAACGTACTGCCGCGACGTCGTGACATCACCACGCACTCACGGCACATCATGACGTCACAACGCTGTGTGCACGTCCAAAAAACGGCCCAAAATGTATCACGGACAAGAAATCCAGCAGGTATGTGTTACTCTGGGACTTGTAGGCCGGCCACATTCATATACTTAAATAATCTCAAAATGACAGCGTTCCTTGCTCTCCCTCTTCTGAGCATGAAATATGGAACTCCATTAGACTGAACGAAATGCTGGCCGCATCAAAACACACTTCAACCTTCATTAAGAGCCTCCGATTATAATGGTCACTACACCACCATAACGTGGCATTCAGCTACACCAATTTGAGTACAATACAACTTAATGTCAATCAATTCCAAAATAATTGTTGGCGAAACAATAACTGGCAACACAACCTTGTTAAGTGACTTCAATTCAGCAATCCCACTAAGTCAGTGCCTCATCTGGGACGCCCAAGAGAAGCCTTTATTAATATATTTTTATGACAAGTTATACTCTGGATGATAAACCCTTATATAACGCCCCTCTCTTTGAATCCCCCTGACCTCACTGAGCCAAGAAGTAGGTTTGTTTTGCAATTTAAAAGATTTATTGGAAAAATTAAACAATATATATATATCACACTTTTATAATAAATGAATATTTGATATCACACTTAAGAATATGACGGTGATCAACAATGGATAATATGACAATTGCACGCTTATTTAATGACTAAGGAGTTGATATAGGAAAGAAAAGGTAACTGAGAATGCTTTTAGGATTTCAAGGAAATGCAATGATGAATAAATGCAGTACAGAAGTAAACTGATAGGGTTTCACAAGAGATAATATGTTCACTTTTCCCCTGGTGGCAATTCACTCCCCCTCTATGCAATATAAAAAGATGGAAAGGAGAGGCCACAGTTCTCAGGAATACAATCAAATGTACTTCAGTTCCCGTTCCCCCCAGCAAGCTTAGAGAAACAGGGATGATTTTAAAACACAGGCAAAATACTTTAAGTGTGATTTGCAAAGAATGGAAAAATGTGCAAAAAATTATTTTAATTCCCTGTAGGAGGTTCAAGGTAGGTGATAGCTATTTAAGATTAGTTCAAGTCACACTGGCAATACTCAATGAGGGATCAGTAGGTTGAAAACGAATTTTAGCAGTTCAAGCAAAAGCGGCTATTTTCACAGGAGCTAATTTTTCAATTTGCGGCAATTTTTCCGAATGCGTCGAGCGCGATTACAGAATAACTATTTTTTTTTTTTGTAAGTAACTTTCTTTATTGGTTTTACAACAATGAAATGATAAGACATTACCAGACCGTGCACCGGTCAACGAGACCCCTTATCCCCCCTCCCTCCCTCGGGATGATCCCCGCTTGATATTTAGCACTTCTTATCAGTTCTAGTGTTTTTGATATTCGGCACTCATGGCTGCTATTGAGGTATCCAGTTGCTCGTGACAGTTCTGTATTGGTGGTGAAGACTGTGAAATCGAGTCGTCGTCTGCATTTAACAGGTATGCTATGTAGAGGCCCCAGATATCTGGGGGGCGTGCGTGGAGGGGCAGAGTTCGTAAGTAGTTCATTTCGACATCTTGACAGTAGGTGACATCATGGAGCCATTGCTTTAGTTTTGGTGGCGGTCCTCTGCCCCAGTTGCAAGCTATTTGTCTGCGTGCCAGGAACAAAAGTAGGTTCGCCAGTTTTCTGGTATGTTCTGGTAGTTGGTTGGTTAGGCTCAGCATGGTCAGTGTTGGGTCGGGATCTAGTTGCACTCAGGTTATAGCTGAGATTTTCTCCAGGACTGCTGTCCAGAACGCTCCAATTTCGGGGCACGACCATGCCAGGTGGACAAAGTCGGCTTCTGAGTGCCCGCAGCGAGAGCAGGAGGCGGATATTGTCGTCCTCTGGGCGTGTAGTTTTACTGGA
Source organism: Ambystoma mexicanum (assembly GCF_040938575.1). Taxonomy (NCBI): domain Eukaryota; kingdom Metazoa; phylum Chordata; class Amphibia; order Caudata; family Ambystomatidae; genus Ambystoma; species Ambystoma mexicanum. Next base: position 422,387,162 of record NC_090934.1, on the reverse strand, counting down.
GTGTGGTAGACCTGATCGACAAAGTTGAAGTGAACTTGTTTGTACCTTGTGTTTATTGCGACTTTCTTTGTGAGTCGAAGTATGTATGACCAGTCTTCGTCGAGTATTGTAATGTTCAGAGCTCTTTCCCACCTTGTTCGAGCTTTTGAGCAGCGTGTGAGATTTTCCGTTAGCAGGGCCTTGTAGATATTTGACACCAGGCGGCCATCGTCTTGGGCTTGTATCACTCCGTGGAGCAGTGGCCAAGTCGGTGGTTGAAGTGGGAATGTAGCAAAGATGGTCTGCATGGCGTGACGAGTTTGGTAGTACATGAAGATGTCAAGGGCGTTGTTTCCACCTTTGTCATGAGCTTCTTGAATCAACAGGAACGAGCCATTCGGAAACAGATCGCCCAATGAGTGGATTTGCAGTTTTTTGGTCCAAAGCTGAAACACTTTTTCAGATGTCATAGGTATCCCTGGAATGCCTCTCACCGGAAGGAGGGGAGAATATCTGGTTTGGATTCCATTTCTTTTGGCCGATTTTCTTCTAAATCGTATGCGTCGTGACCATGGTGTTCATTGGCGTTGAAGGTGTCGGTGGTTCGTTGAGTATGACTGCGCGGAGTAGATAGGGTGTTTCCAGAGCTCTTTCGATTTGCACATGCGGCCGGATGAAGTGTGTCGCATACCAATGGCTCAGAAACTGGGCTTGTGCTGCCCAGTAGTAGCCTTCTATATCGGGTAGGGCCAATCCGCCTTGCTTTATGGGCAGGATCATAATACTGTATGCTATTCGGGCAACCTTGCCTGCCCAGACGAGGTCAAGAAGGATGGACTTAATTCGTCATAGGAATTTTTGCGTGAGTAGTAGAGGGATGTTTGTAAAGAGGTAGAGTAATTTGGGGAGGATTACCATTTTCGCTAGGGACACTCTGCCCCAAAGTGTGAGGGGAACGTTTTCCATCTGTTCACTTTAGTTTGGATAATGTTGAGTGTCGCCTCGTAGTTGTCTTGCATGATGTCAGTGCTGGTTCTGGACATGAGGATCCCCAGGTACCGGACCTTCGAGTGTTGCCAGTGGAAGCCAAAGTCGTCCTGGAATTCTTTGGTTGATTCTGTGAGAGGGAAAATTATCGATTTTGCATTATTAATTTTTAGTCCTGAGAAGTTGCTGAATTTGAGGACTGCTCGCATCACCGGATTCAGGTTGCCGTATGGGTCACGAAGGAAGAGTGCCATGTCGTCGGCATAAAGTGAAACCACCAATTTGTGCGGGCCAAAGGTGAGCCCTCTGTGCAGATGGTACAGCCTTAGGTCGGACGCTAGGGGTTCCATCACCAGGGCGAAGAGGAATGCTGACAGTGGGCAGCCCTGTCTGGTCCCTCTGCGTAAAGGGATTTCGGAGGAGCTTTTGTTTCCAAGTTTAATTTTAGATGCTGGGTATTTGTAGAGGAGGCCTATCATTTGGATGAATCGTTTGCCGAGGCTCATTCGTTCTAATATAGCAAATAGAAAGGGCCATTCCACAGAGTCAAATGCTTTCTCGGCGTCGAGAAGCACTGCTACCGCTTGGTTTTCTGGGTGGAGGGCCTCCATTGCTCCAAACATTCTTCTGAGGCCGAATGCTGTGTTTCTGCCTGGAACGAATCCTGCTTGGTCTGCCAGAACCATCGCGGGCATGAGTGGCATCAACCTTCTAGTTAGGATTTTTGCAAAGATTTTGTTATCCAAATTTATTAACGATATGGGCCTGTAGGAGGCGCAATCTTCCTTGGGTTTACCTGTTTTGTGTAGGAGAATGATATTCGCCGTGTAAAGGGTTGGTGGTAGTTGGTCTTTGGCTATGGCTTCTCCATAGACCTGGAGTAAGAGCGGGGCTAGAATATCTGTGAAAAATGTGTAAAATTCACCTGTTAGGCCGTCCGGTCCTGGGGCTTTGGTGCTCGGAAGTTCTTTGATGACTTCTTGGATCTCTGCCGTAGTGATGGGTGCGTTCAACGGTTCACGTAACTCGGCGCTCGTCCAGTATAGTTCGGTTGTATTTAGGTATTCTGTTATTTCGATGTGCTCCCTGGAATAATTGGAGTCGTACATGTTTTGGTAAAATTTGCAGAATGTTTCTAATATGCCGTCTTCAGAGTACACAAGGGCTCCTGACGTGTCAAGCACCGCCTCGACCGTCGTGGGTTTTCGTTCTGCGGTGATTAGTCTCGCAAGTAGTGCACCGGGTCGTTGCCCTTCGCCGTACTGGTGGATTTTGTGGTGGCTTGCTAGGAATTTGGCTTCTCTGTCTGCTAGTGATCTGAAAGTTTCCAATTCTGCCTTGAGTGCAGCCAGCGAGCTGGGAGTGTTCGTGACTGTTGCTGCTTGTTCGAGTGTTTTGAGGCGATTTCCGCATGTGTTTAATTCCTCCCTTAACCTCTTTACGATTCTATTTTCTTTTGCTAGGCACACTCCTCTGATAAAACATTTCAGCGTCTCCCAGAGTGTTCCCGACGAAGCCACAGTGCCTTGGTTTGTCTCAAGGAATGTGATCAGTTCAGAACGTAATTCATCGGCAAAGAGTTGATCATGGAGGGCCCTGGGTTTGAATCTCCATTGGGGCCTGGTGAAGTCGCTCTGAGATGTTGTGCACACTAAGGTGACCGCCGAATGGTCTGAGGTGGACCTGGGTAGTATTTGGCAATCGCCCCATTGGAGTCTACTATGAGCCGACACGAAGATGTAATCGAGTCTCGAACTGGATTTGTGAACCCATGAGTAGAAAGTGAACTCCCGGGAGTCACAGTGTTTGCTTCTCCATATGTCGATGAGATTGTGTGCTTTGCATATTTCGGTTATTTGCAAACTCGCCTTGGAGCAGGGGGTGGTTGTCTTGTGTGTTTTATCTGTGCGTGGATTGAGCGGGGTGTTTAAGTCGCCGCCCCATATTATTGTGGCTTCCCTGTTTGATGCAATGTGGGTTTGGACCCAGTCGAAATTGTTGGAGCCATCGATGTTGGGGCCATAGGAGTTAATCATGATTATTTCTTCCCCGTCTATGGTGCCGTGGACTGGCAGTGTTCTCCCTTCGGAGTCGCTCTGGGTCCGAAATAGCCTGAAGTTTGTTGTTTTGTTGATGAGTATGGCGACTCCTCTTGCGTATGAGCAAAACGAGGCGAAGTATCTGTGGCATCCCCATGTTTTTGCCCAGTGATTTTCTGAGTTAGGTCGCAGATGCGTCTCTTGGATGAGGGCCACATCGATGTTGTGGCGTCGGAGGTAGTGTAACAACTTCCTGGTTTTGGTAGGCTGGTTGCCCCCTTTAATGTTCCATGTAGCTAGTTTGAGTTGCTACGTTGTTTCCGCTGCTCTATTGCCGTTTGGTGATTTTGGGTGCTTAAAGCGGTTTTTCTTGAGTGTCTGTCGATTCGAAAAGGATTTTCGTATATTCGAGGTGGAGGCGTTGGTCCCGGTCGGACTCGGGTGGTGCTGGTTTTGGCCCCGGTCGGTGCACGTCTTAAGCTGTTGGCTCGTTTCTTCTGGGAACTCTTTCCCCAACTTGAGTCCCATCTCCCCTTTTCCCCTCCCTGTCCGGCAACCCCCAACCCGCCCGAAGATGACCCCTCCCTAGATAACTTTGTGAACAGTGCTGTGCACGGGGCGCTGGTGCCCTCCAAGGAACACCTATCCCGAGGTGTGTGTAACTGCCTTTTGCTCATTTTCCGATCCCCCAGGTCAAACTGGATGTAGCGCACTTTTCAGGGGGGATCGCTCCCGTTCCTCTCTCTCCTTAGTGGTCTAGGCGACATCCAATATTGTCGAGAAAGATGTTGGCTTCTTCTGGTGATGTGAAGAATTGTGTTTTTTCAGCATGGAAGATGCGTAATTTGGCTGGAAAAAGCATTGAGAATTGGATTTGATCCTCTCGGAGGCGACGTTTAACTCCACCGAAGGCTCTGCGGGACGCTTGCACCGCCGGTGAGAAATCAGGGAAGATTTGGATTTTGTCGCCATCAAATTGAATGTCGCCTTTGTCCCTGGCCAGCCTGAGTATTAGATTGCGGTCTCTGAAATTCAGCAGTTTGGCGATAATAGGGCGAGGTGCCGTTCCTGGTATTGGGCGGTTGGTCGGGATCCTGTGAGCCCTTTCAACCACAAATAGCGGCGAGAAGGTGGTTGCTCTGAAGATTTCTTTGCATAGTTGTTCCACGAAGTCTTCAATTTTTGCAGGATTTTGTTGCTCTCTGATCCCCACCAGTCTAATGTTGTTGCGGTGGCTGTGCCCTTCTAAGTCTTCATTTTTGGAGACAATTTCTTTTACTTGGTGCTCTAGGGATGACACTTTGGAGGACAGGGATGTGGCGTTATCCTCAAGGTCGGAGACCCTCTGTTCAACGGTGTCAAGCCTCTCGCCGTGTTTATCAAGGCGGTGTTGTATTTGGTCGACTTTGGATGAGAGGGTGTCAATTTTGGTATGCCTGTTTTGAGTTCGAGCAGAATTTCTCATATGTCGAGGGATTGGGGGGGTGTCGATCCTGTTTCCTGTTCCATGCTTGGCGATGGTGCTATCTCTCGATTCGTCTGCTTGGGAGTTTTGGCTATGGCCCGATTTTCGAACATTAATTTTCGCTGCGATTTGTCTGTTTTGCCCATGTTGGTATGGATTCTTTACTTTGCTGGGCCGGCGTGTGCAATTTGAATTTACGCCGCAGGATGCGTAGGGCCCACTCGACTGGCCCTGGGGGGTGCTACGGGACTTCTGTGGTGTTGGCGGGAGATTGAGTGGGCGGCTTGAGTGATATTTATGCAGAGCTGTGGTTGTCGCGCCCCACTGTCGGGTTCCAGAATAACAGCAGGAGCCTTCCTCGTGGCCGCCGCTGCCGTGGAGTTATCGCAGTGCGGTGCGGGCCCAGGCGGTGAATTTTTCTGATGTGTTCGTTGTATGCTTGGCTGCGATCGGGGTACCGCTGGCAGGGCGTTTGGCGATGGTGGGGCCTGGGGCTGATAGGGTTTGGGGAGCTGGGGAGTTCGTAGCACGCCGTGAGCCTTAACGTACTTCCTCGGCTGGTCCCGGAGGGCCTGGATGGGGTGGCTGCGTAGGCCTCTCGCCTGTTCGTCACGTGGGGTGTCTGGCAGCGGTCTCCGATGTTGACGGATCTTTCGCTGGAGGTGGGGCTAGGGCTGGGGCCGTTGGGATTCTGAGGAGTCGGAGGCTTGTGGATCGTCACTCCCATGGGGTCTGGCTGCCGTATGGGAATCTGCAGGCCGGGCCCGAGACCTGGGGTGGGGTGGTCAAGGCCGGGGCGGCGTCTATCCTACCTGATGTCGGCGATGTGTCCAGGTTCATTCGCTCTCCGCTCCGGCTGGGTCTGGAGGGTCCCGCAAGTTGGAGGCGAGCGGCAGTGCCCCGTCCGTCCGGAGGCCTGATTATGCAAGTAGGCCGAGTGGGATCTCAGCTGCCTCTGCTATTCTCGGACCGAGAGTTTCCGGCCTGCCGCAGGCACCACCTTCAGGGGACCGGGGCACCGCTCTCTTTGCTCGGGATGTTGCTGGAGGATCGAATACCCCGTTGCCGTTAAGGAGCGCCGCTGCGGCCTCACCCCCGCCGCCGCAGCATTGACCAGGATGTTGGCGGATGGCATTGAAATTGTTATCCGCCAGGCGTTTGAGTCTTTGGACACTATATCGTGACCAATGGAGGGGGATTCGGGGGTGTATGAAGCTATTTTATAATGGATCTTTCTCGGGATCGGTGCGGAGCTCTCTAGTGAGCTGCCAACTTGGACAGCTCTCTAGCAATTACAGAATAACTATAAGGAATACAAAGTTGGAAATCTTGTTGGAAAGCTTAGATTCTTAGCTTTAAAATGAAAGGAAAATCTCGTTCCTAGCCCACACGGTTCCAAAGATACAGACGATTTTGTGGAGATAGATTTTCAGAAATTAAATTAAAGTTTCAGGATGACAGATGCACTGTGGAAGGTTTTGGATCAACAGGATGGACACACAATTCTATGATGCAGTTCTAGATAGGTGGAAATGGTTTGAATGAGATTATTTTAAACTAAGAGATTGGTTTGCACAGTTCTGGCTGAGTACTCACACCATAAATTGGAAATAGGTCGTCAAGGTCTGATCAGGTTTGGACTGGACTCCTGGTGGGTGGTTCTGAAGTCACAGCTCTCTGGGTCAGCTCTGCTCTGCACTTCACAGCGGCCTGGTCTCTGGTTCTGGCAAAAGTTCTTGGCACTGCTGAAAAAGTTCTGAAGTCTGGATTCTAAGTTCTGGAGATGGTCCTTCTGGATATTGTCGGGTCCGGCAAAAAGACTTCGCAAGAAAGTGGAAAGTGAATGTCTTGCCTGTCCAAAGCAGTCTCTTTTTATGTGTTTTGAAAATGGGTGTGTGCGTGGGCGTAACTAAGCCTGCCCCTCACAATTTATCATTGTCCAAGCTCTCCTCTCTCCCTTGTTTGGGGGAAGGAATGGAGCGTAATCAGGCATCAATTTTATGGCATACAGAAAGAACACTCCCCTTTGCATTTACTTAGAAAAATCAATTTTACCCAAAACACATATTTCCCAGATACACAGTTTGTTGAAATTACATGTACACATTGCAGATGGATTAAGGTACATTCTTGCCCAACTCTGATCTTTCTAAGAGCTTGGGTTAAGAAATGACAAACAATTTTCGTTTTTGGTAGCTTTAGCAACATTGGTTTTTCATCAAATCTTTACACAGACCTGTACCCTCTCCCTGAGCATATTACAGTAATTTACTCTAGCAATTGTCTCTAGCATAAACACAGTGTCTGCAATATTAATAAATAGCGGGGTTCGTTCCCAGAACACCGCACAAAGTGGAGTTTGGTCTCAAATCGTGAGAGCATTTTTCCATATTAAGGACTCCCAAATTGTACATTTCTGTGAGCTTAATACAAGATTTCAGAAGCATTTAACTTAAACATATATTTGCTGCAATATGAATCCGCAATCCAGTCTGGCCCGCCCCCAGAAGCTTGGTGAGTCAGAGATCACAGGCCTCTCCTTTCTCCAGAAGACTGTTTACAGTCCACACCCAAAATCAGCATACCCCATTCAATCGAAAGGGTCTATTGTGTTGTGGCCTGCAGGCTGCAGGGGAAACTCCTCCCTCTCAATCAACAGGGCCATGTGATATCCTGGGCTGTTGTTTGTGTGTCTGAGGTGTTAATGGTTCTAGGAAAAGCAAGTCTTTTGAACTTTTAATTACATAAGACCCCCTTCTGTTCACTCCACAGTTCTGCAAGACAGCTCTCCTGTCAGGATTTCTAGAGCCTCAGCGCCGGTCAGTGTCCAATGCCGGTACTGCACCTATTTTTGACAGCTGTCTTGAATTAATACATTTCAAAAAGGAAGGATTTTACTTGATAGTATATGATCCTTGCTTGACATGGCATTGATGTGGATCTGCAGTAGAGTAAAGTAGAACACTCAACCAGAGTTGGATTTTTGTTTGGTGGTTTCGGGCCCATGATCTTAGCAATTTTTGACATTAATAAAAACGGATTTTGAACAGAAACATCTTTCTTTGCACTGGTGGGTGGCATGTCAGGGGACCATTTTGGTGTGCACAAAACTGCGCGGTTCTCCTGGACTCTGGCGCAATGTGGGCTTTTTCGGCCATCTTGGATTTTCTGAGCCCACAGCACCAAATGTTGCAGCATAATAACTTGAACGTGGGTCAAGACACCCAACAACCTCCATATTACAATAACAGTGAACTTAATGTTATCAGGGACTGTCACAGTTGTCAATAAGATATTACATGTAATTTTGCCCCAAAAAAATATCTATATTATATATATTCAAAGAATATATTCAAAGAATGTTTCATTTCTATAAAATGTTTGACCATAGGCACTTGTTTCACCTTATTCCTGATACAGCTCCTATGCTCAATCATTCTAATTCTACGTTTCCTGTTCGTTTTGCCAATATATATCCGTTTACATGGACATACAATCAAATAGATAACATTATCTGTATTACAATTAGTATGTTCATTGATGTTCCACATCCTGTCAAGGCCCAAATCTACACTCACTGTCTTTTTCGTTTGGGTGCACATCGAACAATTGGCACAAGGGAATTTCCCTACTACTGGGGGTAAACCCCACAGATTAGGTTGTTGAGAGGGCTTCTTTTTGATACTCACATCATTTCTCATTATCAAATTACGTACAGTGGTGCTTTTTTTTAAAAGCCACAATAGGCCTACCTACTTCCTTGGTCATAATCTTATTCCAATTTCTTGTTATAATGCCCTTAATTTTGTATGACAGGTTGCTGAACGCATTTACAAATACTAGAGGTGTCTCTTTTGCCTTTCTTTCTCTCTGAATTTGCTGATCAAGGAGAGATTCCCGATTGTTGTTGAAAGCCCGCTTGGCTGCTTTTTTTACCAAGGGGGTGGGGTAACCTCGATGTACCAACTTAACAATCAAATTGTTAGCTCCATTGTCATATGATTCATTAGTGCTGCTGTTCTTTTTCAACCGTAAAAATTGTCCGAACGGGAGATTATTCTTCAAATGTTGGGCATGGTGACTCTTAAAGTGCAACAAAGCATTCTTATCGGTGGCTTTAGTATAAGGTCGGACAAGAAGGGACCCATTCTGATGGTATATGCAGATATCTAGATAATTTACTTCCTTGTTGCTAATATTACTGGTAGATTTCAGATATCTGTTTTGTTGGTTCAACCACTGTAAAAATTGGCCTGCTTCCTCTTCATTCCCTTTCCAAATGACGAATACATCGTCTATATAACAAAGCCAACAGACGTTATTATTCTGAAAAGGATTGCGTTTGTTATAGACTACAGTTTCCTCAAACATGTTAACATGCAAATTGGCAACATTCGGGGCCATAGCTGAGCCCATTGCTGTGCCTTCAATTTGCTTGTAGAATTGTCCCATAAATTGAAAGAAATTTTCTGTGAGGGCCATTTCTGTACACCATTTGGTAAAGGTGTTAGATACTGGATTTTCATCATCTCTTCTCAATAAAGTCTTCCCCACTACCTCCAATGTGGCCAATTGTGGTATGTTGGTATATAAAGCTTGAATATCTAAGCAAATTAGTAAATTAGCCTCAGGTTCAAAAGTGTTCCCCTCTATTCTGTTGATAGCGTCCGTGGTGTCCTTAATATAGCTTCTCATAGTTGGAATGAAAGGTCTCAAATACAAATCTACAAATTTGGAAATTGGTTCCAGGAGGGAACTCACACCTGAGACAATAGGTCTACCCGGCAGGTTCTGTAAGCTTTTTTGTATTTTGGGGAGTGTATAAAAAATGGGCACCCGGCCATTCTCTCTAGTAAGGTATTCACCCTCTTGTTTACTAATCATCTGTTCGTCCACAGCCTTCTGTACCTTATCTCGCATAATGTTTAAAAGGTCATTACTGGGATCTTTATCTATTTTTATATAATGGTTCTCATCTGATAGTAGTCTTTCACATTCTTTAATATAGTCGCTCCTATTCAATATCACAGTAGTGCCTCCCTTGTCAGCCTGGCGAATAATTATCTTTTCATTAGAACCCAAATCTTTTAAGATCTTCTGTTCTGTTATACTCAAATTAGAATGGTGAGGGATACCTTTGGTTTCCAACTTTGTAACCTCCTCCAAAACCTTCCTTTCATAAACCTTTGATTCTGCTGAATGTGCATTGATAGGTGCACAAAAAGTGGAGGGCTATCTTAGACCACTACAATTGTCTCCTTTATCAAAGGTGTTGTCCATAAAGAACTCTTTAAGGTGTACTTTACGCATGAATTGGTTGAATTTAATCCTAAACTCAAAAGGATTGTGAAACTTGGTAAGTACAAAATTCAAACCCTTATTGAGTACTTCTTCTTCTTTAACAATAATCTGGGTATCTGAAAGGTTCACTACCAGCCCCTATAGCTTCTTGTTTGCATGCATTCCGGTTCCCACTGTCTCTGATCTCCTCCTCTTCCTAAAAAAGATTGTCTTTGGTTGTTACCTCTCTGGCTATTGTTTCCTGTGCCTCTTCCTCTAAAAGGACGGCCTCCCCCACTAATATTTGGAATATCAGTATCGCCAGATTCGTCATAGTCCGAGGAGCCTCCTCCACTTGAACTATACGAGGTATTCCGGAAACGTACTCTCCGTTTCTGTTTTGTATTGGGTCTGGGCTCTCCAAATTTGTAGTCTTTATTGGTATAGCGGAATGCTTTCTCAAAGAAGAAGTTCAAAATGTCCTTTTTCATTCTTTTGACTCTTTCAGAGACAGTTTCATTTTTAAATTCTTGCATCTCTTTTAAGTGTTTGTCTAGGCCTTTCTTAAATGCGTCCACATCAAATTGCTCTTAATTTTTTCCTCTAAATTCTTCAGATCAATCTCAACTTTTTTAGCTGTTTCTTGTGCTGTTTCTATAATTAGTATTAACCAATCATGGCCACATTTATTAGAAATGTAACTCCATTTTAATTTAAACTCTGTGTTGTCCAAGAACAATCTGGGTTCATTTCTCACATTGAGACCCTGGGGTAAAGCCTGATTTTTAACATACTCTAACATGATGATAGCATGTAGTTCTGTGCGGATGAGTCTCTTCTTCGTCTGGACTAGTTCATCCCATTGGTCATCTTTATCAAGTTCTTCCAAGTCTTTATTTAAACCTACTATTGGTAAAGATTCTATTAATATCCGAACATACTCATCATCATAAACTAAACACTTTTCGGATTCCATAACGGGATCCCTATTAAATGCCTCAATATATACTACGTAGAGAAAGCAAGGACAAAATCGTGTCACTTGTCACGTCCACCACCGAGACCCTATTGGTCTCCAACAACTCTATTTTCAAAACGGTTCTTAGTCACAGGTAGGTATAAACAGACTTCTTGCTCTGTGAGCATATACTTTAATATACAAAAAGAAAATCCGATATTTAAATAGGTGTCACTAAACACTCTTCCCACATCAAGTGGAATGAATTATCACAAAATTTTTATTAAGATTCAATACATTTCATAAAACAACCATAAAAATGATCATAGTACATAAAACATATACATTATGTTAAACAACACAAGTAGAAACACCATGGGTGAGTAATGTTGCAATTGTTTCTTTAGGATCACACACTGTGTGTGCATATCACACTCTGATTCCTATACCTCACTACTTTTGGCCTATTTCCTGTTAATGTAATACAAACAACCCGACTTGTACAAGTTTCTGTCCTTGATATACAGTCATGTAGGACATTCTTCAGGGGAAATTTTCTTCAGGGGAAATTGGTGTAGCTGAATACCACGTTATGGTGGTGTAGTGACCATTATACTGGGAGGCTCTTAATGAAGGTCGAAGTGTGTTTTGATGCGGCCAGCATTCCGTTCAGTCTAATGGAGTTCCATATTTCATGCTCAGAAGAGGGAGAGCAAGGAACGCTGTCATTTTGAGATTATTTAAGTATATGAATGTGGCCGGCCTACAAATCCCAGAGTAACACATACCTGCCGGATTTGTTGTCTGCGATACGTTTTGGACCGTTTTTTGGACGTGCACGCGGCGTCGTGACATCATGATGTGCCGTGAGTGCGTGGTGACGTCACAACATCACGGAAGTACGTTCTGACCCGCGAATTCTATGCGAGTCTGCTGAGCCCTGCAGCACTACAGGACCAGTTTGACCGCGTACATTAGGAGAGAGGAATACTTCCAAGTAAGTGGGGAAGGCCATATAGAGGTGCTTGGGGGCCTTTTGCCTTGATAATCAGAGATGAGAGGTTTGACTTAATAGGGGTTCTGCACGTTTTCTGTCTTCACAGATTTTTTGACCCTGAGAGGGTAGTGAGAACGGTGCATTTACCCTTACATGTGAGAGTCCCTTTTGGAATACTGACATGGGACCCAGATGTTGAGCCTTTTACGAAGTGACGATCATTCTTTCATCATAATCATGTATTGAGATAGGTAAACTTGACCACCACTAGTTTTATCAGATTTTTTAAGTGAATAGAAATGGTATTATGTAGATGTCCCCATAGATTAATTTTGCCTTTTATTGTATACTACTATAGAGAAGAGAAAAAGGAAACATAAGAATTCCTGAAGAAATTGGGAATCTGCAGCAAATAACAGAACAGGCCCATGATTTATTAAGGGATGAGGGTACAGTTTCATGCCAATAAAGATGATACTTTGTTATTAGATACTATTAGGGTGTCCATTTTTTGACTAACAGGGTTCTCCCCTACAAAAGAAGATTTTTAATTCCGGCACAAGACAATTTCCCCTGAAGAATGTCCTACATGACTGTATATCCAGGACAGAAACTTGTACAAGTCGGGTTGTTTGCATTACATTAACAGAAAATAGGCCAAAAGTAGTGAGGTATAGGAATCAGAGTGTGTTATGTACACACAGTGTGTGATCCTAAAGAAACAATTGCAACATTACTCACCCATGGTGTTTCTACTTGTGTTGTTTTAACATAATGTATATGTTTTATGTACTATGATCATTTTTATGATTGTTTTATGAAATGTATTGAATCTTAATAACATTTTGTGATAATTGATTCCACTTGATGTGGGAAGAGTGTTGAGTGACACCTATTTAAATATCGGACTTTCTTTTTGTATATTAAAGTATCCCATATGACAATCCCGCCCATAGAAACCCCAGTGGCCAATACACCCAATTGCTCTCACCCATTGCCATTTTAGCTGCTCAGGCCCTAGAGAGCCGCACTGTAGAGCAATGCTGCCCCCAGCTTATCAGATGCCTAAGAGAGGCTGACACTCCATCTCTGTAGGCATTGGCTCGAGGTGGGCTCCTTCTACACTGTGCCCTCATCATGCCAGCTCACTGCAACACCTAACCTCTGTGGCAAATGGCCCACTACAACCTTCTGGACTTTCCGCTGCCCTCCTCTCCATGCCAACCTCTAGTATTCTTTGCTGTCACAAGGTGACATGTAGCTCTGTACATATGTCAACTAAGTATGAACACATGTAAATGCAAAAATTATAACAGCACCTATTCTTTAAGTGCCAAGAGGCAATTTAGTTGTGTTATTTGCTGCATAAACGGTCAATATTTAAGCAATAAGCCCCGAGCCACAGGGGCATTACTGAGTCAGGTAAAGCCCCAGGGCCCGAGCGGGTACTAATATACATTGGTTCTCAAGCGTTTTCAGACCCCAAATGTTCCATTGGCCGATAGCAAATGGTGGAATTTAGGTGCAACTAGCAATGAGTGGATAGCTCATAGGTTAAGCGCTCTCCCCTAAAATGTGACATGCCTACACTTTGCAAGTTGAAACCCCCACTCAGTGCTTTATAGTTTTGTGGTCGATAAAAATAATAACAGATATCATTATAGTGCTTAGAAGGAGAGGAATCAGGTGCCAGGCGCTAAATATATATATTTGTTTTGCTTTTAGCTTGTGCAGTACACACCTTTAGCATTATTAGCTTGTGTAGTACAAACCTTTAGCATTATTACAAAATAAACGAAAAACATCTTTCTTTATATACACTCTGTTACAATTTAGTAAAACAGTTAAAGCACAAGTCCTTACAAAGTAAAACAAAGATAAAGACACATTGCTTTTCTGGAGCTATGTTAGTCTCTTTGCTTTACTTTGCTTCACAGTCTCCTAAATTCCGGTTGTTCAGAACCATCTAATGCATGGGTGCACAACATACGGCCCGCGGGCCAGTTGCAGCCCGCCATGCTGATTTGTCCGGCCCGCAAGGCACAAAGACTTTCCTAATGGAGGGCGGCCCGCAAGCAGCATCGGCTGCCCTCCATTAGGAAAGTCTTTGTTGTCTTCCGGGCCGGACAAAACACTGGCCCTCATTGATTCAGCACACACGCACCACGTTGCTCCTATGAGCCACGTAGTGCGTGTGTGCTGCACCAATGGAGTGCCAGCACTACGGCTGGCATGGTCCATAAGGATTGATGCCGGAAGGCATTTCAGCCTTGGACCACGCCAGCCGTAGTACGATTCCAGTTACCTCACCAGCATTCCAGCTTACCTGCCTTCCAGCACGTCTCCGGTAAGTGGTCTGTTTGTGTTTGTGTGTCGGGTCTGTTTTGCTGTATGTTTGTGTTGTGTATGTTGGGGTGGGGGGGTGTCGGGTGTGTATGAATGCTTGGTTTTGGATGTTTTTTTTTTGTATATGTTGAGATGCGGGGGTGGAGGGTGTCGGATGTGCATGAATGTTTGTTTTGTGTATGTTGAGATGCGGGGGCGAGGGGGTGTTGGGTGTGCATGAATGTTTGTTTTGGAGTGTAAGTGCGGTGCATGTTGAGATGCAGCGTCTGTATGTGTGCATGCTTGCTAGTTTGTATGCTGATTTGTGGGGTGGGGGGGTTCTGGTCTGTATGGGTGAATGCTTGAGAGTGTGTGCTGAGTTGGAGGTGGGGGGTTTGGGTATGTATGGGTGCTTGTTTGAGAGTGTGCTGATTTGGGGGGTGGGGGTTCGGGTCTGTATGGGTGCATGTTTGAGAGTGTGCTGATTTGGGAGGCGGGGGGTTCTGGTCTGTATGGGTGCATGCTTGAGAGTGTGTGTGCTGATTTGGGGGTTGGGGGTTCGGGTCTGTATGGGTGCATGTTTGAGAGTGTGCTGATTTGGGGGATGGGGGGTTCTGGTCTGTATGGGTGCATGCTTGAGAGTTTGTGTGCTGAGTTGGGGGTGGGGGGTTCGGGTCTGTATGGGTGCTTGTTTGAGAGTGTGTTGATTTGGGGGTTGGAGGTTCGGAGTTGGGGGGTGGGGGTTCGGGTCTGTATGGGTGCTTGTTTGAGAGTGTGTTGATTTGGGGGGTTGGGGGTTCGGGTCTGTATGGGTGCATGCTTGAGAGTGTGTGTGCTGAGTTGGGGGTGGGGGGTTTGGGTCTGTATGGGTGCATGTTTGAGAGTGTGCTGATTTGGGGGGTGGGGGTTCGGGTCTGTATGGGTGCATGTTTGAGAGTGTGCTGATTTGGGGGGTGGAGGGTTCTGGTCTGTATGGGTGCATGCTTGAGAGTTTGTGTGCTGAGTTGGGGGTAGGGGGTTCGGGTCTGTATGGGTGCTTGTTTGAGAGTGTGCTGATTTGGGGGGTTGGGGATTCGGAGTTGGGGGGTGTGGGGTTCGGGTCTGTATGGGTGCTTGTTTGAGAGTGTGTTGATTATGGGGGTGGGGGTTCGGGTCTGTATGGGTGCTTGTTTGAGAGTGTACTGATTTGGGGGATTGGGGGTTCGGAGTTGGGTGTGTGGGGTTCGGGTCTGTATGGGTGCTTGTTTGAGAGTGTGCTGATTATGGGGGTGGGGGTTCGGGTCTGTATGGGTGCATGTTTGCGAGTGTGCTGATTTGGGGGGTGGGAGGGCCATGGGGCATAGTGTTTGGTTGGGGGTGGGAGTCATGAGGCATAGTGTTTGGTTGGGGGTGAGGGGGACCATGGCTCATAGTGTTTGGTTGGGGGTGAGAGGGGCCATGGGGCATAGTGTTTGATTGGGGGTGAGGGGGCCATGGGGCATAGTGTTTGGTTGGGGGTGAGGGGGCAATGGGGCATAGTGTTTAGTTGGGGGTGGGAGCCATGGGACATAGTGTTTGGTTGGGGGTGAGGGACATGGGGCATAGTGTTTGGTTGGGGGTGAGGGGGACATGGGGCGTAGTGTTTGGTTGAGGGTGAGGGGGACATGGGGCATAGTGTTTGGTTGGGGGTGAGGGGGACATGGGGCATAGTGTTTGGTTGGGGGTGAGGGGGCCATGGGGCATAGTGTTTGGTTGGGGGTGAGGGGGACATGGGGCATAGTGTTTGGTTGGGGGTGAGGGGGCCATGGGGCATAGTGTTTGGTTGGGGGTGGTGAGGGGACCATGGGGCATAGTGTTTGGTTGAGGGTGAGGGGGCCATGGGGCATAGTGTTTGGTTGGGGGTGGTGAGGGGACCATGGGGCATAGTGCTTGGTTGAGGGTGAGGGGGCCATGGGGCATAGTGTTTGGTTGGGGGTGATGGGGCCATGGGGCATAGTGTTTGGTTGGGGGTTAGGGGGCCATGGGGCATAGTGTTTGGTTGGGGGTGGGAGCCATGGGGCATAGTGTTTGGTTGAGGGTGGGAGCCATGGGGCATAGTGTTTGGTTGGGGGTGGGAGCCATGGGGCATAGTGTTTGGTTGGGGTGGGAGCCATGGGGCATAGTGTTTGGTTGGGGGTGAGAGGGCCATGGGGCATAGTGTTTGGTTGGGGGTGGGAGCCATGGGGCATAGTGTTGCACTCCAAGAGTGAACCCAATAATAAAGCTAAACAGGCACAGTTAGGAGATGTACATCCTTTGCTTTTTGAGGAAACCTGACTCAACGAAGGCCATACTACTCTTGGGTAACCCAAACAGCAAAGTATAGCAGTCCAAAATAACGGAATGTCCAATCTAGGGTCAATAAAATATATATAAGTTAATTAAACAGACGATATACAATGGGCCTCATTACGACCCAGGCGGTAAGTTACCGCCTGGGCCGTGACTTTACCACCATGGCGTAAACTACGTTTACGCCATGGTGGTTGGCGGACTTACCGCCCCATTCCGACCTTGGCGGGGCGGTAAGTCCCCAATCCCCATTTACCCTTCCCCATTCCCTTTTTTGCCCCATAGGGCATAATGGGAGTGGGGAAGGCGTTAATTACGCCACCGTAAATTACGGTGGCGTAATTAACTCCATGGTCCCTTAGCGCCATGGATTTTAACACCTGCTAAAAGCAGGTGTTAAGTCCGCCATGGCGCTAAGGGACCTCGTACTCAGGCGGTAAGGGTCGGCGCTGTTTACGCCGCCGTAAAACCCCTTACCGCCTGGGTCGTAATGAGGCCCAATAACTAAATAGAAATAAATTATAACAATGGAAAATGTGTAGTACAAAATGTACGTTTGAAATGCAAATAAAAATCATTACCCCTCAAAAACATATTCTTTTTCCATGTGTTTAATACAAATTGGGGGTTGAAAAAGCCTCCTGCCACGCCACGCCTACCGCCCCGCCCACATTTACTTTTCGGCCCACTATAGCCCTCATGTAAGGTACTTTCGGCCCTCTGTCAAAATCAGTTGTGCACCCCTGATTTAATGTATACAGTGTCAGACCTCAGGTCATACCTGAGTTCAAATAAGATCATGACTAGAGCTGTGCGTTTCTGTGAACCATGTAATATGGAACTAGGTAGCTCGGATTGCCATGCTAGCTGGAAATCAGGTCGTTAACCCCTAAATGCCCGAATGCATGTGGCATACAGGTATGTTCTGCGCTCCCTGATTATCAGAGAACAGGAACGGCTGCTCCCTCGCCGGAAGCTGCTTCAGATCCACCGTGTGCCCAGGAAGCAGGGGGTCCACTGCGTTGCCTTTTTAATCATTTGCCCCTCGCGTTCCCTCTCCCTGTAGTCACCTTCTGCTCGACAATCTCAAGCCTTCCCAGTGCCTCTGGAAGCTGGTCTCTCTGAAACCCTTCGCCAGCTCTCTCGGTATTTTCAGCAACCTCATTAACTTTCTCCAGCAGCCTTACTTCTCCCGCAGCCTTCCATTTGCCCTAACCATCTCCTCCCCCCTTTCTTTCCACTCATTCTTCTCGCCTCTCTCAGACCCCTCCGCCTCACGCACAGAACCACTCTTGCTCTTTTGAGTGCTGCTCCAGTCACTGATTGGTCAGAGCTGCCGGTTAATAGTGGGAGAGATGACAGGAAGCCTGTTCCCTGGGATGCCAAACAATACAAAGAAAGGATCGAGCGAGGAAGGGAGAGAGAGAGACAACAAAAGAGACAGAGAGAGGGCACGGTAGAGAGCTAAGGAGAGAGAAAGAAAGAGAGGGAGGTGGTGAGAGAGAGCGGGAGGAAGAGAGAGAGCAGCAGTGAAAAAGAGGGAGAGAGGTAGAGTGGGAAGGCCAGAAAAAGAACTATAGGCAGACATAGTAGAGAAAGGGAAAGCAATAAGCAAGGGAGGGTGATAGAAAGAGAGAGAGAGAGCGAGAGAAGGCAGAGAGAGAAGTAGATAGGGGGAGAGTGCGGGAGGGAGAGAGAGAGAGGGGCAGTGAGCGATATAGAGAGAGATGCAGGGAGGGAGAGAAACAGAGAAAGGCACTGAGAAAGCTAGCGTCAAAGAGGAAAGTAGAGAGAGAGAGGACGAGAGGGAGAGCAAGGCAGAGCTAGTAAGGGAGACAGGTAGGGTGAGAAAGAAGACTTAGAGAAGCAGAGAGGGTGAGAGAAAGGTAGAGAGAGAAGACAAAGAAGAGGTAGTAAGATAGAAAACGAGAGAGAGGAAGAGAGGGGGGTAGTGAGAGAGAATGAGAGGAAGAAAGAACAGCAGTGAAAAAAAAGAGGTAGAGAGAAGGAGTGAGAGAGATGGAGAAAGAGTGAGCAGAGAGAGAAATATAGACAACAATGGCAGAGAAAGGGAAAGCAAAAAGCAAGTGAGAGTGATAGAGTGAGAGAGAGAAGGCAGAGAGATAAGTAGAGAGATGGATAGTTTGAGAGGAAGAGAGAGAGGCAAGAGAAAGAGAGGCAGAGTGAGAGAGAGGAGCAGAGAAGGGCAGTGAGAAAGCTGGCGTCAAAGAAAAAAGTAGGGAGGTAGGGAGAGGCAGAAACGAGAGGGAGATAGAGGGAGAAAGGTAGAGAGAAATAGAAGGCTTTGGGAGAAGCAGAAAGATTGAGAGAAAGGTAGTGAGAGAAAATAAAAAATAGAGGTAGTGAGAGAGAGGAAGAGAGAGTATAACAGCAAGAGAAACTGTGAGAGAGAGAGGCAGGTAGAGAAAGAGAGGTTCAGAGAGTATTTTTATTTATTTTATTGAGCATGTGTAAGGGGCATTATACAACAGAATTGTGCTTCAACGCGCAACACGTCTAAATTGGAAGGGAACAGGAGAAATAAACAAAAATGAAAGGAATAATAAGCTTTTAAGGCCCTATCCACTGAATACAAAAACGCCATAATCAAGGCTAAGGCGTCCTCCTTCAACGCTAGGATTTCAGAAGCCAAATCAGGGACCAAAGAAATCTTCTCCATCTTTAGAGAGCTTGAGACCCCTGCCTCCCCCCCTCCCACTCTCCTAAAAGATGAAGCCTGGTGCAACAAAATTCAATCCGCCATGCTGGATAAACTGGACACGCTTCACGCCAAGATCCTTGCACACCAAAAGGCACTCAACAACCTTCTAGCCAAACACATTGGCTCCCCTGCTCCATTAGCTGACACCAGCCAAGCCTCTTTGAGTTTAAGGACATGACTGAAACCGAAGTCGCTGCCCTCCTTAGATCCAACAAGCCCTCCAATTGTAAAGTGGACGTCTGCCCAGCCCAGGTGATCAAGGACTGTGCCCCCGCCCTTGTCCCCTTCATCACTGCCTTCATTAATGCCTCATTCAAGTCTGGCCATGTTCCAGCTGAGCTCAAGGAAGCATGGGTTCGTCTGCTCATCAAAAAACCCTCCCTAGACCCATCGGTCCCAGGGAATTATAGGCCCATTACCACTGTCCCATTTTTACTAAAAATCTTGGACGAAGCAGCATACCTGCAAGTTCAAAAATTCCTCGAAGATAACCATCTTCTTGGTCTTCGGCAGTCAGGCTTCAGGCCAAGACATGGCACCGAAACGGCACTTCTTGACCTCAAAAACCAGATGGACGACCTCAGAGATGCAGGCAAACCTGCTCTACTCCTCCTTCTGGACCTATCAGCTGCATTTGATCTGGTGGATCACAAGACCCTCTGCCACCATCTTGCCACCGCAGCCAACTTCTCCCTGACTGCCTGCAACTGGATAACCTCCTGCAGGACAGAACAATGAAGGTCTTCTCTGACTCTTCCTGCGCTGACCCGAGCATCATCCAATGTGGCGTCCCACAGGGATCATGCATCGCCCCAACCCTCTACAACCTCTTCACAAGGCCGCTGTTCAAGATCCTTGACGCCCTGGGCATCTCATACACAAACTATGCTGATGACACTCAGGTGCTTATCCCCCTCTCCGGGGACTACCTGTCTGACCTGAACACGCTCAACTCCATTTACACCACGATCCAATCTTGGATGACAGAAAACTGGTTATGCCTCAACAGCGAGAAAACCGAGCTTCTGCTGATTGGCTCCCCATCCACCCTGGGCAAGCTGGACAAGCAATACAACTACTTCACCATAGATAACATTCCAATCCCTGTCTCCCAAACAGTCAAGACCTTGGGTGTCTACCTGGACCCGAACTTGAACATGAACAGGCAGGTCAATGCCATTGCATCCTCCTCAGCCTACTACTCCAAACTGCTCAACGCAATCAGACCGTACCACTCCCAACAGAATTGCCTAACTATCGCCAGGGCAATCATTGGCTCAAGAGTGGACTATTGCAACTTCCTTCTAATAGGGACGTCAGGAAAAAACCTTGCTAAACTCCAACTAGTCCAACACAATGCCCTAAGGGCCGCCAATGGACTATCACGCAGGGACCACATCTCTGACCTCAGGTGTCAGGTCCACTGGCTACCAGTCAAGGAAAGAATCTTGTTCAAAACCATTGCCCTCACGCACAAATGTCTTCACGATCAGGCCCCTAAATATCTTGTCCAGAGATGTTCTAAACTCTGTGCTTCCAGGCCCTCCAGAGTGGCCTACTCCAATATACTAACTGTGCCAATAACCCGCAGAGTGCGTGCTGGTGGCACAAGTTTTCCCACATTGGCAGCCACCCTCTGGAACTCCCTT
Source organism: Ambystoma mexicanum (assembly GCF_040938575.1). NCBI lineage: Eukaryota > Metazoa > Chordata > Amphibia > Caudata > Ambystomatidae > Ambystoma > Ambystoma mexicanum. Next base: position 422,366,451 of record NC_090934.1, on the reverse strand, counting down.
CCACCGCACATCAGACGACTCGACTCTCACACTCATCAAGACTAGTCTCTTCAAATAATGTGCCTGTTTTTTGTTCGCTACCCTGGACCTATGCATCTGTAACACTGTATGTATATTCTAAGAACTCTTCTGGGGCGGCTTTTTTGTAACCCTTAATCAAGCCTTCTTACGCACCGCTTATCAGCACCTCTATGCCTTCGGGTTGCAGTGCGCTTTACAAATGTAAAAAATAAATAAAAATAAATAAAATAAATATACTGTTGTCGTCCTAATAGGCCTTTTGGCATTCGTCCGTGCAAGTGCATTGAAGAGAAGTGCAGGGGAAGGGGATTGAAGGGGGAGAGCAGGGGAGTAGACAAGTGCAGGAGGAGGGCCTGGGAGGGAAGTGCTAAGGGGAGCTAGGAGGAGAGCCTCAGGCTAACTGCTAGTACAGGTGACTCTCAGGGGTGGTTTATGGAGCCACCAGGCTGGGGCCCATAGGGCAGTGCAGTGGGGGGAGGGGTTGCTGGTATTGACTGGGACGAAGGGCGTGAGATCCTGTGAGGTTCATGAGGGTCACGCCACCGGTCACAGCGGCAGTGCAGTGATTAGCAGGGAAGGGAAAGAGGTAGAGAAGAGCAGAGTTTTCAGCATTTCCGGAACTTAAGGAGTTCGGGCTCAAGTCTGAGAGCTGCAGGGAGGCTGTTTAAAAGGGAGGTAGCAGCCGAGGAGGGAGACCTGCCCCCCACTCTCTGCTTGGAGAAGCGTTTGACAGTCAGAGAGTTGGAATTAGAGGAGCGTAGGGCTCCAGCAGGGGAGTATTTAGGGGGGGCAAGTTGGAGATATCGAGGTCCCAGGTCCTTGTAGATGATGCAGAGAGTCTTGAATTTGATTCTTGCGGCCACCGGGAGTCATTGGAGACATTTTAGGGCTGGAGAGATACAGTCCCTGGGCTTGAGGCCAAGGATAAGTCTTGCAGCCCTATTCTGGATTATCTGGAGGGGGCCAAGGGAGTAGAGAAGGAGATTGAGAACGAGGCTGTTGCAGTAGGCCAGCCTGGAGAGGACCAGAGTTCTGCAGACCTTGAGCTTCTAGGGAAAGTGAGAAAAGGAACAGTAACTCTGAGGAGGTGGAGCTGGAAGTGCAACCTTTTGGTAAGGTCCATGATGGGAGGGGTGAAGGAGAGAGCAGAGTCAAAGATGTCCAAAAGGTTTTTGGCCTCACAAGATGGTGGGGGTAGAGGGCCCAAAGAGGGTGGTCAGAGGGTTGGCAGAAAAGAGGGCGGAAAAGTGGGCATAGGTGTCCTGATGAGGAGGATCTCCGTCTTACTGACATTGAGACAGAGATCATTTGCTGCACATCATGCCTGAATGGCAGACAGACACTCATGGATGAGAGAACAGTAAGAAGGGGAGGTAGAAAGAAGTTTGAAGGAAAGCTGTATGTCATCGGCATAGCATTGGAAATGAGGAGAGAAGGAGGGGATCAGGTGAGCAAGAGGAGCTAGATAGATATTGGAGAGCCATGGTGATAGGATAGAGCCCTGGAGGATGCCACAGGCAGAGTGTGTGGTGGTGGAGGAGAAAGGGCACAGTTGCAGCTGGAACAGGCGGTTAATGAGAAAAGAGGTCAGTCAATACAGTGCCCAGTCAGTGATGCAGAGGGTGTCAGAAGTCATTTTTATAAGGATGGAATGGTTGACCGTGTCAAAGGCAGAGGAGAGATTGAGGCAAATGAGACCAGCAGGAGAGTTGGAGTCACGATTTGCGAGCATGGTTTCATGGGTGTTCAGGAAAGCAGTTTCCATGCCTCTAGATGCCCGGAATCCAGATTGATGGTCATGAAGGCAACCAACAAGATCAGTGTTGAGGGTCAGTTGGAGGAGGACCAACTTTTCCAAGAGTTTGCCCTGGAAGTGGGTAGTGGAGATAGGTCAATAATTAGCAGGTAAGGAGGGCTCAGCAGATGGCTTTTTTAATTGAGGGTGCACAAGGGAGTGCTTGAGGGATAGAGGGAAAGGGCCAGAGGAGGAGGAGTGGTTACAGAAGTCAGGAAGAGCTGGGGCGAGAGAGGAGATGTTGTTCTTAAAGGTTCTGGAGGAGCAGTGAGCACCTGTTTGGAGGAGGCCTTCATAGAGCGGACCACTTTAGATACCTCACCTGGTGCTATGGGCAGGAGGGAGGAGAGTAAATGAGGTGAGAAAAGGAGGGCCAAGGGAGGCAGGGGACCAGACGTGGAGAGGGGAGTGAGGTCTGGATGTCCTATGGTTTGGATGTGAAGTGAGAGGCCAAGGCAGTGCAGAGAGCTTGGGAAGGAAGGAGAGAGTTGGAGAATGCAAGTGGATTGGTGAGTTCCCTGCAGATTTGGTAAAGTTTGACCCTCTTACCCTGTTGTTAGTGGCTCCAGAGATGCAGCCTTGTAAGTGGGCCAGCTTCTTGGAGCAAATAGAGATGCGATATTGCCTTTGGAGCAGGCAGCAGGCCAGTTTGTCATAGGATGAGCCCAAGGTCTGCCACTTCCGTTCAGCAACTCTACTCTTGCATTTCAGAGATGCTAGATCGGAGTCGTACCAGCTGTTGTTCTTGGTGGCAGGTTTTAAGTGGATCCTCATGGCAGGGGCAAGGATATCAAGGCTTTTAGAGATGGCAAGATGCAGATTAGCAAGGATGGAGTCAGAGGGAGGGTCGGGGGCAGGATTGGGAGGGGGGATAAAGGTGGAGGCAAAAGCAGCAACTGACACTCACTTCATCGGTTTCGAATGATGGAGAAGGAGGCTGGCAGTGCAGGAGGTGGCTCAGATAGAGGGCCAAGGGGTCCCAGGTCAGAGGTAAGGAGAGAGCAGTGAGACCAGGAGAGTGGGGTGATGACCAGATTAGAGATAGGAATGTCACCAGAGATGAGGGCATCAAGAGTGTGACCGTCAGAGTGGGTCGGGCTGGAAGGAGGACTAGTGAGAGAGAGGGAGTCACAGAGGACCCGGAACTGAGAGGAAGATGATTCAAGAGAGTCGAGGTTGATGTTGAAGTCACCACAGAGGGTTAGTTGGAAGAAGAGGTTGAAACGGATGAGGCAAGGTCGGCCCATTTGGAGAGGGAGATAGGGTCCGGGGATCTGTAGGTAGTTGTGAAGGTAAGGGAGAGAGTAGGGGAGACTCCAAGCCTACAGAAGGGGCATTCAAAAGAGCAGTATGATTCAGTAGGAAAGATGGAGGCAGACACCCACTCAGGGAAGATCAGGGCAACTCCACCTCCAGTCCTATTGGGTCTGGATTTGATATGATATGATATGATATTTTATTTATATCATGCTCTTACACAAGTGTTTCAGAGCGCAACCAGGCAAAGGAAGGGGAACAGGGGAGAAACAAAAACAACGATCTTACTAGGCCCAGTGACATTGAGAACGTGCAAGTGCATGGGGAAGGGAAAAAGGGGGAAAGTGTATGGGTAACGGAAAAAGGGGGAAAGTGCAGAGCATAGGAGAGAAACAAAACAAATAGTAAGTACATAAATAATTAAATAGAGTGTTAGCAGTGGTAGTGCAGCCTGTAAGAGGCAAAGGTGCTAGGTTCGTCAGATAGGGAGTATCTGATAAGTGCAGAAGAAGAGTGGGTGGGGAACTGTATGGGTACAGACACAGGCCCCAGTGCAAGGGGTGGCCCGGAGGCAGTGCAGGAGGATGGCAGGGTAAGCAGGTACCTGGACCCGAAGGGCAGAAGGTGGCCAGGTGCAGAGTGCAGAGGGAAAAAGGCAGATCAGCAGGGGAGAAGCGGGGCGAAGGCAGAAGCGAAGAGGAAGGTCTTGAGGATCTTCCAGAACTGTAGATGCTTCGCCTCAAGTTTCAAGGTGGCAGGGAGGCAGTTCCAAAGGGACGCCCCGGCCGAATACAGAGATCTACCTCCAGCTCGTTTCTTTGAGAAACAACTGACCCTGAGGGAGTTAGAGGTAGAGGAGCGAAGGGCTCGAGAGGGGAGGTATTTACAGAGGGATAGTTGAAGGTATTTTGGACCCACGCCCCAGAAAGCCTTGTGGACAATGCAAAGGGTTTTAAATGTAATCCTTGCATCCACTGGGAGCCAATGAAGGGATTTCAGAGCTGGAGAGATACGATCCCAGGGATTGTGGTCAAGGACAAGTCTCGCAGTCCTGTTCTGGATTAGTTGTAAAGGGCTCAGAGTAGAGGCAAGTAGATTTAGAAAGAGGCTGTTACAGTAGTCCAACGTAGAGAGAATCAGAGCTTGGGAGACAGTGAGCCTCTGAGGGAAAGTGAGGAAAGGAAGAGTACCTCTAAGGAGATGCAATAAGAAGTGTGATTTTTTAGAGACATCAGAGATGTGTGGGGAGAAGGAAAGTGTGGAATCAAAGATGACCCAGAAGTTCTTAGCTTTGCAGGTAGGGGCTGGAGGAGGGCCAAAGGAGGCTGGCCAGAGAGTGAGGGGAAAGGATGGAGAGGGTGTACCAATGAGGAGGGTCTCAGTCTTGTTGGCATTTAAACAGAGATTGTTGGCGGCACACCAATTTTGAATGGCGATGAGACAGTCAGAGATGAGGGAAGGAGAGGAGGTGGCTGAAGGAAGCCTGAAAATGAGTTGGGTGTCATCAGCATAGCACTGGAAATTTGAGCAAAAGATGGAAATGCAGTATGCAAGAGTTGCCAGGTATTGGTTGAAAAGCCACGGCAAGATTTGGAGAGGATTTTGCAGCCCTCAGGAAGAAGAATGTCAAGAACAGTGAACCACATCTCGGTAAGAATGTGGACGTCCAAATCAAGGTCTTCGAGAAGGAGACAGATGTTGAAGAAGTGTTTGACAGCAGAGCCAGCATTCAGAGTAGCTAAGCGAAGCTGGTTACCACCTTTGAAGGTTTTCCAAGGGGGTGTACAGAGGCATGGTGGTGGTGGAGAAGTTAGTGTAGAGGAAGTAGGGGTGGCAGGAGAAGGGAGGAAGTCTATGAGTGAAGGCAGGCACCGGTCGAGAAGGAGATCAGCAGGTTGAGAACCTTGGACCATGATAGTGCCATTGTGATAGACATAAATGGTGCACCTGGAGGATGAGACATATGCAGGGTGTACTTCCCACATAGAACATCCATTAATGGGTGAGGAGGAGAAAGGAGAGAGAGTGGAGACCAGGTGGGGGTCCATAAATCAGTAGAGGGGACAGTGAAGAGGATATCTGTGAAAGTATGTCTGGAAGTGGCGTGGACGCAGGTGTCAGTGACAGGCAGGTCTGGATTAGAGCCCAGGAGAGCTTTTGTTCAGTTTTGTTCTTCCAGACTTCATGAGAGAGGTAGTATAAGTGATAGAAAATCAGTTAGAATAGGCGGGAGAGCAGGAGAGTGCCATGGGAGTAGATGGGATAAGCAGGAGAGCTGATCAGTGCACAGGAATTCAGCAAGTGGCCTAGGCACAGAGGAGGAGGCGTGCAAAGGAAGAGGTTGAAGGGTTGCGATAGAAAGGCAGATACAGAGGTAGAGAGAGACTAAGAATCAAGAGAGAAAGAGGAAGAGAGAAGGTAGAGAGGGAGGCAGTGAAAGGGAGCAAGAAAGATAAAGAGAGACACAGAGAGGGAGAAGGGGAGGGAGAGTGAGAGGAAGAGAGAGCAGTGGAGAGAGGGAGGCACAGAGTGATGTAGAGAGGGAGACAGAGAGCGAGGATGAGATGTGAGCGAGAAGGCATTCTGAGAAGCAGAGAGGGAGAGAGAAGACAGTGAGAGAGGTGTAGAGAGATATTTTGACAGGTAGAAAGTGATAGAATGAGATAAGTAGAGAGACACGGACAGAAAGAGGGAGAGTGGGAGAGAGAGTGAGGTGAGAAACAGAGAGGGGGAGAAGTCGTAAAACGAGTGAGAGAGGGACAGCAGAGTGACAAACAGCAAGAGAGAAAGAATGAGGGAGAAGGAAAGAGTCAGCATGAGAGAGGGAGGCAGATAGAGGGAGAGAGAGAGACGGGTAGAGAGGAAAGAGAGATGGAGAGAAACAGAGAGAGAGTGCATGAAAGAGAGAGAGAGAACAAAGAGACCTAGAAACAAACAAGAGAGTGAGAAGTCTAAAGGCAGATAGTAACAGAGGAAGAACATACAAGGTAGAGATGCTGTGAGATTGAGAGGGGTGAGTGTTCTAGAGAAAGAATGACTGAGAATGACACAGAGTGTGAGGGAGCGGGGGCGATAAACCGACTGATAAGAAGCACAGAGGCGGGAGCTGAAGAGATAACTTGATAAAGAGAGGGATTGATGGAAGCGAGAGCAAAAGGGAACGCGAGGTTGGAGAGAGTGCCAAAAAGAGAAAGCAAGGTAGTGATATCAACTTATTCACTGATAGATAAAAGAGAGCAAGTCAGAGATGAAGGGAGCTGTAGAGAACAAGAGAGAAAGAAGAACAGAGACGCTGAGAAAGGAGGATACAAACAGAGAGTTGGAATGAGTGAAGGACAAATTTTACTAGATAGTGAGAGAGAAAATAAGAGAGAGGGAGGCATAGATATTAAAAGAGTAGTTCTGAGACAGAGAGATTGATAGTGTGTGAGAGAAAGTAAGCAGACTCTCATAGCTATGGAAGAATAAAGAGAGGGGAAGTGGGAAAGAAAACATAAGAGAGAGATGAAAGACAAAGAGAAAAAAGAGAGATTGAGGTACCGAGTGAGAGAGTTGGCCCACAAAGGGAAACAAACAGAACCAGAGACCAGCCAGTATGAGTAGGAGGGACAGGGTTACACAGGGAGAGAGCAAGTGGAAAGGGAGCATTAGAGAGCGCAAGAGAGCGAGGCAATGAAGGTGTAAAAAATTACAAAGAGAGGGATGGGCTCACAAAGAAAGCAATAGGTAGAGAATTAGATGCAAACTAGGGTGCAGGAAGCCAGAGTTGCACACAAAAAAACACGAGAGAAGGATACCTTGCCAAATGCAGAGTGTGAGAGCCGGGTGGTGTGGGGGGACAAGTACATGATGAAAGGCAGAGGGTGGGAAATGTGGGTAAGCCTGATGTCACACTCTCAGAATATCTGCTTTACTAAAACTGAAATTTGAATTGTAGATAAGAATCTGGCTCAGTAACTCAGGGGCTAGAATATCTAACATTTGCACTGGTACTATAAATGTATCAAATATATTTAGCACCAGTTTTGTTGCTTAGGTGAAAGGGAATGGAGGAAACATTCCTAGAAAATGTTTTCACTATTGCAAAACTGAATCAGATTATTGTTGTAATATGTTTGGTATTGTGATGATTCCAGGGAGATCGTCATCTATCCCCAAGGGGGAGCCACCCCCTTTCAGACTATGGGGGGGTGAGCCCACTATGCTTAACACCCCATAGGGGACATGGTAAGTGGGTTCCATCTGGAGGTGACTCCCGCTTAGAGGATAGAGAATCCAACAGTGGTATAACTTGCTATCCCGCCAGGCATTAACACTGTTGAAGAGTTTGTAGGGATAGGATTTTGCACTTACCATGTACACCCTTTACTAATGGCTGACTTGACTTCTGATCCTAGGCATGCCCAATGTCCTGTGAAGACTAAGGAGCAATGAGTGAACCCGCCCACTAGAGGAGCATCCCTGGAACAGTCAATCATGGAGGAGGCTGAGCAGGCCCCATGGAATTTAACCACGCCAAAGATGCTGAAGGAGGTGTGCTGGAAAAAGAGAGAAAATGCCTGTGTCGGTGGGCAGGACGGTGATGTGCACCAGTAGAGTGCAGCAAGTCACAGCTGACCACTGGCCAAAGCAGCCAAGAGAGGACAAAAGAATGAGAGAGAGTCTTGATTTGATGGCATGGAGCCCAATGGAGAAGACGCATAAGCGACCCTGCCCCAAACGAACTGTGAGAACAAGAGAGAGTCTCTGTAGGATGGCGTGGAGCCCAATGGAGAAGCCGCATAAGCGACTCAGCCCCAACCAAAGTCGAGAGAACGAGAGGGAATCTTGGTAGCACCAACCAAGCTGAGAGAGCAAGAAAGAGGAAGATCGGAGAGCCAACACAGAGCCTAGTTGAAAAGTCACATTAACAACTCTGCATCTACCGAATCGCAGGAACAAGAACGGGGGGTCTCTGAAAGGCCTACGCAGAGCCCAGTGGAAAAGTCACATAAGCGTCTTTGAGCCGACTGAGTGGGCAGGACGAGAGAGTAGAACACCAGGAGAAACACATAATCGGATATCCACCAACTGGAAAAACAACATGACTCAACAGCCCTCCTAAGGAACACTGTTTGAGAGACTCAGGTATGTGGTGGCTCCAGTGGAGAGGGAGGAGGGCGAAGAAGAGAGGAAGAGAGAAAAAAAGCCCAGGTTTAGGGAAGACGAAGAAAACCCCAGTGGAGGGGTGTGAGAAGGAGAAGAACCCCAGAGTCAGGCGGTAGAAGGAGAAAACCCCCAGAGGGGAGAGAAACTAGAAGAGCTCCAGAGTGGGGAAGAGCATGAGAACACCTCAGAATAGGAAGTGAGAGTTATAAAAGCCCCAGACTGGGGAGTGAGAGTAAGAAAATAGTGGGGAGAGCCTGGGAACAAACCAGAGTGGGAAGTGAGAAGGAGAAGAGCCCTAGAATAGGGAGGAAGACAAAGAAAAGCCCCAGAGGGGAGAGAAACTGGAAGAGCCCCAGATCGTAAGTACACCCCAGAGTGGGGAGTGAGTTTAAGAAGGGCACCAGAGTGGGAAGAGCCTGGGAACACCCCAGAGTGGGGAATGTAAGGAACTCATGGTGGCAACAGTAAAGACAGACGCATGTGATCACAGTTCAAGGGTGTTTATTGAACTTTATAATGGGTGAGATAAATGCCTAATATACACCTAAATCTAAGTTGGCAGCAAGCTACAACCATCGAACAATAAAAAGGCAGTCCTAGTGGCATCTTGTCAAAAAAAAAGGGCCCATACTAAAGAAAAACTATTGCCAATTCCTTACTGCTAAATTATATAAAAAGAGTGTAGGATAATGTTCATCAGAAAAGAAGGAAGTGGTTACAAAATTGAAAGTCAGGATGGTATGGCTGGGTCTCCCTTCCCCACGTTTGAAGCACGGGACAAGGCATGACTCTCAAGCACAGCACACTCCTCTGCCTCGTCAGAATGAGGTTCACTGTACAGTTCAACTATGTCAAAAACCTTCAGAGGCTAAGTCTCCATCTAGCTAAAGTCTCTTGCCTGAGAAGGTTGGCTGATTCAAAGAAACAAACAGATAAACAAAAATTCTCTCAGTGATCTTGCACCTTGGGTGATTGTTCTTTGTCCCAGATCTCCCTCCGCCAGGTTCGCATCCTCCTTGGGCCTCCCTCCGTCAAGTTCGCTATTGCTTTTCTTTAACACAGTTCATATATTTCTTACACAGTTAATTTATTGCTCATTTTCATTTGAAAGCAGGGTTTTCTTTCTCCTAACTCTCTTTCGGCATCCCTCTGTCGGGTTCACACTTGTCTTATTTCACAGTTCACAATCTTGTTGGAAAGCAGTGTTCCCTTCCCCTAGCTTTCCTTTGGCCACGGGTCTGAGACTTTCGATTGTATAAGGGATTTGACTTAACCCTTATAGGACCACTTTGATGCCTCACGCCAACCCTTCCTAGGGTTTCTCTTTCTTGTAGTTTCAAAGCATAGGTCCTGGTCAGAGTTTTTCGAATGAGCGCCCATGTGGCGCCGGATCCCTCTGTATCTGGACCTCAATGGTACTTTCTCTAAAGTTCAACCACATACACAAGTTTTTTGTCTTTCAGATTCCTTACATTGAAAAATGTTGGCACTTGCAACCTTGGGCTCAACACAGTTCGGTTTACTATCAGCTTCCTCTGACTCAACAGCTGTGCTGAACCCTTTGGCTTCTTTGCTCTCTGGAGTCAAGGATTGTACCACGGTAGTCAGCTTGCCTCTCTGCGTGCGTTATCAAAGTACCAATGACGAATGCTGCTTCGCATGGCAGCTGTAGCTCATGGTTTTATGTTTTCCCTTTCAGAGGCTTTGCAGGTCTGAGATGAAACGGGCAAAAGCGATTCCCCATTTGTTGTCCTTCCACATCTCACTGCCTTGCTTCTCCTTTTGTACTGCCAGTTTTGTGTAGCTGTCTCCTCTTGCGTTCGACCTTGCTTGAAGTGTGCTTTCGTGCTCTGCTTTTAATCCTTGTGGGGAAGGTAAAGGGCGGTCAGGTGTGCGTGATTATTTTCAATTGCCTGACTCTGCCTGACCCGTGTATTGGGACATGTCAGGTAAACAGCTCTGGTGTTAGTCCGTTGTCTGTTATCGTGTAAGAAAGTGTTTGTGTGGGACAGGGGGGTTAGAGCTTCTAAATTACCTACAGGGTAGGATGGGGAAAATGTGTAACAGGGAAGGTGATGGGTGGGTGATACCGTGTCTAAACCCTCGGTGTCCCACTTCCACTCCCCGAAGACACCTTGCCATGGTTATCCTCCCCCACTGGTCCACCCCCAGGAACTGTATCCAATAGTGATGACTGTGTCCTGGCCACCTGGACAACAGATCTCCGGGGACTAGTGGGTGAGAAACCTTCACGTTTCTCACAGGAGTGAGAAGGAGAAGAGCCCCAGAGTCTGAGGAAGAAGGAGAAAAGCCCCAGAGGGGAGAGAAACTGGAAGAGCCCCAGAGTAACGAGAAGGTGAGAACACCTTTGGAGTGGGAAGTGAGTGTAAGAAAAGCCCTAGAGTATGGAGAGCGAGAGAACATCCAGAGTGAGGAGTGAGAGTAAGAAGATCTCCAGAGTGCGGAGAGCCTGGCAACACCCCATAGTGGGGAAGACAAAAGGCTGAAAGAATCCCAAAATGGGAAGAGACTGAAAGAGAATTGGGCTGGAACATCTGGAGAGCACATCCGCACACTAGGAACTGTTGTTCTTGATCTTGCACTGTGGGAAAAGGTCTTTACTAAAAAGGGAAAGGGTTGAGGTTAGAAGCCAGCAGCCATCCCTTCCATAGTAATAGTTCTACAAAGTCTTCATTTATTTCTTTTGTTTATTTCTTTTGGAAGATAGGGAAAGTGGTTAGGTTAAAATAGGATTCTGGCCAAAGGAATTTGTTAATTTACAAACCTCCTGACAAGCACCCTTTGGACTTTCATTTATAGACTAGGGGTGGAACTTGTATATTTAAAGAAAGATTAGGTGAACTTGATAAAAATAAAACCCTTAAAACAGCCCTGTTTCTGACTTACCACAGTGTATAACCTATAAAAACATGTTTTTCTACATTTGTCATTGTGTTACTCAGCATGTGGCAGAGCCAGACACTGGCTTAGAAGGGCAAATGGAGGAATATGAAGACAGAGGGTGGCAATCTGTCTGACCGTCATCCCAGACTGGGAAAGGGGTACCGCAGGAAGAGCCAATCAGTTATCTAACCCAGAGTGCAGTGTTTAAGTTCAAACAATAATTAACCAAAAAAAGCAACAAACAATTGCCAGAGGACTGAAGCTTGCCCATGTCAATATACCTTGCAGGTTAACTGCTCTGCTTACCTTTTAGAGGGGGGCTCACACCTCTGAGGGATTAGCATCTCTTTGTTAAAATGCATATCCGCTGAATTGTCATGAAAGCTGAACCTAATGTGGTAAAGGTCAGCTTAGTAGATTTTCAGCATTTTGGTCCCAGAACTAGGGGGGAGGGGTTGGCAGCAAAATGGGATAATGCACCTACTGCAGCTATCTATGTCAAACCTACAGGCAACATATCCAGTTCCTGGTAAGATACTGTGCCTCATTACGAGGTTGGCGGTAACCGGCCGGTGCGACCAGTGGGTTTCCGCCAGCCCTGTAACACTGGATCCGCCGCCTGACTTCCCGGTGCCACCAGGACACTACAAGTCGCGGCAAAGCGGGAAGTCAGGAGGCAGATCTTGTAAGTCCCCATTCACTCCATGGGAATGGAGACTTGGAAGCACTGGCACTGTCACTGACGGTGCTGAGCATGTGGCCCTTTGAGTATCGTGCATGCAGTGGTTGAGGATGCAGAATAACTACAACACTAAATAATCGAACCAACTCAGGAAGATGGCAAAGGTGCTGTTTTATTAACAATTATCTAAAACAGGGAGTTACAATGGACATGAACGGATGTTTGTTCGAGCTCTCAATGCATTTCTCTTAAACCATCCTTTTATGTAAAATATATGTCAGACGTGACGTCATACTACGTGGCAAATAAGAAAAAACTATGAGGGATTGTGATAGGTTCAAGGGATCTAAGTATACTTTCTATAAAGGGTGCGATTGTGATTGGATGTCTACTGTCAGGTGGACAACTTATGCCTACCTCTAAAACATGTAATCTTTAACAGTATTAAGTACACGGTATATCATTGGCTTTCAAACTATAGGCCGTTCATTATATGGCCCTCTATAATTGGTTGGCACGCTTGTGCCATGTCTGAAACATTCAGTTCACTTAGCAGCACGCAAGCTCAGACCCAGGTGCCAGGAGGTGGACTTGACTTTACCTCCCCACCCAACTAGCGCATCATCTCTCATCACCCATGCCTTCCGCTCTGAAAATTGTCTTTGAACTTGGTCTTGCAAAGTATTCTTGTCTCTGGGAAAACATGGGAGTACAGGCTTTCACTTTCGTTGTTCTAGGACTCCACACTCAACTCTATTTCCATCCTTGGCTCACGTGACAGGAGACCAGGATTTGGTCAATTTTGCAGCATTTAAATGTCTTAAATGAATAAATCTTGGCACGCTTGGTGTTCTCTCTTTACATCTTAACAAGGGATGATTCTGCTTTTCACGTTCACCGCCTTCAAGAATAGATAACCGGCCTTGGCTTGCTTCTGCTTTGACACCATGCCATATTGCTTCGCCATTCATTTCCACGATCTCAGAGTATTCTTGCTGTGACACAGTTCTCAGCCTTTTCTGCTTCAGGGTTCTGCGCTTCCTAAATTCATGACACCAATATCCAGTTTCTATACAATGGCGGCTTTGCCTGCAGTCTATTCACTACATATAGCCAGCTTCTAAGATCACTTAGTCTACTTGCGTTACAACATCTGCACAGTTATTGAATGGCTTGCATTTTCTGCAGTGCTTCGAACGCCTGCAATCGTCCACTCAGTTCTTAACTTCGTCATCAGCTTCTGTAAGATCCATGCATTTTCTTCAGCCAGTATTCTCAGGGTGTCACGCTCGTCTTTCGGGACGTCACCAGCTCCTTGTTTAATCTTGTCATATTTCTTCAGGGAGTTCCTCCCTCATATTGTTAGATTCATTGGGGATACATTTGATGAGGCTTTCTCAGTCTGTACCTTTTTTCGAATACTCGCAGTGGTATGGTCACAACTGCTGATGTCAAGCATGGCACAATCTCATGCTTCCAACATACAGCAGGTGGTGGGAGGGAATTCCTGCAGAGGCATGTAACTGCTCCTCTACAGTGTCTCCATGGCAACTCTGCCTGCCGGGGCCACTGCGCCCGGCAGGGTCCGACCTGCCAGGACAAGTGGCCCAGGCTGGAAGACTCGTAGTGTGGCAGTCCAGAAACAAGGGTGCCAGTACGCTTTCTGGCACCCTTGTTTAAAGAACGCCACACTTGTAATGAGAGTTACTGATACAGGTTTGCATTCTATGTTGGGACATGTAGTCACCTCACATCACCTATGAAGGGGTGCCATTTGATTCCCAGCCTAAGTAACTTATCAGCTCTGACCCACATGCTTCACTTTTTTCCTTAATTGTTTGAAGACAGTTGGGAGTAGTGAGACACCTTATGTATGAGGGCTACAAAGGCCAGAGTGCACAAAGCAAAGGCACAATTAATAGTGGGCATGCATCAGCTTTTAAAAAACATTTTAGGCTGGCTCTCCCATCAGCAAACATAGTACAAAATCAGTCTGCTTCATTTTTGCTGAAGGAATACATTTTTAGATAAATCAATTGCGGCAAACCTGGTGTTTCATTCCATATTACCTGAGCACAAAAAATGTTGTTGATTTATTTGCTCACATTTTTTGCACAGGGGAAATGTTTAGATAGTCTAGCTCACTATTGCTGCTGTATTTCTGTCAAATGGAAAAATCGACATCTTTTTACCCGCATGTGTGTACTTTGGCAAAGCATTGAAGAGGAAGGATTCATTGTATACTGTAGCATAAAAGAGCCATGGACTCCCAGTTAAGGAGCTAGGGCATTAGAGGTGAGTGGAATGTCTCTGGACCTAAGGTCCACTGAGGAACAGTAGGGTCCAATTGCATGCAATGCAATGCTTTGAAATGCCCACAGCCACCCCCGATGAAAATGCTATCATAAGACACTTTCAAAGCCCACATAATAAAATAATATACCTTAATAGATCATAATGGCAGTGATTTCAGTAGTTACTTAATGATAGTCTTTAAAATAAAAAAACTGTGTTGAAATCTAACATGATCTGCGAGTGTTCGCTCCTGCATGGAAGCAGGTAATGTTTTCCTTTGTGTATGAAAATGCCCTGACCTGGGCTGGACTATAAAAAGATAGGGCCTCACTATGAGTTTGGTGGTGCAGTCATTTATCGGTGGTAATCACATTACTGCCCGCTTTTTTTGGCAGTAGCAGATTTACTATCAACTTTACCCCTCTGCCGAATTCTGAGTTTGGTGATAAAGTGGAGGTTTTACCAGCAGCAATTTACCACTAAAAAGTGGTGTATTTATTACAGCAGAATTACCACTGATGGTAAAGCCACATAAATCCCCCTGGAGTACTAAGGACTCAAACGATGTGATAATTCAGCAGAAAAGCTGCAGAACTACTGCCGTACTCGTAATGAGGTACATCCTACATTGTGTGGTCCAGCCATCCACCAGAATCATCAGTGCTGAGATTCAGCAGTGACCTGCCAATATTAATGGTCAGCTTTAACAAATGGGGCGCATGGGTGGGAGTCAGGCTCCCCACAGCAGTGCTGTAGGCAGAGATGTTTTACTAAATGGTAATGATGGTCATTTACAAGGCCTAGTACAATCATTGTTTTGTCCTCACTTTGTTTCCCCCTCCTTGTCTTGTCACGCTTAGAAACACTTGTGTACAGGCACGGTATAAATGCCACACTCTTGGCTGGATTCTCTCACACTGCTTGCCTGTGTCTGACATCTCTGTCCGAGTGTGCCTTTGTCCGATCACTTCCTTGTGTCCTCTCTTGTTCACCCTCCTAGCCCTCCCCTGAGGGCTAACGTTATTCCCAGTAATACCACGAGTTCAAGAAACTTTTAAAAAGTTGTTGCAGGAAATCTATTGCCCATTCTTGAAACTAAGCTCACCGGGCTTGAAAAGTTTGACAATGCCTCCGACTTAGCCTCCTTTCTTGTGGGAACCTTGAATGAAGCGGTCAATTTTCTTCGCCCTCTCCAAATTAGAGTAATTAAACTAGCCTCTATCAAGAACTCCTGGTTCAACCAGGATATTATTGATCAGAAACATTCTAAAAGGGTAGCAGAAAGAAATTGGCGTAAATCTCCTTTGCACCCTCACACTTGCTCTTTACAAACAAGCAGTACAACACTTAAAGGCAGGCATTATGGCCGCTAAAACCATTATCTTCAACAACACGATCTCCCAGGCTAAGTCTAGCTCCAAAGAGCTAAATACAATCCTAAAGGAATTTGAAGGAAAGACAGTCGTGGGACAAATTCCCACTAAGGATTCAAAGTGGTGTCAGGCAATCCACGATGAATTCAAGCAAAACATCCTTAAACATCAGGAGGCCATTTGTGCCGAGAGGAAGGCTAATCCACCTTCTGGGGTGGATATCTCGATCTCTGGGTCTAATCCTACGCCCACACCAGCCCCTAAAATCAACAAGTTCACTTTCTCTCCCTGTTCCGACGATGACGTATCCAAAATCATAAGTTTGTTGAAACCCACTGTCTACCACGGGGACATTTGTCCCTCAAGGGTGTTTAAAGACTGCTTAGGCACTAGTCCCTTGGATCACTAAGTTGGTGAATCTTTCTTTTGCCGAAGGCCTGGTACCTCATTTCTGAAGGAGGCCTGGATCACACCACTTCTGAAAAAGAGTAGTCTCGATCCTTTCAAAGCTGGGAATTATCGTCCCATCACGAATGTCCCAATTCTGCTCAAAGTGCTGGACTGAGCTGCCTTTTTACAATTCCAGAACTACATTGAGAGAAACAATATTCTCGGTACACGGCAGTCTGGCTTCAGAGCCAGACATGGCACTGAGACTGCCCTTCTTGACTTGAAATCCAACTCTCCCTTATCGTGGACGATGGTAACCCTGCCCTTTTGATGCTGATGTACCTCTCTGCAGCCTTTTACCTCATGGATCACTCACTCCTGGTCGTTAAGCTGCGAGAGGTAGCAGGATGCTATGGGGCTGCTGCTCGGTGGGTTGCTTCCTTCCCGGGACCCCACAATTCCAGAGTCGCGGTGGATGATGCTGGATCCACCCCATAGGCCATTTCCTGTGGGGTACCGCAGGGGACATTTATCTTGCCTACTCTTTTTAACATTAATATCCTGCCCTTCCTGATACTTCTCGACGACCTGGGTGTCAGTATGCTAATTATGCTGATGACACCCAGGTTGTCTTGAAGCTCTCAGGTATCCACACACAAGATACAATTAATATGGTCTATAGCGACATCCAGGCTTGGATGGCAGCCAATCTGATGGTTCTAAACAAAGATAAGACCGAGCTCCTGATTGGTGCCTCAGGACCGCAGTTGAAAAATGACCTGCAGATTTTCAAAACTTTAATATTGCAGGATCCATTATCCCAGTGGCGAAGAGTGTTAAGACCCTTGGGGTCATGCTCGGTGCCAACCTCACCATGAAACCCCAGGTTGCCCTCCTCCGAGCCTCCTGTGGCTACATCAATAAACTTCTTGGCCACATCTGTCCATTCTTGTCTCCTGGGAACATGTCCCTCCTTACTTCAGCCATGGTTAATTTGCACCTGGATTACTGTAACAGTCTGTTTCTGGGCACCTCCCAGGCAAACTTGGCAGCACTCCAGGTGATTCAAAATGGGGCAGTCCGGGCTACCAAGTGTTTAGCCAGACATGTTCACATCTCTCATGTGAGGAGGGAGCTTCACTGGCTCTCTGTGAAACATCGGGTTACCCACAAGGCCTTAATGCTGATTTATGAATGGCTGAATCTCCAGGCCCCCTCCTATCTCTGTCAGCCTACCAAGGTCTACCAACCCTGCCGACCAGGCTAGCCTCCATCAACATAAATTCAAACTGAAAGGGTTTGGTGGCAGCCTTCAATGTTCAAGCCCCCTCGGCTTGGAATGCACCTCCTCCCGACCTAAGAAAAATATTATCTCTGTCGGATTTCAAGAAGAAATGAAGACTCACCGATTTAACCTTGCATAATTGAACCTCTCCTCTCTGCTTCTTTCTGACTCCAGTTGTCTGTCAGTGTTTTCTTTGTATGTGCGCCCTGAGACCTATGGCTGAGTGGTGTGTTATAAAAATTGAAATAAATAAATAAATGTTCTGTTGGTGGTCCCCAATGAAGTAACATTTCTACACATTGGGCCTCATTACGAGTCTAATGGTAGCCATGCCGGAAAAACCGGCAGGCTGCCGCTGGACCCGAAATACCATTTCGCCTCTGTGATTGCCGGAATCACTGGGGCATTACAACCCCGGTGACCCGGTAATTACGGAGGCGGAATTCCGTAAATCTCCATTCCCATGGAGACCCATAGGACTCCATGGGGATGGGGACAATGGAAACACTGATTCTCTCTATAATGGAGCCAGTGTTTTCATGTCTGCCTGCAGGAAGGTGGCGTTACTCCCGCCAGGTCAGACCTGGCGGGAGTGCCACATCCCGTCCGGAAACAATGGTGGCAGCGGATTTACCACCACTGTTGTTTCTGGACCGGCAGGGTCATAATTAGGCCCATTGCTGGTAATTGCAAGTATTAATTTTGCTCGACATTTGATGTTCAATGAAAAGCTTGCTCACAAACAAAACCCACACTGATTACCTGAGAAGCAGGCACCTGCCACCAGGATTTCTGTCTTAGAGACTTTTATGGGGAGGAAATGCTCTTTCATTCAATAGGGGATGTCTCTACTAGCTGTAGCTCACTAAATGTTCTGGGACATTCAAGGGAGTGTAAGCACATCACTATTTGTATCCACAACTTAATGAATAGCCCTTATTTCCGACTTCTGAATCACATGTGAAGAGATTGCAAATGTGTCAATTTTTACCTCTTATTTATTGCTATTTGATTCAATTATGCAGGGTGTCATCGCTCCTCTTAGCTTCTCGAAACTTGTTCACTCCATCTTGCAGGAGCTTTATCCATTGTGAATTGTCCAATACTTGGCTCTTGCAAATGTTTTCTTCTTTAATATATGAGAAATATGTCTCACATCCATGGCTTATCCATCTGCCTCCCTTTGTGCTTTGCAGCTATTTCTCAAGTAATATCCTTTGGTCCCAGGCCAACATAGACTCCTCTTTGTTTTGCACATGAAGCTAATTCTCCAACATCTTCTGACTCTGCACACCTGGTCTGTTTCTGAGGTAGCTGGATTGAATCTTTACATGACCCGATGTCCATTTTCCTTTCATGGACGTCCTTGCCGCGTTATATGTTCCTCTATAGGAAGCTTATATATGTGTCATCTACCTTGTATTGCTGCATATTTACACTCATTGGTCAGCAAGTTACTTTATCTTCATTGCACACATGATTACTTTATCATTTGGTACATGATTCTCTTGTCACTTCAGTTACATCGTCACTCTAAAGTATTTTCATATTGTTTCAGTATGTCCTCATATAGCTTCTTCATGACATCACTCTGCCCTCATCAGATTTCACTCAGCGCTCCATGATGTCCAGTGGTGCATGATGACATCCTTCCACATGACAGCCTTCAACTCGCTCAGTACGAGGATACATTCAATATGGTTGTCTGAGTGTATATTATCTCTCATACACTCAATGCGATATAGGCATAACACATGGAGTCCCATATAAGGCTCTTCTCCTACTGTTGCAGTATGATGGCGGCGAGGGGGTGGGAGCTAGGGATAATGCATCCATCTTCTCCTCTACATTCTCCCCTCTGGTCGAGTCCTCGACCACATTCTGCTCTTCAATCTCCTTTATCTTCTCTTCATACTGTCGTTTCGTTGGGATCCAGATCTTTGTCACCCCCCTCTGGGGACCTGCATTCTTTATATGTTCATTCACACTCCAGGTCATGTGGCAACATTCTCCTGATGGTGGACAGAATATCCAATGCCCTACAAATTTTTTATTATCCTTGGGATAGTAGAACTTCATTCCTGGAGGCGCAAGTGTGCTTTTCGTTATGTTCTCACAGGTACTTTCCGCATTTTACATCTGCTCACCAGCTCCAGCATCTATATCTATCATTATCTTCATCCCAATAGCTTTGTTTGCTTTCTTCTGGCACTGCCCAATATGATCCTTATGGGACAAAATCTTATCAATACCAATACTAGTATTGCTCCGAGTATTTTGAAAGCATTGCCCAGCCAGGTTGGAATCCATGACAATAGAAATGAGAACCAGTCATCTCCTGCTGTCTCATCATCTTCCAACTTTGTATGCAGAGTCATCAGCATAGTTATTGCTTCTGTCAGGGTTACATTTTTTCCATCATGGGATGGTTGGAATGTACAGCAGGAAGGCCTGACCTTGGCACACACGCCTCCTTCCATTGCTGTAATTAAGTCCAGCACATACCTGTTCTGGAGAGTCATCAGCCTGATAGCTCTCAATTCTTCCTTGATTGCATTGAATCATTTTATTGTTGCCTTAATTGTCTGTAATACCTCCCATCTGGTGATCTGCAGCCACTTGGCATTCACTGCAGTTTGGCTCCTGGCATAAATATAGATGTCATTATCATTGCTGTCTTTCTGAACAGTTAATGTTCATCTGGAATGTCTTGATAGTCCTTTATTGATTTCGACGAAAAGTAGTTCTCGCTCTTCGGCCGGTGAAGAATAAGCAATCTCTTTTCTCTCTGGTGTTTATTCATTTTTGGAAATTCATCGATATTGAGATCTTTTTGAGGAATCACGTAGGCTGGAACATGTATTATTACAATAGAACATATTCCTCTCCAATTTTTAGGCAACTGCATGTAAGCTCTGGATCCACAGTTCCAATATCGATCCATTAGTACGGCAGTTCCTCCATTCATTCCTAGGACTTTGATTTCTTTGTCCACATCCTTTGTTCTCTCCAACCAGAACCGAGCATCCATTCTTGAAGCATGTTGTTGCATTCTTTAATGGTATTATGGATACAGGTCCCGCTATGTCGACCCATGTTAGTAACTTAGAGTATTTGGCCCATGATACTAGGCATTTGTAAATCACTATTTGCACTGTGCGTACTGGTTCTTTCTTCAGTAAGTGTGCAGGGCAAGATATTTGTCGATCTTCCCATCCGGTACTGGTGGCAACACACCCATTTACCAATAGCTGAGTTCTCTCCCAGAATCCTGGCTCTTCTGATCTTTCAGTCATATCTGAGCAATCCATCCTCTTAATCTCAACAATTTTTATTCATTCCCCAATCTGGAATGGATACATATCTTTTTTGCTTGTCCACCCATCCCACTTTCCATCCTTTTTGTCTTCACATAAGTATCTTGATATGGACATGTTCCACTCGCCATCATAAAGTTGCCAATTTTCCTTCGAATTGCCCTCTGGTTGTACACGCTGCAAGATGACTGCGACATATTGCATTACATGCGGGCATCTCTTTGGCAAAAATGTCCTTGCTGCATTCATGGCATGTGGTATTAAGGTACAGACATAGCAGCTTCCATCTGACGTCTCCCTCCCACCTCCTTCATGTGCAGATCTCATAGTTTAAAAAAAATAATAATCAGAAATATCAAGATATGTATTTATATCTGCATGGTCTTCTCCAACATCCCTTTTAAATCGAAATAGATGCTTTGTAAGATTATAAAGCATACTGTTTGTGCTTTCATCAGGGACAATAGTAACAATTTCATTGTTCCCCACCATGTCTGTATTGTTTCTTATAACATGTCTAAGTATGGTATTACAATCAGAAGGAAAACACATATATATATCTTTGTGGCTCTGATTCACATCTTGCAAGGTGAGTGGCACTCTCCACAACCGTTTAGATGAAAAAGACGTCCGATACACAGAATGTTGGTTTGAAGAAAAAGTTTTCTTTATTGAATCTAACAACTCAGCAAACAAAATTTAAAAGCCATCAGAATGTGACACTCCCATGATGCAGTAAAATCGTGTTTGGGGCATTAACGTGTTTCGCAGCAAAACTTGCCGCTTTTTCATAACTAAGAGCCCCCAGCAAACCAGTGATTATTTAAACATAAGTGCAGAGCGCGAGAAAGCAGCTAGTGAGTATTTTGGCAACAATAGAGGAAGGACTGCCTCATTAATCCAACAACTTTGGTACTGAAAGCATGGTGGCCATCTTTTAATGTAAGAGAGATAGTGATGTTAACTCTCCAATGCTGCTTTTGTTCATGGAATCTGTGGACACTACCCCTTACGGAGCCAGTACTTGTTTATTATTGTCGACCCCAATGTTTTTTATGACTCCATGTGTTTCAATACCATAATGTGTAATATTGCATTCTATCATACCACATTGGTACCCAAATTTCGGCAAAGTACATAGCCTTTTGGTGAATAGTGCATAGTGCACAAATGCCAACCAATCGCTTGCGTTTGTCAACACAGTATTTCTATCTAAAATACACTGATTTAAATGAAGTGCTTAGTGCAAATAGCCACTGTATTTGTCAGTAGCATATTGTCTCCGCATCATGACCGTTTGTTGACATCATCATTTTCCTGTGCGGAATGTAATCAGTTCATAGACATACCTGGGTATCAAATTGCAATTGGTGACTATCAACACGCTATCTTACCAGAAAAGTGGAAAGTGCAATGGCATCATTGTTGGTTCGAATGCATCAATATCCAACAACAATTATGCATTGGCAGCATAGTGCTCTTACCCTGGTTCGAATGCATGTAATTTGAGAGGTCATTCGCAGCCGAAAATGTAATTGACCTGCCAATCCGTGGTGCACAGATAATAACCAGTCATTTACAGTCATCAACATAGTGTTACTATTTCGGATGCTCTGAGTTCCATAAAGTGCATGGTGCAATAGCAGCAATATCGGTCAGCAGCACAATATGTCCCAGCCTGAACTTTCAGTTAGCAGCATGATTTTTCTTATGCAAATACATAGGAGCCCTAAAGTACATAGGTATCGATAAAGTGCATAGTGCAATAGCAGCAATTCTGATTAGCAACATTTTGCTTGTGCAAAATACATAGGAGTCCTAAAGTACATAAGTATCGATAAAGTGCATAGTGCAATAGCAGCAATTCTGATCAGCAACATGTTATGTCCCAGACAAAACTGACAAGTAAAAGCACAATTCCCCTGTACAGAATACACTAAAATCAGGAAATACATTGAGATCAGCCTACAATTAATATTTAACAGCATGGTATCTTCCTATGCATTACTCTCAATGCAATAAAGTGCAAAGTGTGAATCGCAACGATATTGGTTAAAATGCAAAAATATCAAGCAGCTATTGATGACTCTATTAAATCGGGTACATAATGCATACCAATGTGTCTGTCATCTTTGGCTATTGTTTGGCCACTAAACTGCACAGATTCCTATCTATAAATTGCATAGTGCATCTAGCCTCTCAGTCACATGCTGATTTCATGTGTAGGTTTTAACATTTCAACTGCATTATGCATTTGGCTAATGCATCTAATATATCTACCGAGCCAAAACCTATTCATGCGGTTCTTTACCGACTTACACCTTTATCAGTTTCATCCACTACCTTCCTTTTGGGCCCTTGAACTGCACCAGCCCCCAAGCTTTCTGCACCACTGTTAAAAATATCAACTGTCACGCATGTCTATAAAAACCAAAGAAACAATCACCAAGAAATCAGAAAAGATGTTAAAATACAAATATCCAAGTACAACTCTAAGCAAATAAACATGTTACGGGAAGTGGAACAACCTATCTTCTTTCATGTGTTGTTTAAACCAAAAAAAGAGGGGGGGAAGAGGTACACATTTCATTGTCCTAAAAATGGATAGAGTTCCTCGTCGATATTGTGCCCATTTGGAAATTTGCTTTCAAAGTCCAGAATGCAACGAGTCTCTTTTTGTCATAAAAGTTTGTCTTCATTTCCTCCTCTTGGTCCTGTTTCGATTTTATGAATCCCAAAGAAACTAAAACTCCCCATGTTTTTCTTGTGGCACTCTGCAAAATGCTTGGCCATCGGATAATTTACATCACTGTTGATGATGGCCCGTATGTG
The DNA here is from genome assembly GCF_040938575.1 of Ambystoma mexicanum. NCBI lineage: Eukaryota > Metazoa > Chordata > Amphibia > Caudata > Ambystomatidae > Ambystoma > Ambystoma mexicanum. The sequence continues at coordinate 422,343,152 of NC_090934.1, read as the reverse complement.
TTGTTGGATGTGTGTCTTTAATTTACATTTCGTACTGCCTATGTACCATTTTTCACAGGCACATGTGAGAACATGAACAACATGTTCAGTTTCACATGTGATTTTGTCCGATATCGAAATCGTCTGGCCTGTGAGGGGATGTTTAAATCTCTTGGCATACTTGCAGATGATAAATCGGGTACATTTGAAAAAACCCTTCTTTGGATTTGATAACCAGCTTATCTTGTTGCTGTCTTCTTCTTTGGTCATGTAACTCTGGACTAGAGTGTCTTTTAAGGATCAATTCCTTATGAACGTTATTTCATGGCTGGTCTTGAGATTACTGCGAAGATCTTGGTCCACCATAAGGATTTTCCAATGTTTTTTCAGAATGTGCCTTATCGAAGGTGCCTCGGTATCAAAGGTTAGGATCAGGAGAGTACTATCTTTTTCTGTCTTCATAGTATCCTTCCTATCAGATCCTGCTAAGAGGCTAAATCGCTCTTTAGATCTGGCTTTCAGATATGCTCTCTGAATCACTCTCTTGGGATACATCTGTCTTGCGAAGCCATGAGCTGTGATTTTGCTCTCTAAGTCATAGGACTCCAGTATACTGTTGTTTCTTCTCAGCCGTATGAATTCTCCATACGGGACACTCCAAATTAAGTTTTTAGGGTGTCCGCTGTTCGCATGCAGTGGTGTGTTCGACCCTGTGACCTTTCTATGCAGCTCACAGGTTATCTTCTCATTCACAATTCTTACGTTGACATCGAGGAAAGTGATTAGTGTGCGACTATGTGTTTCCGTAAATTGGAAGTTGTTTTTGTTGAGATTCAAACAGCTGACAAAGTCCACCCATCCCTGCTCCGTTCCCTTCCAGATTATGAAGAGATCATCTATATATCTTAGCCATAAAATTACATTTCAGTAAATTTGCGATTGCCGTCTGTCCAGACGTGGAGTTCCTCCCAGGCGCCCATCGTTAGATTTGCATATGACGGCGCAAAAGTGATGCCCATAGCATTTCCCTGCATCTGTTTGAAATACTCATTGTTGAAGAGGAAAACATTATTTGTGAGGCACAGTTCAATCATTGAGAGTACCATTTTTGTCTGTTCCAGGTAGTTTAGTGATCTGATATGCAGATAGTGTTGGCACGCCTGTTTGCCATACTCATGGCCAATGGACGTGTAAAGCGAGACCACATCCATACTCGCCAACAGATATTCTGTTTCCCATGGTATATCCTCAATTCTTGATAGGAAATCCGTCGTATCTCTCAAGTAGGACGGAAGTACGGAGACAAAAGGCAAGAGAACTTCATCTATGTATTTAGACATATTTTCGAGAGATGAACCGATCAAACAAACAATAGGTCTTCCTGGTGGTTTTCTCATGTTCTTATGTACCTTAGGGAGAAAGTAAATTGTCGGTGTGATTGAATTTGTAGTCGATAAGAACTTGCGGCTCTCTTCTGTCAGTAAGCCCTTTTCTTCCCATTCGGCAAGGAACATATTGATCTTTCTTTCCAGTTCTTTAATGGGATTGGTTTTAATCCTCATATAGCATTTGTTGTCATTGAGCTGCTTATATGCTTCTCTTACATAGTCTGTTCTATTCTGTATGACTATATTTCGCCCTTTATCGGATGGTTTGATGCTGCAGTTTTTTAATTCATATAGCTCTTGTAATGCTTGTCTGTCTCGGGCTGACATATTGTCCTTCAAGATTTTCTTCTGTTCTTTCCTTCGTAATTTTTTTAGGCCTTCGACTACTAGGCTCTGGAATGCCTCAGTATTATTCGCAAGGTTGGCCATAGGATTAAACGTTGATTTCAATTTCAATTGGCTCTGAGCTGTCCAGTGTGTTCCGATGTCAAGTTCATCAAAATCTATGGGTTCACCTTCATCGCCCACATCTGTTCCTTTTTCCAAATCCACTAGATCTGTCAATACATTCAACTCCTTGATTTTCACCTCAGTTTGACCCGTTTCTTTTTCCTTCGGGCGTTTCTTGTATGGATTCGTAGCAAAAACTTTCTTCAGACATATCTTGCATATGTATTGGTCAAACTCTATTCTTGTTTGAATGTAGTCATTCTTGGCTTTTGGGCAAAAATTTAGACCCAGACTAAGTACCTTAGTTTGGTTGTCAGTGAGAACATGTTCTGATAAATTGATTATTTTGAATTTGATGTCATCTTCTTCAGATTTCTCACCTTCTTTCCAGAGCGCAGCGATCTGGCCGGGGTACTGTTCAATGCATTGCCTGCTCCTCTGCCCCCTCCTCGTTGCTTTTAGCCACCTCTGCCTCTCCCCCAACTTTGTTTTCCACCTCTTTTTGGCTTGTTTTTTCTGCCATCTTGGCATAGTAAACGCATTTCGTCTAAAAAATTCATTCGGATATTCGGATCGTCAGTCTCACTGCTTAGTAAGTCTAACTCTGAAGCTGATGAGTTTTCACTCGTGTTTCCCTCGGTTTCGTCAGTGGGTTTGGCTGGTTTGGACAGGGATGCTTGTCTCAATTGGTCAAACCTTCTGGCAAAGGTATAGACTCTTCCTCTCTCATAGTCCTCTTTGTCTCTCAAAAATGTCCTTTGTTTCCTCTGTTTTATTTCCTCTTCATAATCGACCAGATTCTTCTCCATACTGCTCTTAAGTTTCTTTCCTTCTTCAGTTTTGGGTATTTTTTTCAATAGTTTTTCCACTTCACTTATTTTTTCCAGTGTCTTAGTACGGTCAACACCTGCATATTTTACCAGCAACTGTAAAAAGGTTTTAGAGCATCCATTTGTAGCAACGCTCCATTCTTTAAGCATGATTGGATCCAGCTCTTCAAAGGAAGGGATGGTAAGAATCCTTAAACCTCATGGGATTCTGCCCACCAGAAGATTATTTTGGAGTGAGTGTTCCTCCCACCATTTGCTTACTTCTTGGCGTTGCAATTTTTCTAGTTCCTTTAGTAGACCAATTTCAATATCGTTTTTGGGTGCTATTACAGTGGGTGCAATGGTGTTGCCGATTTGCAGAGTCTCATTGAACAGTGATACGGCTTGTGTCTTTCTTATTGCTTCTCTGTTGCTCTGGGAGTTAGCCATGTTGTTAGTCTTCTTTAGGAGGATCCTATGTGTAATCCGGCACTAACAATGTGTTTCCAGTTGCTCGTAAAGTGATGGTGATATGAAAACACACAATGCAGCTGTGAAACTAACAGGCACAGTGTTAGTTTATCTGTGCTAGTCGTGGGCTAGTATGAGGTTGTGGTGTATTGTGGTACAAGTCAAATCCAATACCTCTGTGGCAATCAATTGCATTCGCAGCCCAACATGAGTACTCACACTGCTTAGTTCTGCTGTCCGTTCTCCAACGTGCTGCTTCACACCGCTCTGACTTTTTATATATATATATATATATATATATATATATATATATATATATATATATATATATATATATATATATATATATATATATATATATATATATAGTCTGCAAAGGTAGCGGGCGCCCCTCTCTCGACAGAACAAGGCCTGATAACCTGTTCAGTGGTTATTAACCACTTGAGAGTTCGCAGCCACTGCTTTTACTCACTGTGCCTTTCACAGATGGGAAATATCCATTTGCATATCAGTCTTTGTCCTGCCCAGGGGCAGTCCAGCACCGAAATGCAATGGCAATTCCAACCTGAACAAGAGTACCACCAGCAACCCCATACACGTGTTTCACCCTTGTTGGGGATCATCAGTGAGGTGAAGCTGATGCCTCTCTAAGCACAGTGAGAGGGAGACCACGTCTGGTTGCCCCCAGGAGACCTAGGGTTACCAATCCTAGGTTCCTTGAAATTTAGTCTGCAAAGGTAGCAGGCGCCCCTCTCTCGACAGAACAAGGCCTGATAACCTGTTCAGTGGTTATTAACCACTTGAGAGTTCGCAGCCACTGCTTTTACTCACTGTGCCTTTCACAGATGGGAAATATCCATTTGCATATCAGTCTTTGTCCTGCCCAGGGGCAGTCCAGCACCGAAATGCAATGGCAATTCCAACCTGAACAAGAGTACCACCAGCAACCCCATACACGTGTTTCACCCTTGTTGGGGATCATCAGTGAGGTGAAGCTGATGCCTCTCTAAGCACAGTGAGAGGGAGACCACGTCTGGTTGCCCCCAGGAGACCTAGGGTTACCAATCCTAGGTTCCTTGAAATTTAGTCTGCAAAGGTAGCGGGCGCCCCTCTCTCGACAGAACAAGGCCTGATAACCTGTTCAGTGGTTATCAACCACTTGAGAGTTCGCAGCCACTGCTTTTACTCACTGTGCCTTTCACAGATGGGAAATATCCATTTGCATATCAGTCTTTGTCCTGCCCAGGGGCAGTCCAGCACCGAAATGCAATGGCAATTCCAACCTGAACAAGAGTACCACCAGCAACCCCATACACGTGTTTCACCCTTGTTGGGGATCATCAGTGAGGTGAAGCTGATGCCTCTCTAAGCACAGTGAGAGGGAGACCACGTCTGGTTGCCCCCAGGAGACCTAGGGTTACCAATCCTAGGTTCCTTGAAATTTAGTCTGCAAAGGTAGCGGGCGCCCCTCTCTCGACAGAACAAGGCCTGATAACCTGTTCAGTGGTTATTAACCACTTGAGAGTTCGCAGCCACTGCTTTTACTCACTGTGCCTTTCACAGATGGGAAATATCCATTTGCATATCAGTCTTTGTCCTGCCCAGGGGCAGTCCAGCACCGAAATGCAATGGCAATTCCAACCTGAACAAGAGTACCACCAGCAACCCCATACACGTGTTTCACCCTTGTTGGGGATCATCAGTGAGGTGAAGCTGATGCCTCTCTAAGCACAGTGAGAGGGAGACCACGTCTGGTTGCCCCCAGGAGACCTAGGGTTACCAATCCTAGGTTCCTTGAAATTTAGTCTGCAAAGGTAGCGGGCGCCCCTCTCTCGACAGAACAAGGCCTGATAACCTGTTCAGTGGTTATTAACCACTTGAGAGTTCGCAGCCACTGCTTTTACTCACTGTGCCTTTCACAGATGGGAAATATCCATTTGCATATCAGTCTTTGTCCTGCCCAGGGGCAGTCCAGCACCGAAATGCAATGGCAATTCCAACCTGAACAAGAGTACCACCAGCAACCCCATACATGTGTTTCACCCTTGTTGGGGATCATCAGTGAGGTGAAGCTGATGCCTCTCTAAGCACAGTGAGAGGGAGACCACGTCTGGTTGCCCCCAGGAGACCTAGGGTTACCAATCCTAGGTTCCTTGAAATTTAGTCTGCAAAGGTAGCGGGCGCCCCTCTCTCGACAGAACAAGGCCTGATAACCTGTTCAGTGGTTATTAACCACTTGAGAGTTCGCAGCCACTGCTTTTACTCACTGTGCCTTTCACAGATGGGAAATATCCATTTGCATATCAGTCTTTGTCCTGCCCAGGGGCAGTCCAGCACCGAAATGCAATGGCAATTCCAACCTGAACAAGAGTACCACCAGCAACCCCATACACGTGTTTCACCCTTGTTGGGGATCATCAGTGAGGTGAAGCTGATGCCTCTCTAAGCACAGTGAGAGGGAGACCACGTCTGGTTGCCCCCAGGAGACCTAGGGTTACCAATCCTAGGTTCCTTGAAATTTAGTCTGCAAAGGTAGCGGGCGCCCCTCTCTCGACAGAACAAGGCCTGATAACCTGTTCAGTGGTTATTAACCACTTGAGAGTTCGCAGCCACTGCTTTTACTCACTGTGCCTTTCACAGATGGGAAATATCCATTTGCATATCAGTCTTTGTCCTGCCCAGGGGCAGTCCAGCACCGAAATGCAATGGCAATTCCAACCTGAACAAGAGTACCACCAGCAACCCCATACACGTGTTTCACCCTTGTTGGGGATCATCAGTGAGGTGAAGCTGATGCCTCTCTAAGCACAGTGAGAGGGAGACCACGTCTGGTTGCCCCCAGGAGACCTAGGGTTACCAATCCTAGGTTCCTTGAAATTTAGTCTGCAAAGGTAGCGGGCGCCCCTCTCTCGACAGAACAAGGCCTGATAACCTGTTCAGTGGTTATTAACCACTTGAGAGTTCGCAGCCACTGCTTTTACTCACTGTGCCTTTCACAGATGGGAAATATCCATTTGCATATCAGTCTTTGTCCTGCCCAGGGGCAGTCCAGCACCGAAATGCAATGGCAATTCCAACCTGAACAAGAGTACCACCAGCAACCCCATACACGTGTTTCACCCTTGTTGGGGATCATCAGTGAGGTGAAGCTGATGCCTCTCTAAGCACAGTGAGAGGGAGACCACGTCTGGTTTCCCCCAGGAGACCTAGGGTTACCAATCCTAGGTTCCTTGAAATTTAGTCTGCAAAGGTAGCGGGCGCCCCTCTCTCGACAGAACAAGGCCTGATAACCTGTTCAGTGGTTATTAACCACTTGAGAGTTCGCAGCCACTGCTTTTACTCACTGTGCCTTTCACAGATGGGAAATATCCATTTGCATATCAGTCTTTGTCCTGCCCAGGGGCAGTCCAGCACCGAAATGCAATGGCAATTCCAACCTGAACAAGAGTACCACCAGCAACCCCATACACGTGTTTCACCCTTGTTGGGGATCATCAGTGAGGTGAAGCTGATGCCTCTCTAAGCACAGTGAGAGGGAGACCACGTCTGGTTGCCCCCAGGAGACCTAGGGTTACCAATCCTAGGTTCCTTGAAATTTAGTCTGCAAAGGTAGCGGGCGCCCCTCTCTCGACAGAACAAGGCCTGATAACCTGTTCAGTGGTTATTAACCACTTGAGAGTTCGCAGCCACTGCTTTTACTCACTGTGCCTTTCACAGATGGGAAATATCCATTTGCATATCAGTCTTTGTCCTGCCCAGGGGCAGTCCAGCACCGAAATGCAATGGCAATTCCAACCTGAACAAGAGTACCACCAGCAACCCCATACACGTGTTTCACCCTTGTTGGGGATCATCAGTGAGGTGAAGCTGATGCCTCTCTAAGCACAGTGAGAGGGAGACCACGTCTGGTTGCCCCCAGGAGACCTAGGGTTACCAATCCTAGGTTCCTTGAAATTTAGTCTGCAAAGGTAGCGGGCGCCCCTCTCTCGACAGAACAAGGCCTGATAACCTGTTCAGTGGTTATTAACCACTTGAGAGTTCGCAGCCACTGCTTTTACTCACTGTGCCTTTCACAGATGGGAAATATCCATTTGCATATCAGTCTTTGTCCTGCCCAGGGGCAGTCCAGCACCGAAATGCAATGGCAATTCCAACCTGAACAAGAGTACCACCAGCAACCCCATACACGTGTTTCACCCTTGTTGGGGATCATCAGTGAGGTGAAGCTGATGCCTCTCTAAGCACAGTGAGAGGGAGACCACGTCTGGTTGCCCCCAGGAGACCTAGGGTTACCAATCCTAGGTTCCTTGAAATTTAGTCTGCAAAGGTAGCGGGCGCCCCTCTCTCGACAGAACAAGGCCTGATAACCTGTTCAGTGGTTATTAACCACTTGAGAGTTCGCAGCCACTGCTTTTACTCACTGTGCCTTTCACAGATGGGAAATATCCATTTGCATATCAGTCTTTGTCCTGCCCAGGGGCAGTCCAGCACCGAAATGCAATGGCAATTCCAACCTGAACAAGAGTACCACCAGCAACCCCATACACGTGTTTCACCCTTGTTGGGGATCATCAGTGAGGTGAAGCTGATGCCTCTCTAAGCACAGTGAGAGGGAGACCACGTCTGGTTGCCCCCAGGAGACCTAGGGTTACCAATCCTAGGTTCCTTGAAATTTAGTCTGCAAAGGTAGCGGGCGCCCCTCTCTCGACAGAACAAGGCCTGATAACCTGTTCAGTGGTTATTAACCACTTGAGAGTTCGCAGCCACTGCTTTTACTCACTGTGCCTTTCACAGATGGCACAGAGGCATCAGCTTCACCTCACTGATGATCCCCAACAAGGGTGAAACACGTGTATGGGGTTGCTGGTGGTACTCTCGTTCAGGGGGGAATTGCCATTGCATTTCGGTGCTGGACTGCCCCTGGGCAGGACAAAGACTGATATGCAAATGGATATTTCCCATCTGTGAAAGGCATAGTGAGTAAAAGCAGTGGCTGCGAACTCTCAAGTGGTTAATAACCACTGAACAGGTTATCAAGCCTTGTTCTTTCGAGAGAGGGGTGCCCGCTACCTTTCTAAACTATTTTCAAGGAACCTGGGATTGGTAACCCTAGGTCTCCTGGGGGCAACCAGACGTGGTCTCCCTCTCACTGTGCTTAGAGAGGCATCAGCTTCACCTCACTGATGATCCCCAACAAGGGTGAAACACGTGTATGGGGTTGCTGGTGGTACTCTCGTTCAGGGGGGAATTGCCATTGCATTTCGGTGCTGGACTGCCCCTGGGCAGGACAAAGACTGATATGCAATTGGATATTTCCCATCTGTGAAAGGCATAGTGAGTAAAAGCAGTGGCTGCGAACTCTCAAGTGGTTAATAACCACTGAACAGGTTATCAAGCCTTGTTCTTTCGAGAGAGGGGCGCCCGCTACCTTTGTAAAATATATATATATATATATATATCACTGTAATTCTTTATGGGTCAAGAACTGCAAGATGATTGCTACAGTTATTCAGAAAATAATATGATTGTTCTTTGGATACCGAAAAATGACACTATATTCAGGTGTCTTCTTACTAAAGCAGGGTAAGACTGTAATACATAAGTACAAACAGCATACAATAATGTGTACTGTTATTATAATGGGAAACATAAGATGAAATGTGCTTCTCTTCTTTCAGCTCCAGTACGTTACAACATTGTTCCTTTAGCCTATCTAAAATGTTTCCAGGATAACTGCAAGTCTATTTATTCCTTATCCAATGTTGGAAAATATTGGTCTCTATTTTAAAGTGCTGCGGTGCCCTTCATTTTCCTTGTCTTCGTGCTTGGCCATTGAACGAGTCTGCATGTGCAGAACGTCTTCTCTTGCTTCACCATCGGTATCTGCAGGAGGGGTCAGGGTTTATCCTTTATATGGTTTGGTATCATGAAAATGCAGCCAGGCTCTTCTTCCTTTAAACCTGGCACCTGTAGGGGTAACTTCTTCCACCTCATATGGTCCGTCAAAACAGGGCATACTCCAAGTGCGTACAAACCTTCATACCAGCACCTGGTCCCCTGGATATAGGCTGGGATGGTTTAAGAAATCTTCTGCTTCAATGGGTTGATCTTCTTTGTCGCTTCTCATTGACCCCTCCCTTCAGTTCTTGACCTGTTGAGACATGAAAAAAACATGTGAAGTCATTGTTGTTAGGTAATCATGCATCTCATCACCTAGTGTCTTTTCTACACTATGGGTATCTGTTTTTAACCTAGTTGGAGGAGCAAGGGGGGTTCTCATGCTGCTTTCAGTCACCAACTCATGAAGAGATAGATCGTGATCTGAGCCAGGGTGGTTTCTTAGGGCATGTAAGGCAAGAAGTAGGCAATATAGCCATCCCTTCTTTAGAGTCATCTTTATTTTTGCAATCCTTTCCTTCAATAATCCATTTAATGTTTCACAGAAACCATTCACCTGTGGGTGATATGCAGCGGAAAACATGTTACAGAAAAGATTATCCAAGTACGCCATTGAAGGGACAATGTTGACCAGTGGAGATGGACCGGGCTCACACAAACTTTAAACATGCCACAACACAGCAAGCTGTAAACATGCCACAAATGAATAACCAAAGGCAGTTCAACCATGGTAATAATGGGTTTATACCACAGGGAGGTTTTCGAGGAAGAGGTTTTCAGAATAGTCAGGGGAACTTCCAGAATAATCAAGGTGGGTTTCAGAGCACGCAGAATGATAATCAAGGCATGCAGGGAGGACAGATGGGGAGACCTCCTCCTATATGTTGGACATGTGGTATGTCAGGGCACTTTTCTTGTATGTGTAGAAGTCAATGATTTGTGCAGAATGGGCACAAGAGGGGGGACTTTAAATCTGCCTGCATATTCACAGAAGAATGGAGATGGGTTTGTCCAGAATCAAACAGTGCAGCAGATACAAATGCTGAGAGTGCAGCAAGATTTATAGACACAACAGACAACAATGAATCTGCCACAAGAGCATTCACAGCATTCACCTATACAGATACAGAAAGGCACGAGCACAGGACAGTTAATGACTCCTACGGTAGGGGGGTGTCACTGTTGATGGAGGAAATACGTTCACAAGCACAGAGATGGGAATGTACCCACAATAGGACAGCTCACTGGGAGACTTGATGTGTTCAATACTATCGATAACGTCAAATCCTCAAGCGGAACCAAGGTTGACGTTAACATTGGAGGCAAATCCTTTTCGTTTTTAGTAGACACAGGTGCAACACGCTCATGTATACGCGAGGGGAAATGTTTGATGTCTGGAAGGGCCATGAATACTCAAGGATTTACAGGAGCTACAAGCAGAGTTCCTTTTACTGACACATTGCCAGTCTCTATAAGAGAGTGTGACATGTCGGTGCCATTGCTATATTCAAGGCAGACACCTGTCAATATATTGGGTTGAGATTTAATGACCAAGTTAAATATGACGATTCTGTTCACTGATAAAGGCATAAGGCCTAATTACGACCCTGGTGGTAGGGGGTTAACGGGGCCAGTAGAGCTGCCGGCCCCGTTAACCCCCTACCTCCTCATTACAAGGTCTGCTCGCGGGACCCACTAAGGACGCCTGGTAAAACCAGGCGTCCTTAGTGGGTCCCGCGAGCAGACCAGGATGCTAACAACGGGCCTGTCATTAACAGGCCCGTTGATCGGATCATCCCCATTCCAATTGATCCATATGGGGGCTGAAATGGGAATGGGGATGTACTGGGTCTGGGTTCCCTGAATGGGGAAATACCGGCCCCTGCAAGGTCGGAATGGCCCGGTATTTTCCCCATTCAGGGAACCTGGACCCGGTACCCAAATGGGGGTAGCCATGTCGCAAAAAGCGGCATGGTTACCTCCAGGGTCATAATGAGGCCCATAGTGTGTTCAACACCAGGAATGCAATATTTAAATGTGAGTGAATTTATTATGGCATTTGTAGGACAAGTGGCCATACGAGGAATTCTGTTAGAACCAGAAGTGTTTCACTATGGGGTATGCATTTTGCTGACATGGCTGCCAGGCTTAGCCGGCAGAACTATGAGAATACCTGAGGAATTTCTATTCAGGCCAAAGATACCTATGGATGAAGAGGAACAGTGATATTTCCTTTAGGATTGCAAGTAGCCACAGCGTGAGTAGAAATGGCTTTGCTTGATGGAAATGATTACAAAGGAAGACGATGGAGCACAGTGATCGCCATTGGGGAAGGTTACAGATTGACTGACGTCACTGATGAGGATATGTTTGGTGATCATCCATCAGATGACGAAGTAATATTCGAGATGAGCATCACTTATTGGGTGAGGGCAATTAAATGAGAGGTTCCTCAGAAAATGATGTTAGCACAAAAACATCACAAGTATTTTGAGGAAGACATGGTGAAAGTGCCAGCTTCTTTATGGACGGCAGGCCCCTATGACGTAGGCCTATTGAAGGGGGCTTCAATTGAAACCAGGAGCAATTTTACCTTGAGCACAACAGTATCCTATGTCTCGAGAGGTAGATGAAGGTATTTTTAAGAAGATTTCAGCTATGATGGAACAAGGCATCCTATTGACATCAGAGTCACCATGTAATACATTGGTGTACCCCATCAAGTAATATAAGGGGGGGTTGTGGCTTCTAATTCAAGATTTAAGACTGATTAACCAGATTGTAGAGGCCGAGTTCCCTCTAGTTCCTAATCCTGTGACAATCTTATGTAATATACCTGTTGAGGCTCAATATTTCACTGTGATTGACTTGAAAAATGTATTTTCCTCAATCCCATTGCATAAGGATTCACAAGATCTGATGTCATTTACGTTTCTTCAGACTAAGTTGAAAAGTGCTCGTTTACCCTAGGGGTACTGTGAGTCTCCATCAATTTTCACTAGGGTTCTACAGATGGACTGAAGCAATATCGATTTTCAAAGTGTTGTGTTGCAATACGTGGATGACATATTGGTCTGTAGCACCTCAGAGGAACAGTGCAGACGTGACTCAGTTCAGCTAATGATTATTCTTGCAGAGACAGGATACACAGTCGACAGAGATAAATTGCAATATTTTCAAGAGGAAGTATTTTATATAGGTCAGTTAATCTCGCATGAAGGAAAGAAGGTTAATCCTGAGAGAGCTGAGTCTATTGTGAAAATAGTAAAGCCACAAATGATAACGCACATGAAGAGATTTTTGGGACTATGTAATTATGTGAGAGCATGGGTCTTTGATTTTAGTTCATACATAAGGCCCTTGTTGCAAGCTCTGAGGAAAGCACAGGCAACCCAAGAGAAAATTGTTTGGACTGAGGAAATGGAAGAAGGGTTTGATGAATTAAAAAAGGCAATTTGCACAGCTCCAGTTTTGGGGATTCCCAATTGTGCTGAGGAATTCTTTTTGGTTTCGCATACAGATGGCACTGTTATGACAGCAGTCCTCATGCAGAGAACCACGTTGGGGTATAAGCCCCTTTCATATTACAGTGGGATTCTAGACCCAGTGATGAGGGGTCATTTTCCTTGCAAACAATCTTTGGCAGCCGCCGCATTCACCATTGAGAAAGCTGCTAGAATAATGATGGGATGTTCTATGACGTTATTTGTTGAACATGCATTATTTGCCATCTTGCAAAAACCTAAAGGCATGTTGACATCTCAAAGGGCTTCTGCCTATGAAGTAGTCATATCGAATCCAGCAATTAAAATAGTGCAATGCAGAATAGTGAATCCTGACATGTTTATAGCTGGACCACTGGCAGAGGACGAGCATGCACATGATTGCTCGAACTATGAAGAGTTTTATAATGAACTCCTGAGGGTAAAAGAGAATGCGTTGGTAGCTGGGGAGATTCTTTTTATTGACGGTTCTTTGAGAATCGATCAAAATGATGGACAAAAAAATACAGGTGCCGCTGTTGTGAAGCACAAGGCCAATGGAGAGTTTGAAGTACTGATAAGTGCATGATTACCGTCTCACTTTTCAGCACAGGCTGCAGAATAAGTGGTGCTGATTGTGGTGCTCGAGAAACACTCAGACCAGGAAGTAACGGTGTACAGTGACTCCGCCTATGTGGCGTCAACAGTACACCCAGGGCTAGCACATTGGAAAAGGAGGGGCTCCCTCCGAGTGGACGGCACTCCAGTGCAACACGCAGCCCTAATGGACAGGCTTATTAAAGCATTACAACTCCCAGTAATCATTGTAGTCGTTAAATGTGCAGCTCACACTTAAAGGGCAGATTTTATTTCACATGGAAATCAAAAAGCAGACGAGGAAGCCAAACGTGTTGCATGTTCAGATGCCATTATGTGGTTTGAAACACTGAATGTGAATGAAAGCATGGTGGTGATGATGAGTGCGTCTAACTGTTATTATAACCTGTCTAAGACCCAATTGATAGAGATCCAGGGGGTAGCACACCAAGATGAGAAGGACTTGTGGACGTGGAGAGGGTGTTCTTCAAACCCCTCTGAAGCGATGTGGCGACAAGACATTACTGGTAAACCAGAGATACCTGTAGCCTTATTAAGGGTGGCGTTGGAACAGCTACACTACCTTGCACACACAACTAGAGAGAACCTTGCTGCAACTATTGCAGAGGATTGGTTCATTCCAAATTTAGTAGAACATGTTGCATTTCATGTAGTAAATTGTATCGTATGTCACAAGTTTACTGCTGGGCACACATTGCGCACAATTAGGGGAGTTATTCCTAGACCTAGAGGCCCCTTTCAGCATTTGCATATCAACTATGTCGAAATGCTGCAAGTATGTAACGGATATAGATATATGATTGTAGTGGTATGTCCTTTTTTTCAAGGTGAATTGAGTCTGGACGTGTACACACCCAAACTCCACCTGTGCAGTAAAATTTCTAGTATGAGAAGTGTTTCCCCGATGGGGAATATGTGAAATATTGAGATCAGATAATGGCCCTCATTTCGTAAACACAGTCTTTGAGCAAATAAGCGTGTTGCTTGGCATAAAGCACACGTTTTCATCAGCTTATCACTGCCAGTGAACAGTGTCTGTGAGACTCAGCGGCTTGCTTAAGGAAAGAATAGCCAAATTGAAGCTTACTTTGATGAAATGATAGTTGCATTGCCTACCACTGGCATTGTACGCTTTGAGAAATCAGCCAGGTTCAGACCACAATCTTGCCCCACACGAAATAGTGACAAAGGCGAATGAGGACACCTCTCACATCTCCGGCTAGGGTTAGAAGTGATGCCCAGTCAATTGCAGAATTGTTAGGAAAGGAGCTACGTGATTACCTTATTTGTATGACTTCAAGTATCTATAAAAGGGTGTGGTGCCGCCCAGAACTTTGAAGGAGATGCTTCAACAAGTGGAATTAAAGAGTTTTGTCTTCCCAAACTTTTCCCCGGAGATGCATTCCTAATAAGGAACTTCACTAGAAAGTGGCACGAGCCATGCTTCGAAGGCCCTTTCATAGTGGAAGAACGTCACTCCGTCTGCAGTCAAAGTGCAAGGCAGACGTGCTTGGATTTTTCTTGGTAACATGAAAGTCTATGCTGGAGAGCCCCTATCAGAAGCAGAATTGGGGAAGAACCACAGCACTTGCAGACTAGATCTATGGTGAGGAAGAAGGACGCAGAAGCTGTTGAATAAAGATAAAGAGTTCAGTGGACTTGGGCTTATTTCGGAACACTCTTTTCAGTCATTTAAAAAGGAGTTTAGGGAAGTTATTTGTTCTTGAGCCACAAGAGTTTGTTGACATTGGACTTAAGCAGCTTAAGCCTTGATTGAAAAACAAAGATATGCCAAATCTGGAGTTCAGATATGAAAAGCCTGGAGTAAAAGGAGCTGCAATCAGATGGGAAGTAAACAGAAGACTTGAAAGTCCAGGAAAATCTGCAGAAGAAATTCAGAGATGGAAAAACAGAGGCCAAATGCAGATTTGGGAATCAGTGCTATCACCTGATGGATGGGAAGAAGAAGTGGTTATCTGTAGGGCTGAGGTGGTCATTGCTTCTTATCAACCAACCATTGACATAGTGCAAAATGTATGCAAGCCACTATGGCAGAGACTTGCTAAGCTACTGACCTGGGTCGAAGATAGAGGAGGACCCTTGCAGATTGTTTATTTTATTTTATTTTTTGAATTTGTATAGCGCACTAGCCAATCGGTTCAAAGAAAGCGGTAATTTTAGACAAGATTTTACTCTTGTTTGACTTCTTGGGGACTAAACAACTCATTCGTTATAGATGGAATAGCCTCTTCGCCGGGTGAGGCTAGCAACGGTAGGGCCCTTCCATGTTCCAGTTGCCGGGCCACATTACATACGACCTTGGGCCCCATTTTCACATTCCTTTTCTCTTTGCTCCTCGGACCATACGAGTGCATTCGGGAGTTGACCACTCTTCTGATCTTTCCTAGCACTGTTGTGCGGCCAAACCAGCTGGGTGCTTCCTTTCACACACTTCCCCCGCACAGCATAATGGGCCCACAATATCTCAACTGAAATGATACTGTGCTGATCATATCATTTACAAGGAGACAGTTCAAAGGCCCTATGGCCCACGGTCAGCTGCCTCACAAGCAGGGCCCACAATATAATGATTAAAATAATGGTCTGCGGATCCTATAATGTTTCAGAGGGACCGCTCAAAGGCCTGCAGTCGCCGCCCCAGTTCCTCCTTGTTGTTTCCAAGCAAGCAAAAAAAGAAAATGAAAAGGCACCAATGTGTTATCACCATAAAAAGGTAAACCTCCCCGGGACTTTATTTAACTTTCACTGAACAGTTCAATGGAAACCAGCCAAAAGTCATTGATCTTGACAATTTAGAGCACAATATCATGAGTTCCATGTCAAGTGACCACTGTTACTGTCTCATGAGAGGCAGGAAAGCACAGCCACTTCTAGTGCAGGCGAGTGGGTGATCTCAGATCTAATCACAAGCCGAGACACTTGGGGACTGATTCACAGAACGTTTTCCTATGGGATTGCGCCATTATAAAACACTTTCATGAATCAGGCCCTTACTGTTTTATTTAGTTGTAAACTGGGCCTACGATACTTCGGGGCAGTAACCGTTGACCAGCCGCTGGCCTGGAATTACTCCCGGGATTGGGTGATAAAGAAAACAACAGTTAATGGTTCCTGTTACCACAGCCCACAGGAACACAAGAACACACTGCGCGCTCCTCACGGATTGCGTGAATATAGGGTATTGCGCTGGCTCTGCCTCTGAGAATACTCTGCTTCCAGTTAATGAACAACAAAAAAAGGCTCCACGCGACGATCAGCCGGGGCCACTAGTAACACAGAATACGTTGCTGCACACCGTGCACGCTCCGTGCGGGTTATGTGAATATAAGGTATTGCGCAGGCTTTGCCTCTGAGAATACTCCGCCTCCAGTGAATGAACAACAAAGAAAGGCTCCAGGTGACGATCATCCGGGGCCACCAGTAACGCAAGAACACACTGCTGCACACCACCCTAGCCTACACTGTCCTATTAAAGAACAAGAAACACAGAAAGTCACGAATTGCTTATGCAGTCTGACGCTAATGCCCTTTAAACAGGATCACTCACAGATGATGAGAGAGAAAGAGCAATATTTTTAAGAAGGTCAAAAAGCTTAAGCTAGACACTTTTGAACAGTGGTTAAAGTGGTGGTTCAAGGCCTTACTATATCACAAACCCCTTGTCTCGATTGTTCAAGCCACTGTTTCTTACGCAGTAGCCATGATTGACAAGTGGATGCTCCAACTCCAAAGATTCCTTCCAAACTCGAATACCATTGTGTCTCCAGAAATCCAGTGGACTCACCCAATACCAAAGTCCCAATAAAAGGTGCAGGAGGCTACAGACACTGAGGCCCGCCTGAACATAAAACCACATTGGGGCGAAGTTCAGACAGAGACAGGCAGCAAAGTGCATCTAAACCAATGTACCAAGTGAGAGTCAGACCAGTGGAAAAACCCTGCTCCATCACCAACATAACCACACGCCAGACGTCAACGCAACCAAACACAGGCATGACTACTGTTCGACAAGGGTGTCACAGTCAGAGGAAGACCTACTGGTCGGTGGGATGGACACAAAAAATCCTCCTTGCCCCCATGGAGCAAGTCATCCAAGGGACGACAGCTGAAACGCAACACGTTTCCCGAGTATTTAGGTGTAAGGCATGGAATGTCCAGTTACCAATGTTTTTGGCCAGTGCTGCGGAATAGGGCATTAATGGAGCTGAAGGGCACGGGGGAATAATCTGGGGGTGTCAGGACAATGTAACCTACCCAGAAAACTAGGCTGCCTTAAGCAGCTGAGCACCACAAAGAAAGAAGACAGTTTGGTGCTGTTTCCCCAGCCAAGCATCTCACCTAACACTTGGCACACACCAGGTAGGCAGCCAAGTCAGGGACAAGCCCAAGGACAGGAAAAGTAGAAACAAAAGCTCAAAAGAGGCCACACCAAGGTGTGAGCGGCTCAGAGAGGCAGTAAGCACGTGGAAACATGCGCAGCCGCGGGCTATGGAAGGGGAGTTTAAGGAGGGAGCTGGGAGTAAGAAGCCAGTTCGCCTTGGTACCCCAAACGGAGCACCAACAGTCATCCTGCGTACGCAGGAGACTTCTTTCTTTTCCCAAGCCCCCCCACCGGGAAAAAGAACATGAAGGAGAAAGGAGATGACAGGGCAATGAATGGGGTCCACGAAGCCGTGGGAAGAAGTTGGCGGCACGGGCTGGGTAGATGCCCCCTGGTCCTGATAAGATAAGTGTTTTAGCATTGTGTGTTTTGTATTGTATGTATAGCTCTTTCCCCACTTGTGTGGCCTCAATGCGCTTTTTCCATGGATGAACGCCCTTAGTGACCGAAGTCGATGTGGTGGATAAATACATTTACCAAAATGTGTTGTATGATATAATTTGTGGAATAAAAACCACGGCCTTTTATTGCCAACCACAAGACAATGCCTCTCAGGTGGTCATTGTACAACACTAACCAGGGTAATGGGGCAGCCGGCTCTGGCTCCACAGATTATGTATTTTAGGGGCCTTCATACGTGGGGCTTTCTCAAAGAAGTTACACGATTTTCCCCTAAACACACAGGCGCGCGAGCCCGCACCACCCGGCCGGCCCCCACAAATAGGTCTTTTTCAACCCAATTACTGATTGTCTGTAAAACCTGTGTTACTGTTGATAACAGAATTGAAGGGCTTGCGATACATTGCCCTAAACCTGAGCTTTGTTTATGAAAGGCATAGATCATCGGCAAGGGCGTGTCTTGAGAAACATGCACACTCCTAAATGCGTTCATTTTAGCACTAATTGTATTACTCTGTCTCAGGTGCGTTTATGAGAAATGTGTTATGAATATTTGTGATGCTCAGTTCTATGGAAAATGCTATTTCCTTCGAAAAAAATATAAAATGTAATATGTATAGAAAATCATGCATTCGAATGCAACCTTTGACCCACAGTTAATTGAAAGGGATTGGGCTCTAATCCTCTCTTCAGTCTCTTTGGCGAGGTCGCTGTGTTTTCTCTCACCCCAGCTGTGAACTTTCCCTCCGCAGGGAGGCCTGCGCTGGGCGACAGGTGTGGCTTTTCTAGATGTTGGAGGAAAGCGGTCCGCATCGTTTGTTAGAGTGCCGCGCGGAGGTGCTGACAAGCAGGAATTAACTAATACAATTATTCTGCGCATCAGTGTGAAAACCATCAGGCGTGAATTCGGGCTTAGAGGCGTCGCCTGGAAACCTGTGTATGGTCGCATCTGGCACGGGCTGAACCGTGGACAGAGAGCAGAATAGTGGCAAACCAAGGACTGGATTTAGACTAGAGTTGAAGCAAGGACTTGATGAAGCATACGGCCAAACCAAAGCCTGGGCCAAGGGCAGAGTTTCACCACGGACTGGGTGCAGAATAGTGCCAAACAAATGACTTGGTAAAGGACAGGGCCAAACCAAAGACTGGAGCTAGGGCAGAGTTGTACCAAGGACTGTGTGCAGGATGGGTCAATCCAAGGAGCGGAACTAAGTCAGAGCTGAACCAAAGACTCAATGGATGCACAGCAGGGTGAAACCAGGGACTGGATCTAGGAGAGATCTGAACCAGGATGGGAACAAACAGGGACTGGATCTAAGGCATAGTAAAACCAACGACTGGGCACAGGATGGAACTGAAACAAGCTTAAGAACTATGAGATGATAGGAGGGGTAGTTGGGTTCTGAAACAAAATGTTTATGTAGGCTGGAGCCTAAACAATAACTTTATTGAGGGCAAGCAAAGCCAAAGATTGCCACCAGAACGAGGCTGAAACAAGGACTGGGCAAAGGATAGGTCCAAACCAAGGACTGGAACAGAGCAGAACCAAGGACGGGGTGTACTATGAAGCGAAACCAAGATTTGAATTCAGAATGGAGCAGAGTGGAGGAGAAAATTGACTTCTTCAAGTTAATGAGGAAATTGAAATTGAAAGTCTTCTTCAACTCTCTAGAGGTGGACTCTGCAGAGGAAGAACAACCCTCTGAGTACTTAGAGATATTCCCAAAATGTACTTTCAATCCTCCCATACAAAACCATGTTTTGACGGTATTTGAAAAAACAGTGTTGGAAGACCTCAAAAGATTATCGTTCAAATCCAAAAAACATGGCACCTTTTCCAACAAAAAAAGACAGGTTCTGAGAAATTTATTGAATAATGAGGATATCATCTTCAAACCCGTGGACAAGAGTGGTGCCTTAGTCTTAATGGACAAGAGTGATTATCTCGAAGAGATAGAGCAACAACTGACGGATTTTGTGACCTACAACGAAATTCAATTTAATCCAACAGACCAGATCAAAATATTGATCCTAGAAGTGCTGGATGAAGCAGTGGACAGAGAAGTTATCTCGCATAAAACACGCAAGTTCCTTGAAAATAAACATCCTATCACTCCTGTTTTATACATCCTTCCAAAAATTCACAAGAGACTAGAGAAACCCCCTGGGCGGTCCATCTTTGCGGCCACAGACGGCATACTGGAACCTCTAGTGAAATATCTGGACCAAATATTACAACCGCTTATACAGAAGACAGAGACCTACATGAAAGATACAATGCACTACTTGAGTATGCTCAAGGACACCCACTTTGTTGAAGGCAGAGACATCCTCTTCACAATAGATATCACCTCACTATATATTAACATTGCACATGAGGCGGGCATAGAAGCAGTGGAGTGGCTGCTCTTACGTTCACCAGATTGTTAGGGAGACCGAGTCTTTGTTCATACACTGCTGAAACTTGTTCTAATGAACAATTTTCTCAGATTCCAAAATAAATACTACTCACAACTATCTGGAACCAGTATGGGAGAGGCAATGGCCCCAGCATATGCCAACGGCCACATGTTCTACCTGGAACATTAACATGTCCTGACATCACCTAGATGGACACAGCATCTATCAATATTTGTCAGATACATAGACAACATGGTTGGAATCTGGTCAGGCTTAGAGGACGAGCTACAGAACTTCTTTGAAGCCATGGACAACATGCGCCCGAGGATTAAATTCACCAATGCAACCATCAGAATTAAGATCAATTTTCTAGATGTTGAAGTGTACGTCAAGGACAATAATTTAGCCACAAGGATTTATACTAAAGCCACTGACCGAAATAGCAAATTACTGGCTACAAGTTTCCACCCTAAGCGCACGATTGAGAGCGTGCCCTTGAGTCATTTCTTACAGTATAGACGGAATATTTTGGAACCAGAGGAATACAGAACACAGTCCGGTACATTACGTACGAAGTTCCACGAACGGGGATACAATCCAACCCTCATCTCAGAAATCGCAAAGAGAGTGGAAACTATAGAAAGGGATACTTTACTCACACCAAAGCCTCCCAACGAGGGGTTTCCATTAGTGTATGTTACTACACATTCATTACAGATCCTTAAAATCAAGGCTTTCATCAAGTAAAACTGGCCCATGCTACATATGGATCCAATACTGCAACCATTATTCAGAGAACCACCTACTTTTGCTTATCGCAACAGCAAAGACCTGCGAAATAGTCTCATAAAAGCAGAGATGCAATCAGCCCCGGGAATTAATAACAAACACAAAGGGACACAACCGTGCCACAACTGCCAACATTGCAGCAACATCATTAGAGGCAACACCATCACACACCGTCATTCAGGCAAAACTATCTCACTTAAGCATTCCTGTACCTGTGACTCAAAAAATGTGGTTTACGCATTGAAATGCCCCTGTGGACTCTACTACGTAGGCATCACGACAAGGAAAGCCAAGCTCCGATGGAAGGAACATAAGTCCAACACACTCACAAGAAATTTGAAATCTCCAGTGACATCACACTTTCTTGAGACGAGACACACAGTAGCCCAGTTAAAATGTGTTATCTTCGAAAAAGTGACTTTGGGGAGTAGAGGAGGTGACATCAGCAGAAAATTGCTACAAAGAGAGGTCTTATGGATTGACCTACTACCCCTGGGCTGCATAGACTCGATGCAGCCCAAGGGAATGAACTGTGAAACTGTCTTGATGTGTTTTGTTTGAATGTTTCATGTGTTTATGCTTACCACTAACCAATTGGAGAGTAAAACTGGTGGAAGGAATTAGGTATCATATTACAACACGCTGTTGGTAATTGTTTACTATGGTTTTTCATTGTTGTTAATTGTCTTTGACAATACCAAGAATGTGTAATTTTTGAATGTGAGTACAATCTTATGATGTTGAACGATGTATGACTTAGGACCATCAAACATGAAAACACTTTTTCATAATTTCACCTTTTTACTTTTTTGAACAAGGGATTACCCTTATGCCATGACTATTGCACCGTCCCTGATAGCTAAAATTAGAAACTACTATCCACACTATGGGCTCACTCCACTAAGTGCTGTTTTCATATGACCTTACGCTGTACACTGGTACACGTTGGTGCGTGGTGAAATGGTTGTACACATTAGACCCACTTCACTGTACCACAAGAGGTCTTAGTTACCGCCAATACATAATGTTGTTGCATGGTGAAATGGCTGTACGAGTACACATTAGACCCCGTTCACTGTACCACAAGAGGTCTTCGTTACTGCCAATACATAATGTATTCTGAATTTGGACAGGGGAGAGGCACCCAGCTGACTTTTTTCAGCGGTGTGCTCCTCTGCCTGTCCACCAGTAACTTTGACAAATCCCACAGACAATACCTCCTGATTGCTCAGTCATGAGGATTATGCTCTATGGCTTATATCCTAAAGCGTACTCGCTGCGGGACCCAGTAAAATCTATGCTACCGTAGTATCGACACAATGTTTGGGAAATGCGTCACCATGGTTACACACTAATGCCCACACCAAGATGGCTCCTGGAAGACGGGGCACGCTTGCGTGGCCATCGCCCGGCAAACATATCATTACAGAACTAGGTGTGCCCGGCACTGCGAGGAGACGGGCGAACGGCGGGGAGTGTTGCTGTTTTTGGGTACGTTTTTAGAAAACCATTGACATTCTGTTACGGTCCTTGCTTGTGGGCCCTCATGAGAATGCATGATCACTGGATCCATTGGGTATTTATAACACGGCACAAACAATCAGTTTGAAATATAAAATGAATAACGGACACCGATATGAACGCTCAGATAATTTGGATAGAGTGTAGATTGGTCTCACTTTCAACAGTGCAATTTAGGCATGCAGCGTGGGTGCATTAACCACGAGAGAAACTATGGCACTCTTTTTACATTATATATGTTAACCACACAACTAACATCATGATCTACACATTGACACTAATGTACATTCTAGTACAGTATAGGGATAACTGTACAATAGTTTAAGCATCTCATTGTATATTCTGTAGGTCTAGACAACACTGTTTGTCCTTGGACCTGGAATACACATGATTCACAGGAGGACCCTTCTGACCCGCCCCACATTACAGGACTCCAATCCGAGCAGCCCGCCCAGGACTCAATCTATCTATAGGTGCTGCAGATCCCTGAGCAGCTATTATCCACACCTATCTCATCGCTGTATGAAGTTGGAATACAATTCTCCAGTATCTCACAAGAGGACTTAAGGTTGGTCTGATTACATTTACACTTAACTACTTTGAGTCATAATTATTGGTTGTCAATCACCCCTAAAAAGCTGCCTCTTTTGTTACCTTTAGGTGCACATCGTAACATGGAAAGTTGAAGTACATGAATCAGATTAGGCTGTACTATTATTATTATTATTATTATTATTATTATTAAGAAGGATTATTTCCAAAACGCGTTGGCATTTCTCAACATCTTTTGAAACAGCCTACCATATGTGCAAGAATTTACACATCTCGAAGAAATGTGTGCAGGACTATATGTAACTAAATAGTGTGATATTAGAAACACAACTATGTGATGTGACACATTGTACAAATGGAGAACATGTATTGAGTTTATACATTGTTGTTTTCTGTTAAAATTGTAATTTCTTTTGAACATTTGCTTCCCTTTTACTACATTGTGTAAAAAACATTTATTGAATTGGAAAAGATTGTGTTTCTTCATTTTCTTATTTACGTACTCATTGAGAAAAGGTAATGCCCACATGGGCCACAGAAAAATAACTTCAGATTGAATAGACCTTACAATGACACGGAACGCCTTGCTTCAGTTTCGTACCTCGAAACAACTAGTTTAGATGACTTGTCCTGACAAACGAATTGAAATACAAATTGGGATAGCTGTGTCCCTTAGGAGTGCATCTTGGGACTACTTGTCAGCATATGACAAGCTACGCTTCAACTTATAGGATAAGGACACATAATATATCCAGATTGCATGTGAATTTAGGGCTGGTTATATCATGGGCATACATTAAGAATGAGCACAGAACCTAGGCCAACCAAGCTCCTGTTCCATGTTGACAGGGGCCATTGGGTCCTAAAGCAAGGACTTTATCCAAGGTTAGACCCAACCAGAGACTAGGGCCAGGATGGGGCGGAATCAAGGATGGATCCAGGACTGGGTAAAAACAAGAGCTGGGCCCAGGGTGAGATTTAATCATGGTTAGCGAGGATTTTTGAGGGTTCAAACGGTGTCCATGATAGAGCTGAAACAATTAGTGGATACAGAATGCTAAAAAATCAAGGACTGGATCCAGGGAAGGAACAAACCAAGTACTTGTTTAATGATAGGGCGGACCTCCAGTCTGATTCTAGAATGTAGCTGATTGAAGAACTAGTTTCAGGACAGTGATGAAACAAGGATTGGATCCAGTCAATGGGCTGAATCAAGGGAATACAACTATGATGGGGCCAAACCAAGTACCTGATCAAACATGGGGCTAATAAGATGACTAGTACCATGATGGGCCCTAACCCAGGGCTAGATACCGAAGAGGCAGATTCACGATAGTCCCGAAGCAAGACTAGATCTGGGACTGGGAACAGAGAGGACCTTATCCTGGTTAAGGCCAAACCATGGGCTGTAACCAAGGACGGTCTAGCAGGAAATGTTCTGATGGTTTGGTGGGTGGCCCCGCAGAACATAGCTAAGTCTATGGTCAGAAGTCAGCAGACTCTCCTTGAATCAGTGGAAAACCTCCTGTCCCCATACAGGAGCAAGTCTACGTGTTGCAGCTGTTTGTTGCAAGGGATGTTTCTCCATGATGTTGTGGCTTGTTGTTGGGAGATGTTCTGCATCATGCCTATGTTTCTTTCTACTGACAGCCCTCCATGTGCTTTCGTTCTTGCTGTAGGTGCTCCTCTGAGTTGCCACTTTCTCCAGAAGGGGACATTTCTTCATGATGCACCTCTTTCCTGGAGGAGACTATTCTCCATGCTACCCTTATTTACAGTTGGGAGCACTTCTCCGCTTAATTCCTGTTTCTTGCTGGGGTTGTTTTCTGCAATGTCCTTCTTTCCTGATAGGGAGCAGTGCACCATGATGAATCTGTTTCATACTGGGACCGTGCTTCATGATGCCCAGTGTTTCTTGCTGGGAGCAATTCTCTATTATGCCTCTGTTACCTTCTGTAGACAGTGATATCCTTGCTTCCCATGGGGACATTTCTCTATGATGTCCCTGTTCCTGTTGGAACAGTTCTTCATGATACTCTTCTTTCCTGTTGGGGACAGTTTTCATGATGTCCATGGATCCCGCTGGGCACAGTTGTCCCTGAAAACCTTGTTTTCTGTGGATGAAAGTTCTTCATGATGTCCCCGATTCCTGCCGCAGTAAGTTCTCTGTGATGCCCTTTCCTGCTAGGGCTCGGCTCTACAACACTGATGGTACCTTTTGGTGATAGTTCTACATTATGCACATTCTTTCTGGGGCACTTCTCCAAGCCACAGCTATTTCCCCAAGGGAGCATTTCTCCATGATGCTCCTGTTTTGCTCTGTGGGGCAGGTCCCCACTATGTCATGGTTTCTTTGTAGGGACAGTTCTCCATGGTTGTCATAAGGAGTTGGTCCGTACGACGCGGGGAGATTTGGGGTGATCAAGAGGTGGTCCTTTTTAATCTCCCAATTGCTCCTGCATATTTGCAACTCTTAATCAAAATTCAAACCAGGGGTATATGGGAACACCTGGTTCATCCTTTTCTTTCAAGACAGAAGGCTGAGGCTGCCCTCTCTAGAAGGTGGTGGCGGATGGTTGTGTGATCATCAGACTGCAGAAGAGCACATAAAAGGAATGTCAATAAATACATAATTAGCTTTTAAGAAATTGATCATAAATCATAACGTTGTGCTTTAACAAAACTACAGCTCATGGCGAGAAACTGATTAGAATATCTGCAACTATACTTCAGTCACTTACAAAATAGGTTTAGAAAGCAAAGTATAAGAATGACTAACTCCAGTATTGGTTGTGATGTTCTACTCAACACTGTTACAAAACCACAGGTTGATGTCTGGGAGGTTTTGAATGAATCAAAACTACGGGAACAGTTCTGGGTAACCCTCCAGACCATCATTTTTCGGCCTCCCAAGCCATTCCAGAAAGGGAAAAGCCATATGCAAATCAGGCTTGGTTCCACCCCAAAAGGGGCAGTTCAACCCAAATTGCTCGGCCACATGCCTTCTGCACGAGACCACAAGCATTCCCAGACATGTTTCAGCTTTGTTGGGTGTCATTGGTGAGAAGTTGCTTGGGTCTCTAGGCCCAGCAGGCTTGGGACGCACATCTGGGCCTACCAGTCCCACTCTGGGTGACTAAAGCAAAAACAAAGGTTGATGTCTTGAAGGTTTTGGATAAATCATAGAAGAGATAAGGAATGAGCAGGCACCGCTTAGTTCAAAGTATTTAGAATCTTGTATTTGAAATGAAGGTATCAAACATAAATATATTTAATTGGGTGCAGCCCACTGTAATGTGCCACCGTGCTGGGCCCACGAACAAAATTGGAAAGAAAATACCTAGGCTAACTAGCCATCGGTGTGGACCACGCACCCCTATATCCCAAAGGGATTTATTCAATTTAATGAGTTAATTCATGAGTTTAACGAAATTATATTCAAAATTATTCCTTGTGAGTGATAGTAATTCGATTATTTATTTGTTCATTATTCCTTATATTATCATGAATATTATTCTTTAAACAAACAACAAAATATAATCAAAAAATGGCCAATACATTTCGGATGTAAAAATCCTTCTTCAGGGCCTATTTGCCTCTACGTTCAACTATGTGTACATTAGAGAGATGGCACGAAAAGATAACAATTGAAATCACATTAATATGCATTAATAACAGGGTAGACAGGACACACAAAAAGAAATATAGAGAAAACATACATTGTGGAAAGAGAACATTTTAGAAGACAACCTTTCAAAAACATCATCATTATCTGTTGTCTCTGTTGATATTATACATTAATGTACGGTCTTCATCACCTTACTCAATCTTGATACTCCAATGATATACATGATCAAATTTGCGTATCTCTAATTTGTTGCACCCAGTTAAGTTACCCGTGCCAAACTGGTGTGTTGTGTGGACGTGCATTACAGGTGACCAATTGAACTATATGTAAGCTCATACGAACAGTCAGTAGAGGGGATCTGTATACTCATGTTAGGTTAAGTTGTAATCATGAACGCTGTTTATGGAAAACTTGTGTTAGAATATCCCTCCAGCATGGTGCGAGTGAAAGAGTACTATGCTCGTGTATCGCCATGAGCAAAAAGTCTGACCTGGCATCAAGACCTCAAGAAAATACACTTTGGAACACCAAAAAACAGGAACCTGAGCAGGGGTGAAATGTCAATAACTCAAAGCTTATATACTGACGAGAGCATAACTATAAGACCAGCAGACAAAGGTGGGTCCCTAGCAATCCAAAACAGCACAGAAAACAAAATGGAGTGCAGAAGACAGCTAGATGACTAGACCATCTACTACTCAAAAATCGATCACGATCACACACAGAACATAAAGAACAACCTCAAACACGTTCAAACAAGAACAGAAGAATTAGGAATCATCACAAAGAAAACCAAGATATTCCTGCAAAAACCTCAACCCAAAATACCACACTTCTAACTGTTACCGAAAATGTACAAAGATCTCAATAACCCACCAGGAAGACCTATGGTAGCAGCAACAGGAGGAATACTACAGCTGTTAGGCACGTACATTGACTACTTCTTACAGCCTATGATACAAAAAACAAAGACTTATGTCAAGGACAGCACACGTTTTCTGAATATTTTGGAAGACATCAGACTTGAAGAATGTAACATCTTGTTCACCATCGATGTGAACAGCCTATACACCAGTATTCCTTATGATCAGGGGCAGAAAGCAGTAGAATGGCTCCTGCTGCAAGAAGATGACATAGGAGCTACTAAAGAATTTCTACTCACTCTACTGGCCTTTATCTCCATCAACTCATACTTCAAATACGATAAAGAATACTACCTTCAAGTATCAGGCACTGCTATTGGGCGCAACTATGGCACCACTGTACGCCAATGCATTTATGCATAGATTCTAAACTATTCACATCCTTGAAAAAACAGAATGGAAAGACCAATTGAAGATTTGGCTACGTTATATAGACAATGTGTTTGGAATCTGGCAAGGAACAAGAGAATCATTGGACAATTTCATCACATATATTAATACTATAGACAGACGTATCCAATTCACTGCTGAGATCGGCAATCCCGGCATACATTACCTTGATTGAGTAAACATGAATAACCTACAGATCACCACCTCGCTATACACCAAACCAACAGATAGAAATAATATGCTACATCGGATGAGTTTTCACCCACAAAATACCTTGCGCAACCTACCATAGGGAGAGATGCTGCATCTTAAAAGAATCATCAGTGACAAACAAGAACTTGACCAGGAATTAGGCAGACTACAAAGAAAACTACAAGCCTGTGGATATCTACAAGCCTGTGAAGAAGATCATAAGAAAGCATCTGAGAAAGTAGCCATCAAGACGAGGGCAGACATATTAGCAACCAGAACCAAAATTGAATCACCAACCATTTTGTATGTTTCCAAATACTCGACTCAGAGCTTACAGATCAAAAAAGGTATCAACAAACATTGGTCTATTCTTACTAATGATGATAGAACCAGAGATCTTTTTCAGAATAAGCCAGTGTTCGCATACCAATGCACAAGCAATTTACGTGATCTACTAGTCAACACTAGAGATGAAAAATCTACTCCAAAAACTCCAAAACATCCAGGGACCCATCCATGCCTCAATTGCAGCAATTGCAACAATGTGATGAAGGGAGGGACAGTACAACACCCATACACAGGAGAGAAGATCTAACTAAAATATTTTACAACTTGTAATACAGAAAACAGCATATACTGCATACGATGCCCATGTGGCTTATATTATGTAGGTGAAACAGGATGAAAACTCGAACCAAGGATGAATGAACAGAAATCTTGAATCTGCAACAAGAACATGAACTCAGCAGTAGCAAACACTACATTGAAAAGAATCACAGTGTCACACAATTCAGATTTCTGACACTGGAAGTGATGGATAACTCCCAGACAGGAATTGACCCCAAAAGGAGAAGACAAAAAGAGAAGCCTATTGGATCGACCGTTTGGACACGTTGGCACCAAGGGGCATGAACGAAGAGTTTGACCTATATTGTTTTTTATGATAAATTTAGTGATCTGGCCATTATGAAAACATTCGCCTTCTAAGATCATGGGCACATACATGCGTGGTTACTGTGCATTTCAACCATGCATATCTATGACTGCACAGACTGCTTTGGTCTTATCACACTGATTTGTAGAGATATATGAACATGTATTTATCTGTCTATTTGCTGATTGTGTTCCAGCGAACTATGATGTACTTCCAATCACATGGTGAATGCTGTGCAATACCTATGAACCACCAAGTAGTTTTTCTTTGAGTCGCTATTATTATTTGTTGCTCACTGATATACACTTGAATTTGTGATTATGTATTCAGAGAAACTAATCTAGAAATAATAATTTGACATTTTAATTAAATGGGGGCACATGACACAACTCAACACATATGTACATCATAGTAGACAATGACACATGGTAATATATATGTACACCATAATTGACAACCCTCAGAAATACTGTCTATCCTCGTTCAGGGTGCTTGACTTTAAGTAGCCAACTTATACATACATTGATTGCCTTCTATACTGCATATTATGAGTGATTTATATTTTATCCCAAGCCAAGATGGCCGACGACACATGACGCAACCAGCCATTTTGGTATGAGCGGTGCCACGACAACGCACAACATGATCCCAGCAACAGAACCCGCACTATCTGCGCGTGCGGTACAAGCATGCTGTGTAGAGACACGCTACCAGTTTCAGGTATGACTAATGAACAGAAAACTGTGCAGGAACAGTGACAACCAATTTTAATGGTAAAGCGTTACGGAAGCATTTTATGTTACTCTTTTTATAAACAGCTTTCTGCAGAGCTGACTCTTTATACGCGCCATACAATACAACAGATACTGATGACACCAGGGCAGCCTTTTTGCTCATGGCGATACACTAGCATGATACTCTTTCACTCGCACCACGGTGGAGGGATATTCTGACACAAGTTTTCCATAAACAGCCTTCATGATTACAACTTAACCTTACATGAGTGTACAGATCCATCTTCTGACTGCTCGTATGAGCTTACATATAGTTCAATTGGTTACCTGTAACGCACATACACACAACACACCACTCGGGCACGGATAACCTAACTGGGTGCACAAAATTAGAGATACGCAATTTTGATCATGTATATCATTGGAATATCAAGATTGAGTAAGGTGATGAAGACTGGGATACCGTACATTAATGTATAATATCAACAGAGACAACAGATAATGATGATGTTTTTGAAAGGTTGTCTTCTAATATGTTCAGTTTCCATGATGTATGTTTTCTCTATGTTTTTTTGTGTGTCCTGTGGGTACGCTGTTATTAATGCATACTAATGTGATTTCAATTGCTATTCTTTTTTGACATCTCCCTAATGTACACATAGTTAAACCTAGAGGCAAATAGGCCCTGAAGAAGGCTTTTTACATCCGAAATGCATTGGCCATTTTTTGTTGATATTTTGTTGTTTGCTTAAAGAAGAACATTCCTGATAATATAAGGAATTGATGAACAAATAAATAATCGAATTACTATCACTCACAAGGAATTCCTTTGAATATCATTTCGTTAAACTCATGAATTAACTCATTAAATTGAATAAATCCCTTTGAGATCTAAGGGTGTGGGGCCCACACCGATGGCTAGTCAGCCTGGGTCTTTTCTTGCCAATTTTGGATAAATCATAACCACATGCAGAGCTCTGGGCAACCCTACAGACCATTGTTTTTCATCCTGCCAAGGCATAGCAGAAAGGGAAAAACCATATATAACCAACTGCCCCTTTTGGGGTGGGACCAAACCTGATTTGCCCATGGTTTTTCCCCTTTTGTAATGGCTTGCCAGGTGAAGAACAATGGTCTGTAGGGTTGCCCGGTGCAATGCCAGAGGTTAAGATTAATTTGGTATCCACTCATTTTACTGCAAACAAAACAGAGTGGTAAACGTCAGAGCGGACCATAAAACCGAAAAACAGTGCAAACATTAATTAAATAAACAAAGGTTAGTGGGGTAAGGGGTTAATATGGGTTGGGATGGGGTTGCTGTGGTGTTAAACGGTTAAAAAAAAACAGCGGTGGTTGGGCCCCAGCACACAAATAAAAGAAACAGAAATAAATTGGTGTTTCGGTGTTTTGTCCGCGATGAAATGTAACCCTCTTTAATTTTGGTCGGTAAAATCACATATAACCATTAATTCTAAACCTTCCAGCCATCACCTCTTCTGTTTTGCTCTACTAAACACTCTTGGCAATGATAGCCTTTAGCAAGTTTGTAGATCTTCTGGAGATTTCAGATCCAGATGTGGCTACAATACATTGTTCCAAGGCTGGGTCTCACAAGCTATCTTTTCACTCACACTGTCTTAGACCTTTTGCAGGACTTCATAATGATGCTGTAACAATGGGTCCAAACCAAGATACACAGAAAGAGAAGAAGCATAGGGATTGTAGACTAGGTTGCCACAAGGAGCTGCATTTCCTCAGTCACAGAGATGCCTGTTATGCACCAGTTAGGTTACTAGATCCATTGGAACAGCACCTGGTGCTATGTAGCACCAAACAGATGTATGCAATCACTGCGCGCGCCATTTTACCAAATCCGAAAATGACGAATCTGAAAACGCTGGCACGCAGTGAGCACATGGATCACACTGTGTTGCTGTCCGCCCACCCGCAACCCCGCTCCCTACTTACCTTTACCTCTCCACACTTACCTTCACTCCCGACTCTTTCTCCATTCATCCGTCCCCCTGTGATGTAAGTCTCCTCCCCCTAAAGTGGGAAGGGACTTCCGTCGCATGGTCCTTTTTTTTGTAATATTTCTTCTCCCATGGCGCCGCAATCCTTTGGGGGACACCCCTGCAGCCTCCGAACCAATCATTCTGAACAAGGGGAGCGGAGGAAATCCCTGCAACTCCCGCTCCCCTGGTTCTGTATTTTGGGATTCTGAATTTTTGTTACTGCCGAATGCACAGTAAACAAGCATTCTGCATTTGTTTTTCGAAATTTTGGGACAATTCCGCACCAAACCATCACCTGCTCTACAGCACATAGGCAAGAGGGTGTACTCCTCCACATGGCATGGACAGTGCCTGGCAATTCTATATCTTGCAAGATCATGCTTTGGGGAACAGACAGCATGAGAGAAGATCTCATCAAGGCACTGCAAACAGCCATGCGGTCCCAAGCAAGGGTAGCCTCTTCAGAGCAATATAGAGGAGAAGGTCAGAGGCTGTCCTTGAAAAGGCTCCCACAGAAGAGCACGTCACATGTGCCAGGAGTCAAGACCTATATTATGAAGGAGTCCATAGATAGTTATAGGAGTCAGAAGACTTCCCAAGCGAGGGAGAGATTCCCTACAACTCCTAGTTACTGGCAAGATTCAACAATTTCCAGTCAGGAATGTCTCCTATTTAGACAGTGGTGTTGACAGAGGATAGCACACATACAGGCAGCCAAATACCATGGCTACTCTGGCAGGAAACATAACTGCATGCAAGGTATTTTCAAAAGTGTGGAAATCCCCACTACATCACACTGCTTTCTCAGTTACTCTGTTATGGAATCCCCAAAGCCTGCTTTCTCAGTACCTCAGTTATGGAATCCCCAAAGGCTGCTTTCTCAGTAACTCTGTTATGGAATCCCCAAGGCTAAGTGTCAACAACACTTCTTTCACTTCAGGGGAGATTCTACTGACTCAATTGGTAAAACTGCTGGTTAGTTTTCACTGTAGGAGACCACAAAGGTGATCTTAATTAAGTGTTATCTCCTCTCGGCAGTGGCCTGTAGTTCCATTCGTCTATTCTCTATGGTGAGGTTTCTGTGACTTTACAATTCCACTTTACTGTCGGAAAAGTGCCGGTTCCTCGTCAGCATTAGACTTGCCCCCACGCTCCTACAATTCAGAAAAGAACTTAAGACCCACCTCTTCAAGAAGTCTCTCCTCCTCAACACCCAGGCCATGACGTCGTCCCCATGCCACCTGACTTGCTAGATGCCGTCCGTCCTTCTCCTCCCCGTCACGCTGAACAGCTGTACCCCTCCTCTGTGCCCCTCTGTATCCTACCCCAAGCTGTATATCTGTTCAGTTGTTACCCCTGGAAAGTGTTCCATTATGCATCTGTAGTGTTATATACCTCTGTAAAGTGCTCCATTATGTATCTGTTTTTTTGTATACCTCTGTAAAGCCCTCCATTATGTATCTGTATTGTTGTATACCCCTGTGAATGCTCCGTTGTGTATCTGTATTGTTGTATACCTCTGTGAATGCTCTGTTGAGTATCTGTATTGCTGTATACCTCTGTAAAGCGCTCCATTATGTATCTGTATTGTTGTATATCTCTGTAAAGCCTTCCATTATGTATCTGTACTGTTGTATACCTCTGTGAATGCTCTGTTGTGTATCTGTATTGTTGTATACCTCTGTGAATGCTCTGCTGTGTTTCTGTATTGCTGTATACCTCTGTAAAGTGCTCCATTATGTATCTGTATTGTTGTATACCTCTGTAAAGTGCTCCATTATGTATCGGTATTGTTGTATACCTCTGTAGACCACTCCATTATGTATTTGTATTGTTGTACACCCCTGTGAATGCTCTGTTGTGTATCTGTATTGTTGTATACCTCTGTGAATGCTCCGTTGTGTATCTGTATTGCTGAATACCTCTGTAAATCGCTCCATTATGTATCTGTACTGTTGTATACCTCTGTGAAGTGCTCCGTTGTGTATCTGGTATGTTGTATACTTCTGTAAAGTGCTCCATTACGTATCTGTATTGTTGTATACCTCTGTGAAGCACTGCATTATGCATCTGTACTGTTGTATACCTCTGTAAAACGCTCTTGCTTCTCAAAGCTAGATCCACGCTCAATGAATACAATCATAATA
The DNA here is from genome assembly GCF_040938575.1 of Ambystoma mexicanum. NCBI lineage: Eukaryota > Metazoa > Chordata > Amphibia > Caudata > Ambystomatidae > Ambystoma > Ambystoma mexicanum. The sequence goes on along the minus strand of NC_090934.1, from coordinate 422,309,031 downwards.
ATATTAATAATAATAACAATAATTGTGGCATATGCAATTGACCAATACTGCATGCTTCAGAAATGGGGTTTCTTGAGCCATTCAAACTGTGGGAAAATGTGTATTTCTTCTTTTTCCAATTGGGCATTTTATTTACCTATGTTCACAGGAGCGGTATGATATGATATGATATGATATGATATGATATGGCATTTATAACGTTCCTATACACAAGTGTTTCAAGGCACGACAAGGCAAGGGAGGGGAACAAAGGGAGGACGGACAGCGATCCTACTAGGCTAGGTGTCATTCAGATTGCGCAAGTGCGTGGGAAGGGGGCAGGGACAGTGCAGTACATGGCAAAAGATGATAACAATAAGTAAGTAACGGCCAGCAGGTGGCAAGTACATGGGTAAGTGCAGGCATCAGGTGTCAAGGGCTGGTAGGGGGTCTGTAGGGATACAGAAACAGTCCCCAAGTGCGGGGGTTGCCGGGTGGGCAGTGCAGGTGTGTGACGCTGGCGGGGGAGGTACATGGGCCCGAGATCAGAGGGTGTCCAGGTAGCCCGTGCAGTTCCAGTTACAGCCAGGAGGTCATCAGAGGAGAGGAGGAGAAAAAGCAGAAGCAAAGAGAAAGGTTTTGAGGTGCTTCCGGAACCGGAGATGGTTCTCCTCAAGTTTAAGGGAGGCAGGGAGGCTGTTCCAGAGCGAGGCACCAGCCGAGGAAAGAGATCTACCACCAACTCGTTGCTTGGAGAAGTGACTGACCCTGAGGGAGATGGAGGCAGATGAGCGAAGAGCTTGAGTAAGAAGATATTTAGGAAAAGAGAGTTGAAGGTATTGAGGCCCCAGGCCCCAGAAGGCCTTGTGGATGATGAGGAGGGTTTTGAACTTAAACCTCGTAGCCACTGGGAGCCAGTGCAGAGATTTCAGTCCCGGAGAGATACGATCCCTGGGCTTGAGGCCAAGGACAAGTCTTGCAGTCCTGTTCTGGATATGTTGCAGAGGGCAGAGAGTAGAAGCAGGCAGATTTATAAAGAGGCTGTTGCAATAGTCCAGCCTAGAGAGAACCGGAGCTCTGGAGACAGTGAGCTTCTGGGGGAAGGAGAGGAAAGGGAGAATACCTCTGAGGAGATGCAGCTGGTAGTGTAACTTCTTAGAGACATCAGAGATGTGAGGAGAGAAGGAGAGTGTGGAGTCGAAGATGACCCCAAGGTTGTTAGCCTTGCAGGTGGGAGCAGGAAGAGGGCCAAGAGAGTCCGGCCAGAGAGCTACAGGTAAGGAGGGAGCGGGTGTGCCAATGAGGAGAATCTCAGTCTTAATGGCATTAAGGCAGAGGTCATTGGCGGCACACCACTCCTGGATAGCAGACAGACAGTCAGGAATGAGGGAAGGAGAGGAGGAGGCCGAGGGTAACCTGAAAATGAGCTGGTTGTCATCCGCATAGCACTGAAAGTTGGGGCAGAGAGCGGTGATGCATTGGGCAAGGAGTGCCAGGTATTGGTTGAACAGCCGGGAGAGAGGTTAAACCCCTGGGGGACACCACAAGTAGAGAAAAAGATAGTGTAGAGGAAGGACCCAAGTTGGTCCTGGGAGGGTCGGTCAGAAAGGAAAGAAGAGGTATGCTGTGACTTCTCTTTAATGACTTAATATAACAATCAGAAGTTAATTTTTGGATTTCTCCCTTCAACCCATGGAAGAAGCCGGACAAACCGCGAGTTACATTCTTGGATCATGATATATTTGCTACCTCTCTGAAATGCAGCCTTCAAAAGGGCCGCTTGTGATTCTCACATTGAGTCAAATCAACCACTGAAAATGCACTGTCAGAAACACAGCGGACACATTTATTTAAGAAAAAAAGACACGTTGTATTTGTTTTCATAAATTCAAAGGTTCCCAGTTACAATTAAATAGGATACAAAGAACAAAACTATGGAGTCTTTGGAATGCACTACAGGTTAGGTCTCTGTCTCCCTGATCCCCACCTTGCCTGATAAGGTCTAATGATTCAAAAATCCTCAAGCATTTTTAAATATGGACTCAGAATGAAAGTACTTTTTTGGCAATCTGCTTTAGGTGATCCAGGATGATGCATATATTGCTTAGATTGCAAAAATAGTTGGTCAACTAAGTGGCATAAATGGTCGGTTGAAAGATAGGTTATTTACCCCATGCAGCATTTTCTATGCACCCAATGATATAAAGTCCCCAGGTGATCCCAACTCATAATTAGGTTGTGCTATAAAAGTGGGATTACTTAAAATACCACATTTTACTGTTGTCATCCTACTCAATATTATGGCAGTTTGGATTAGAAAAGGACATTAGTGTCTGCAACTGGATGGGAGCATGATTCTTTTTCTATCACTCACTATTACCAGCTGATGCTTAACTCAGACCTCACAATAATGTGCATTTCATCTTCTGGAGGCAGTTGTCTAACATGCCTCTGTTTCCTGTGGCACTGCACTGCACCAGATACCCACATTACTTGCCGGGAACAGTTCTCTATGATGTCTATGGCCCTAGCGTCAGGCCTTTTTGATTTTGGCTGTTAGGTGGCACATTAGTACTATGTGCACTGGAAAAGCCAATAGTTTGGATTGGTGCATAGGTATTAGAAATGCATTTGTCAAGCTTTGGCACCATATGCCCAGGCACGGACAACATTGTTCAGCTGTTGCCATTTTATAGTATCATTATGGCAGTGCTTGGCAAATGCCTATGTGGGATAATAATAATTCACTTTTATATAGCGCTACGAACCCTCCGGAATCTGAGCGCTGCTCATTATTAATCATGGTGTCTGCTGCTCATTTATCAACCTGGGAAGGATGAAAGACTGAGTTTGCGCTGCCGGAATTTGAACCTGCATCAGCAGGGTCATACCCGTTGTCAAAGCGAGTGCTCTACTCGCTGTGCTATCTGACCAGGATGAAATGGCTACAGCTGTGCAAGAGTACAGGGATGAGTAATGCATAAAACTCCCACTCGGCTCCACACTAGTACTAAACCAGCGGTTATTCCAATCAAAAATGTGAAACAGGCACAGCCCTACAAGTGCACCTCCTTCCCTTGTTATAACGTCATAGCCTGGATCGAGGGTAGGTTTTACTCTTCAGGAGAGTTATGCGCTAGCACAGAAGCATCCAAATAGCAATAGTACTGGGGTACCACAATAAAATAATGTCCAACCAAAGTTGTATAAAAATGGGATACTTTAATTAAACTAAAAATACAAATACACTAATCAAAAAATTGACCCCGAACCTCGTAAGAGAAGACACAGAATATGAAGACTTTGTAATGAAAGGGGGCCCTCTGTGTCTGAAGACAGGGGTGCACAGGCAGGACTTTCAGCAGGACAGTCGAATTTACAGAAAAGATAGATAGTGGGGTCTTAATGGTCACTAGGGCCCTTTATGGCAGGCCAGAAGGACAGGACAACTTCAAATACCTTTTAGTCTTGTTCTTGGGGCTCAACAGCATCGAGCTAGGTTCTATGCTCTTTACAATGGGTTGAGTCGGCAAGGAGCTATTTCGAGTTGGTTGTTCCTGAGGGATTGCAACATCGAGACAGTCACGTCAGCTTGAGATGGTTCAGCGATGCAGTTCTCTCCTGTAGCAGTCATCGTCTCAGATCGGGTGAAGAACAGGCAGGCTATGGTCGAGTCAGCTCGAAAAAGTCCAACAATGAGATCCGGCTCTTCAGGGGCGATCGGATCCAAAATAGTTGCTGCACAGGTAGGCAATGAGTTGAGTCAGTGGCTCGACGGCTTGAAAGCGAATTGAAAAACAATGAGTATCAAAGGCAGCTCTTGATGCCTGCAGCAGCTTGAAAAGGTGTAAAAAGCTGAAAAACTGATAAAAGTGGGCAAACCATGCCAGAGCCGATTTTTGACATCTGGTTGCTGGGGAACCCCATCCAGGATTTCCATGGGCATGGTGGATCCTTGTTCTACACTTTCCAGCCAGGAAGGATACCAGAGAGCACTTGCCGTGGCTGTCACCACCAGTGAGCAGGTTCATGGGGTACAAGTGGTCTCGGCTTGCAGCAGGCCTTGTCCAGTCAGCAGATCACCTCACATTTTCCTATGGAATGGTTGAGTGAAAGTACATTCTCCTCTCTTGTATGTCTTTACCTCCACCTAGGTGTAAGAGAACTGTAGGACAGACTGTACCCCTGATAAACTTCCAGGTGATATCCTATTTCTTTTGTAGTCTAAAGATGATTCAACAAAGGGTCTGATCGCACCCCATTAAATGGGCAATCTGCCGCAGTGGATTGGGCCAATCCTGGCTGCTGTATTCAGAGTCTTTACCATGGTGATGTTTGTCCCAGAGTGCTTTGTCTGCAGGAAATGGGGAGAGGGTACAGGAAGTGTGGGGTCCCTGGGAGAATCTAATATGGTGGGACCCATCTGTGGACTAGTGCTTCTCTCCTGACTATTCCAACTCCTCCCTCTCTCCTGTTTGCACTGCAACCAAGAGTGTCTGGTAATTTCCATTCTGGGATAATTTCCCAATTGTCCTGGCAGGTTTTGCCTTTAAAGCACTGGTTCATAGCTAACCCCCTGGGGAGATTTCCTGCCCTCTGGCGAAGGTGACAAGCCTTCTCAGTGAGGTCAAAAGTGTGGAGGTGGGTTCCTGGACCTTGCCCAAATGGGTGTTTTGGGTGAAACCCAGTCCCAGACGCTGACAGACATATGGCTCGTTCAGTAAAATTAGCTACTAGTACCTAAACTGGCAGTAATGTGACACCAGTACGCTTTGGTCAGTATGAATGCCATTTCCAAGAGGCCACCTTCTCAAAACTAGGCATGGCCTATTTTTAGAGTTTAATCTTCCCCCGGGCTCTGGGTGCACACAATTATAGAATTTTGGATCGAGGCTGTACACAGTCAAAGGCAGATCCAGGCTGCTGGAATGTTGTTTTCAATTACGCTGTTAGCAGGCAGGCACATGCCACTTTGTAACAGCCATGTTGCCAAACTACAATGCAGCTCCTGTGAGGTGTAAGTAGACAGGCTCGGCAGCATGTGTGTACAATAGTTTTCAGCGTGGAGCATCATGAAAGGGAGGTTTGATTTGCAGGCCTCACTTTCAGAGACAGATTTATAAGCTTCATTTTATATTAAAATAATTAAAAATATAAAAACCTCAGGCTATTCGGCCCTCAGTGATGGCATTCTGTCAGACTACCCCATGCCTACACGAAAGCCAAAACTGTTGACTTTGCCACTGATTGTTTCATGATGCACCTGCCCACTTCAGGGTGAAGTTCTCTATGACGCCCCTGTGTGCGCTCTGCCAGTTCTGCTGGGTGCCTCTGTCTCAAGTTTTTTGCAGTAGTCCATGGTTTGCCAAATCCCCAGTTGGGCGCAATGGCAGTAAATCAAGACACCAAATTCTTCCGGGGGTTAGTTCCCCATAATACCTCTGTCTCCAGCTAAAGGCAGATCTTGATGGACCCCCAGTCTTGAAGGCGAGGCGGGTCATGTAGACGGGGCTTCAATGTGGTCAGCTTCCAGCTGAAGACAAGGGCAGTGTGTTCGTCCCTCTGCTGCCCACTGTGTGCACACGCCCGGTAACTTCAACCATAGCGGGCACATCTCCCCCATTATCCACAATGTGCATAGGTCTCCAACCCTCACACTGCCCATTGCCATCCCCCTTATTCCATACACTGCACATTGCCCCGCTGCCCACAACTTCTCCATTTCTCCATCAGCCACACCATGTCCATACCCCCACTGCCCACACCAGAGGCGTTGCTAGAGTGGGGCTATAGCCTCGGCTATTTTGGTTGTAGACCCGGATAGAAGCTCAGGGGTTACAACCAAAAAGGTTAGATAGCCCCCAGTCCCGACAGTCCCAAAATTAGCATAGCCCCGGATCCATTCACGCATCATCTGTACATCTCGCCCCCTCTTCATCACCGTGTCCATCTCAGCATTCTCAATACGATGTATATTCCCCCGCTGTCCACGCCCCCTACACTCCCCTTCAACCATACCCTGCATGTCTCTCCATCAACCACATCCTGTGCATCTGCCCAGTTCCCACATTCTGGACATCCACATTTTATCACGCACTGTACCTCGGCCCACTGCCCACACGCTTCATATCTCTCCATCATCCACATCCTGTGCATCTGCCCAGTTCCCACATTCTGGACATCCACATTTTATCACGCACTGTACCTCGGCCCACTGCCCACACGCTTCATATCTCTCCATCATCCACATCCTGTGCATCTGCCCAGTTCCCATATTCTGGACATCCAAATGTAATCACGCACTGTACCTCGGCCCACTGCCCACACGCTTCATATCTCTCCACCACCCACATCCTGTGCATCTGCCCAGTTCCCACATTCTGGACATCCAAATGTAATTACGCACTGTACCTCGGCCCACTGCCCACACGCTTCATATCTCTCCACCACCCACATCTTGTGCATCTGCCCAGTTCCCATATTCTGGACATCCGCATTTTATCACGCACTGTACCTCGGCCCACTGCCCACACGCTTCATATCTCTCCACCATCCACATCCTGTGCATCTGCCCAGTTCCCACATTCTGGACATCCACATGTTATCAAGCACTGTACCTCGGCCCACTGCCCACACGCTTCATGTCTCTCCACCACCCACATCCTGTGCATCTGCCCAGTTCCCACATTCTGGACATCCAAATGTAATCACGCACTGTACCTCGGCCCACTGCCCACACGCTTCATATCTCTCCACCACCCACATCCTGTGCATCTGCCCAGTTCCCACATTCTGGACATCCACATTTTATCACGCACTGTAGCTCGGCCCACTGCCCAGATGCTTCATATCTCTCCACCATCCACATCCTGTGCATCTGCCCAGTTCCCACATTCTGGACATCCACATTTTATCACGCACTGTACCTCGGCCCACTGCCCACACGCTTCATATCTCTCCATCATCCACATCCTGTGCATCTGCCCAGTTCCCACATTCTGGACATCCAAATGTAATCACGCACTGTACCTCGGCCCACTGCCCACACGCTTCATATCTCTCCATCATCCACATCCTGTGCATCTGCCCAGTTCCCACATTCTGGACATCCACATTTTATCACGCACTGTACCTCGGCCCACTGCCCACACGCTTCATATCTCTCCACCACCCACATCCTGTGCATCTGCCCAGTTCCCACATTCTGGACATCCAAATGTAATCACGCACTGTACCTCGGCCCACTGCCCACACGCTTCATATCTCTCCACCACCCACATCCTGTGCATCTGCCCAGTTCCCATATTCTGGACATCCGCATTTTATCACGCACTGTACCTCGGCCCACTGCCCACACGCTTCATATCTCTCCACCATCCACATCCTGTGCATCTGCCCAGTTCCCACATTCTGGACATCCACATGTTATCACGCAGTGTACCTCGGCCCACTGCCCACACGCTTCATATCTCTCCATCATCCACATCCTGTGCATCTGCCCAGTTCCCACATTCTGGACATCCACATTTTATCACGCACTGTACCTCGGCCCACTGCCCACACGCTTCATGTCTCTCCACCACCCACATCCTGTGCATCTGCCCAGTTCCCACATTCTGGACATCCAAATGTAATCACGCACTGTACCTCGGCCCACTGCCCACACGCTTCATATCTCTCCATCATCCACATCCTGTGCATCTGCCCAGTTCCCACATTCTGGACATCCACATTTTATCACGCACTGTACCTCGGCCCACTGCCCACACGCTTCATATCTCTCCACCACCCACATCCTGTGCATCTGCCCAGTTCCTATATTCTGGACATCCACATTTTATCACGCACTGTACCTCGGCCCACTGCCCACACGCTTCATATCTCTCCACCACCCACATCCTGTGCATCTGCCCAGTTCCCACATTCTGGACATCCAAATGTAATCACGCACTGTACCTCGGCCCACTGCCCACACGCTTCATATCTCTCCACCACCCACATCCTGCACATCTCCCCACCACCTACCCCCAATCCCCTAATCCCTCATCAGATGCACATCTCTCCCATCACTCATAGCGTGCATATCTCTCTATCCCCAATGCGTTGTACTTCTCCCCCTGAGCAAGCCCTCTATATCGCGCTTCATGCACAGCAGTGCATTGCACTCTCACCCACAAGATGCTCATCTCTCCACCCGCCGCACACCGTGCATTTGCCCACCGCCCTATTTCACCAACCAGGGAACACACTCCGTCCTTCCCCCTTCACACACACTCTGCACATCTCCTCGCTGCTCACACCCTGCACACCCCATTCAACCACAAATTGCACATCTTCCCTTTCCCGGCGCTTTGTACATATCTCTCACCTTCCCGTTGTGCACACCTTTGTCACCCTTAAAATACGATGACCCACCATTGTTAATCTCTTTTATCACCCTCAAGGTGTACCCGCAAGGTGCACAAATCACCCACACGCACATCTCTTCATTACCCGCAGTCTGCACATCTGCCCGTCATCCAGACTCCGAACATCTCCAAAATGCAAATGCTCCCCATTACCCATACCCAGAACACCCTAACTCCCCCACACGCTGTACATCTCGCCTATCACTCATGCCCCGCGTATCTCGCCATCACCCCGACCCTGCATATCTCTCCATGACCCAACGTCTCTCCACCTCTCCATCAGCAGAAACTCGGCGTCTCCACATAACCACGGGCTGTGCGTCTCCCCGGTCACCCACACCGCGTACATCTCCAGCTGGCGCCCCCACTTCCCGGTGCAGATCTCAGCGCGCCCGACGGCGCCCCGTGTGCCTTGCGCTACAGCCGCCCGTTTATCATTAAACGGCTGCGCCACGCTCTGTGGACAGGACGAGCCCCGCGCTGCGCGCTCGCTGCCTGTTGCGGGTCTCGTGCTGGCCTCTGGTCCTGGAAGAGTTAAGGCCTGGTACAGATAGTCTCTTAGGTGACAGGGAACATTAGCGCAGCCCCTCCAGCCCCCACCCTCTCTCTCGCTCTCTCTCTGCTTCTGTTCTGCAGGCAGCCCTGTCAGCCTCCTCCGTGCAGCTCCGAGCCCTGTCTCTTTGCTGTAGCCGCGGGTGGAGGTGATGACACAGTCTGTGGGGCTCTGACACACCCGGGCGCCCCTCCCCAAGAGAGCGTTGATGCTCCGCTGCCGCTCGTGACAGGGAGGAAAGGGACCGAGGAGCAGCTCACACAGAAGGCAACTTTACTGCTGTCAGTTTCGCGATTTGTCGTGACTCGCTGGAGACCCATTGCGGACCTGTTTCTCGGGTCGCGAGTGAGTGAGTTTTGACTTCATTTTGCTTTTCCTGCTCGGTTACAATTGGGAGCTAAGTATATCCATTTCCGTGACTCGATACATCCTACATATTGTGCAATACTCCCACCTGTCCTGCACGGCTTCGTCTGGAACGGCACCTTAAAGTTGTGGGTTTTTACTAGGATTAAGACGGATCCCCCTTGCCCCCCTCACGTGACTGGGAGTATTGCAATCACTTGCTACGCGAGCGACCTGGTGTTGGGTTCCTGGTCCGTAAATCAGAAGGTGAACTTCAGTAAGCAGACTTTTCCCTGTTTAAAAAAAAATAATTATAATCCGTTGCAATTCTTCACTTGGGGTCTTCTGTGGGTCTTCGCGTCGACGTCGGCGAGAAACCCCTTCAATACCAGCCTCAGCGCTGCCCAGGTGCACACTCTGTAGCAGAAGGAGGGGCACGGGGTGGGCACCTGGCTGCACCTGTTGGCATGGCTGAGGCCTGGGAACCCTACCGGAGGAGCGGAGAGGGCCTGGAAGGCCTAGTAGATGAGGAGGGTCTATCCAGGCCAGCACTGAAGCCAACTCTGGAGGGCGTGGCGGAGGAAGAGGATGTGTTCCTGGGCGATAGAGTGGAGGAGCCCGGCCCCAGTGACCCCGTGGAGCTCTGCGGGTCCCGTCTGCAGGAGCTGCGGGGCAGGTCTAATGCGGCCACCGCCCAGCTGGAGCAAGAGTTCCTGCACCTGGCCATCAGGAAGCAGGTGTCGTACAGGTAAGAACAGCCTTTCCTTTCCTGAGGCCCAAGGGTGAGCCCCAAACACACACAACTAACTTTTAGGGGTTACTAAACTTAGTGCCCCCACAGCCCCAAACTGCGCTGTACCTGAGCAGCTACTGCAAGGCTGCTCCAGTATCCGTGGGGCAGTAGCACATTTTATATTATTTTATTTTTTGGATGTGTAGAGCGCACTGCAGCCCAAAGGCGTCGAGGCGCTATTGCAAGAGGTTCTGAGTAGGCTTGTTTAGGGTTACATTGAAGGCAGCCCATCAGTAGTTTCTTAGTTAAGATTACAAATGGTTAAATAGAATACACACCTGGGCAGTTACATTGTAGCATATAACACATTGCACGAGGGTTGCTGGATAGCTGCTACTGCTTCTCAACAGATTTCATGTGTAATCGTAATCTGGCAAATTTCGGTAAAAGAAACATCAAAAAAAGACTGCCGTTGTATTGACATAGAACCCAAAGTATCCACAAAAGTTCCACACCAGCTACCCTCCCTCACAATGTGACAATTCTTGTACCATATATCAAACAGGGAAAGGAGTTTTACATACACCTCTTTGCCAAAATCAAATACATATTTTAATTATTATTTTACACACAAACACATACTTCATAAAAAAAACTAAAAGTACATTCAATGATGTGTATCAATGAAAAACAAATTAACAAAACACATATTTCATCGATAACCTTATTCAGAATGTTCTGGGATGGTAGTGAGGTTAGTAATAGATAGTGTGGGGAGTAGATTATTTTTGCCCTTCCACTATTTCCAAAAAGAAGGTGATGTTTAATCCTTTTATGTGTCAACACTTATTGGTGTTTCTAGGTCCACTCAAGAACACAGCATGTTTTGGATCAATTCTAATCACGCAGTGTAGTGGGTCCGTCTTCAGGACGTTTTCTTTTCTTGTATACTCATTCATATGACATACAAAGTGCCATTGCATCCATCTTTGATTGGGGCAAAACAATTGTAAAAAACCAAATGAAGCATTGGTTACTAAAAAAAAAAAGATAAAATATGGCAATTCCTATCCAGTACACGGACAATTTGTATTTATTTATTTATTTGTTATTATTAATCTGTCACTAACCTTTAATTTCTTCAAAAGAGTGTGGGGAGCCCTTCTTAAGCATCAAAGTTGCGTAGTGGGCAAATGGATGTGTTAAATTACACGTTCTGCAACACATCAAAAAGAGCCAAAATATTTTTGAATGTGGTGTTCATTCTATTATGAACATACCTTTAGTAATTTTCATTATTATAATATAATTTTCTTACTTATATTGCACTTGTAATTTTGAAGATTGTTAAATCTGTATTTTGGATGTGTAGTCTGAATGTTCTACCCCATCATGTTTCTTTTGATATCCTGTTTGAATACAACAGAAAATCGGAACGCTTATTCAGAAAAATAAATAAAAGCGGGGTTAACAATTTAACTTCATTGCGCAATCTTTTTACCTAATATCACAAAAATGCGAGGCAGGATTCACCTGCTTTAGGTGGCGACCTGTTGCCTTGTTGGTAATCTTTTTCTTTTTCAAAGACGTTGCATTATTTTCATGCATTTGTTGTTGCACGCGACTTGGTCATCTGCGAATTGACCGAAAGTACCGTTTTAATATGCGCAATCATTTCGGTTCAAAGCATACTATTTAATCTTTCTCAGTTGGTGCGACTTGTTGGTTCTAACGAGCCTCTGCCTTTCCTGTTTTCTCTCTCTTCACACGAAGGGACGATCGCGTGATCATGTGATCTACGTTTTTTGTACCCTACGCGTGGTGGCATCATATATCTGTTCTATGTTCCGCCATCTTGGATGTGCTTAACCGGTGAAAGTTAACCAAATAAAAGGAAATATAAATTAATTTAATTGTTTTTCTATTGCCTTTGATGTTACCGGGCATAGCCGTCACATTTATGATATCCCTTTGACGAGAACTTTGGCACTTATGCGATTTATATTTTCTTTCGTTGCCTGGTCAAAACCACTAGAACGTGGCTTGATTGATCCGCCATATTAGGTGTATTGATATCAAAATTAATGATATCAACAAGCAAAAATATTGCCTTGTTACATTCTGTTTAAACTAAACAACGATTTGGAGTGATTTATGTAATCGTCGAAGGTATATATATCATATCAGTGTTTCCCAAGAAATCTTTCCAAACTTAGAGTTAAAGGATGAAGTTTGATGAATGAGAGAATAATCCCCATTCACTCGAATGTATATATATGGTGGTTCGACATCTTGGATGTACTTATCAGATGGAAATTAATCAAATTAGTGAGAACATGAATTCATTCAATTGATTTTTTATTGCCTTTGATGTTACCGGGCATAAACATCTCTTTTATGATATCCCTTTGACGAAATATTTTGGCACTTATACGATTTTGTATTTTCTTTCGTTCCCCCGTCAAATCAAATCAGGCATGGCTTGATTGATCCACCATTTCGGGTGTATTAATGTCAAAAAGTTTATTTAGTAATATCCACAGGCAGGAATATTGCCTTGCTGTATTCTTTTTAAACTGAACCACAATTTTAAGTGACTTATATAGTCGTCAAAGGTGATTATATCATATCAGTGTTTCCCAATAGGTCTACAACAACTGGAGTTAAAGAGTTGTATCATTTTACTGGCTTCCATTATTTTTGCAAAGTTGGGATACATTTAATGGATTAATAATCCCCATTCTATCGCAATATTGAGACCTTCTTTAACAGAGTTTAATTGATAAATCCAGTTTTGTTCTAACTTGCGTAGTTTCAAATCTTGATCGCCTTTTTTTCGATGGGTTTTTGCTGATTTTTTTTAATATGGGGTAGTGGGTGAGGGAAAATAAGGGGTAGGGAATAATGTTCAATTAGTAGGGGAGGCTGGGTTTGTGGAGGTTTGTGGGGGGCACCCTGAAAATAGGAAACACATTTTTGATTAGTTTTTTCTAAAAAGAATGCTTTCGGTAAAAAAAAAAACTTTGAAAAAAGATTGTCAATGTAATAACATAGAACCAGTCAGATGGTTCTATGTCATTACAACAACAGTCTTTTTTTCGATGTTTCTCTTACCGAAATTTGCCAGATTAAGATTACACAAGAAATCTGTTGAGAAATGTGCTACTGCCCCACGAATACTGGAGCAGTTACAGTATCTGCCCAGGTAAAGCTCTGTGGGGGCACTTAGTAACCCCTTAAAGACCTCCACAAACCCAGCCTCCCCTATTAATTGAACATTATTCCCTACAACATATAACAACGTCGTACAGGGCTGAGATACTTAATCAGCAATGAGACAATGCGGATATTTGTCAATCCCTCCATCAACATCTAGACCAAATGAGATATAAATGTGTGGCTTCCAACGACATCGTTTTATTGTAAGTGTAATGGGTTATTTATAATGCGCTGTATACTCAGAGATTTCTAAGCGCGGACCGGGGATCGAACTTGTGTTGCTCCGCATCGTCGTTTTTCCAAGACCAGCGCGTTGTCCCTGAGCTATCCTTCCGAGAGTTTAATCAGTTTCAAAAGAGAAATGTGAATTTTGGATGTTTTAGTCCCCCAGCCGTCCTTATAGCTGGAGGCGGAGGATGTTTGTCCCTTCTGTGTTCCAGTGGTAGGGAGCAAGGAGGAAGAAGGAGCAGAAGTGAGCGGCAGCACAGGGGAGGCCTGGGAGAAAGGTATTAAGCAGTGCACGGGAGCAAAGGTCGGAATATCGAGGAACACTCTGTTCCTGTTCCTTTTCCCTCCAAACTCCTAAACATTGGAACTCTCTTGTGCCACCTGCCAGATCCTTACCTTCTCATTTTCGTTTTCACCTAAAATCTCATTTTCTGCCCGCTCTCTCTAACCGTTGACGTGCTTGGGCCTGGGTTGTTGATTACTACCTACCATTTACGCTTGTTCATGTATGATTTTGTATTGTAATGTACATTGATATGGTGAAAGCTTGCTATACATTCCAATCAATCCGATTACACATGGAGAGTGAGTTAGCCAGGTTGGGGGGCTGTTACATTAACCCATGGATTGAGCTGAAGACTACAAAGAGACGTTTGTAGATGGTTCAGTGATGCATCGAGTGCCAGCCTGGCGAAGGGTGGTGAGAAGAGGCTGGTGAGGAGTGTGAGAGGTTATATAGAGTGTGGGTTGTAAAGGTGAGAATTATATTTACAGGGAGAAGAAGTAGTGGGGGAGGCCCTGGAAAAGACTGGGTCATGAGTAAAGTCAGCTGAGTACAAGGGTAGAGATGAGAGTTTTAGTGGAGTGGTCAGTGGTGGAGTCAGGGGGGTGTAGGAAGGGCAGCCCCCCTCCTGTCTCACCCCTAGTTCCCAGTGCACCCCCCAGCCTTTAGCTGGCATCCTATTATCCGCATCCCCTGGCATCAGAAGCTGCCTCTGCCACAGCGAGTGGTAGGTGAAGTGGGGGTGGATCTTGGCAGTGGAGTTAGTGAACTGGTGAACGTTGAGTCTGCTGATAAAGCGAGCCAGAAGGTTAGTAGCACCGGATGCTAGGCCGAGGAGGTTGGGGTGAAAGGTTGTAGGGAAGGCGAGGAAGGCTGGGGCACCAGAGGCTGGGAGGTAAATGACTTTGGTCTTGGAGCAGTTGAGCATCAACCACTGAAATACCACCCAGTAGTGGATGTCAGAGAACACATTAAAATATGTCCGGCCAGCTGAGGAGTAATGAATGAAATGCAGCAGAAGATATTGGCATCATCAGCAGAACAGGTTTTAGGAGAACCGAAAGGAGCAGATTAACCTTCGGAGACAGGCTATGTAGGCGTTGATGAGAAGTGGGCCACGTACAAAGCCTTGGGGACTCACACTGGGAGAGGGCAGGGATTGGAAGGGCTTGTCTTCTAGGAGATAGCAAAGGAAAAGTCAGATGACAAGAAGGCGATCCATGCCAAGGCAGAGTCCTGGGTGCAGAGCTTGGTGATGGTATTGAAGAGAGAGCAGCGAGAGACACTGCTGATTGCTGCCGAGAGATTAAGAAGGATGAACATTCAGGAGATTGTCAAGCGATGATTGTCAGTCACAACTTTGGAGATGTGGGCCTGCACTGTTTCTTATAGGGTACCGCCTGCAGGACCCAGATTGAAGGGATTGCAGAGCCCATTCGCCCCTTAGTGATCTAGGCAAAGACCCCAGGGTCCAGAACTGAAGAACATTGCAGGGGAAGGAAGAGAGAGCGGTAGTTGCAGTCTTAGTGGGATCAGAAGAAGGCGTTTTTAGGATGGGTAACACTGGGGCTATTTGAATTACTTCAGGAAGATACCACTTGCAAGGGAGTGGTTAAGGATCTGTATCCTATCGTCAGGTTCATTTATCGTGTTGTTTGTGTACTTTGCAAGTGAGATTTAGTGAACACAGGTTACACACATGTAGCTCTTCAGAAACATCACATCAGCCAGCCTTGAACCCTGCTGTAAAACTGGGCGTATAATGAGATAAGCTGCCCAAGTCGCCCACCATGCAACAAGGTGCCCAGGCTCACCCCACACACCTATGTCACGCTGGGTGTGAACCCACACACTCTGTGCTGTGAAGAGCTCAGTATCCCTGTGAGTGTGCTTCCTGTCTGATGGACCCCATTCCTGAGTTTTACCCTGAAACCTGCGATCCCTGGAGAGCAATCAGAGTAGCAGTTCTAAGGTGCAATCAGGACACCCTATTTATTGCAGAATGGGGTCACCGAAGGAGCCCCATTTATTGAAAACAGGTTTTCACATCTAACTGTCCATACGGGGTTTGCCTGGTGGCATTTGCTAGTCGTTGTGGTGCACCATGCTTTTGTGCTCAGGGACGATGCCTACTTGCTAATGCTCCCATAGCCCCCCAGCCAGACCGGCAACAGAGGATGCTGGGATAGGTGGCCTACTTGCACAAAGCTAGCCATGACCATATAAGGAGTTATTTTCTTCTGTCTCCCCTCTGTCTGGCTAGAGATACCCAATCAGGCCGGAAAGCCCCTGTGTGTTTGTCTGCAAAGTGTGGACATGGTCCATAGTGTTTAGGACCTTCACATTCTAATGTGTGGAGGAGTACAACTGGGGCTGTGACCATCTTATTAACCCACGCCCTTCACGTGACAGGGCTTTGAGCTACTTCTTTGAACTGGAGACCAACAAGGATTTCTAAGAGCAATTTGCAAGAGTGAGGGATTTGCTCAGGTGCAAACCTCCCTTCCACTAGGGAAAACATGTGTTCTGCTCCCCTCACCTCCCCCCCTATTGACAGCTGGAGCGTTCGTCTGCCTGTTTGCCTGTTTGCCAGGTGACTGCCACAATTAAAGCAAAGTGTGCGTTACCCGAGGTCACAAATTGCCACTGCCGACCTGTGTCATCCACCAACCAGCCCAAATGGAGGTGGAACCACAGGGGAGAAAGCTAAGCAGATTCATGTAATGGACGAGCGCCAACCTGGCGGGATCACATACACGCGGCGCTGCAGGAAAACAAAATGGCATCACTTCCTGGCAGAAACATCCCTATCGCTCTGCAAAGACCAGCCCAAAAGGGCTGGGAGGAGCCTGTGCCTGCTTGGCCCACTGACAAACCACCAAGACTGACTCCCCAAGCTCCCACTGCAGCGAGTACTAAGGCATCTGCGTGTGCAGTGTAGGGCTGTGAACCCCTTGCAGTGCCCACACATCACGGAGCTGGCCAGCATTTCATTGCTGAAGTTCCCATGACCGAGTCAAAGTGGCACTGGCGGTGCGCCTTCCCTGTGTCACCTGTTAGTACACTTGTTAAGTAGTGATCCCTGGCAGCAGGAGCTAGCAATCACTGATACTCACTAGTCAGCCTGAAAATGAAGGTTTGCAAAATGCGGGTGTGCTAGATTTGAATCTAGCACCTCCGCTTTCATAAGTCAAAGGAAATAATTAGCTTGAGTCTTGAGTTACATTTTTAGTTTAATACCAGTTTAGTTTCTGATTATACATGGTGCCAGCATGCTCCTATTTGGAGGCAAGTGCAATTGTTTCGCCCTTACGCAGGCTTTCTCAAGGCACAACATTGGGCCTCATTCCGAGTATGGCGGTAAGGGATAGCGGCCACCGGTAACGAGACCGGTGGCGGTATTCCCTTACCGCCATACTCCGAGTTCCCTCTGCGCCCTCGCCCTTAACGCCTGCTTTGAGCAGGTGTTAAAGTCGAGGGCGCAAAGGGGCCTGCAAGCCAATAACGGTGACCGTATTGAACGGTCACCGTTATTTGCATCTTCCCCATTCCCATTGAGCCCTATGGGGGCTCATTTGGGAATGGGGAAGAGCCTTGGTGAATGGGGAATTACCGCCCCGCCAACCTTGGAATGGGGCGGTGATTCCGCCATCCACCAAGGCGCTGCCGGTCCGGGTACGGCGTCAACCAAGGCGTTAATAGCGCCATTGGTTAGCGCCGTACTCGGAATGAGGCCCATTGTATTTTAAATCACTCAATTGTGAGCATAGCGTATCCAATACATATATGTTCATCAAGTTCTATCACATACATGTACTGTGCATCACGTGTCCAGATTCAATTCAAAATAAGGATTCTTTTGGAATTTTGGGGTATATTTTACATTCAATATGCATCACAGTAGAATTATACAGTCTTGCTAAACACACACCTCTATTCAATCACAATTCATATTGTGTCATCAATTTTGAATTCTACAGTGGTTAGAAGTATAACGAGGAGAAAGGGTAGGAAGGAAGGGATCCAGCAAACAAATAAATATGTCAGTACCTAGTTCGGTTTCTGGTTTGTGTTTCACTGTTTCTCAATCAGAAAACCGAGAACGTCTCTTACCTAGTGTGTTTAGCTCAGTTTCAATCAGTCTTCTTTCTAATTATGAGTCCTCATAGTCATTATATCAGAGGTAGGTTTCTAGGTAGTATCTGAAAGATGTTAAAGAAGCTCTTTCAGGCCATTGTTTGGTTCATGGCAGTACATTCCTCAAAGTGTGTTTACTGTAGCCAAGTGCCTGCCCACTGCTCTTATATATCCCGGGAAATCCAGGTATAGTTGTGTGGTGCCCTTATTTTGTCCATAGCAGTTTAGAATGTTCATAGCAATGCATTGGATTTTTTCCAAAGCCTCGGACTAGAGAACAGGGCCACTGACATTACATCCAATGCAACGATAAAATAACTGGAAAGGGAACTAGGACACATCGATAAGGACTGAACATGAAGTCTTGTGCATAAAACGAAGAAACACAACAAATAAATGTAATCTTGCAAAAATTGTATTATCCAATTAAGCCAAGAATAATAAAAAAAACAAAATAGCGATGCATTGTGTCCAAGTTCCTGTCATTTACGTTCAAATATCTTTTATAAGAGTTTCACAGAACATCCTGGTGTCCCCTTAATTGGCTAATACCAGCTCAAC
The DNA here is from genome assembly GCF_040938575.1 of Ambystoma mexicanum. Classification (NCBI taxonomy): domain Eukaryota; kingdom Metazoa; phylum Chordata; class Amphibia; order Caudata; family Ambystomatidae; genus Ambystoma; species Ambystoma mexicanum. The sequence continues at coordinate 422,290,585 of NC_090934.1, read as the reverse complement.
ACCAGGATAGTCACTTTTCTGTATTGGGCTCCCTGCCAATTACTAGCATATGACTTATGTAATACTAGCACATACTGTTCTGGGTTCCCCTTTGTGATTACTTCTAAAATAAATTACCATTCCCTTCTTATCTTCTGGTGTAGCTTAAATAGGTACCCCCCCACCCCCAAGTCCCTGTTCTTTAATTCATTCTGATAAGGGTTGGTAGCCATTGGTTTTCATTGCTTTCAGGATTTTCTTCTTATATCGTTTTGACCATCGGTTAGAGCTTTCACTATAGTGCATCTGTTGAAAGCAAGGCCACATATGTTGTGAGCTTCTGGGCAGAATATGAGCGGTGTATATATACATATTTGTTTTCAACTTTTTTAAATTAAACTATTCCCCCACGGCGGTCAGGCCCCTTGTGATCCACTTGCCTTATAGGCTGATTTCTGTAAATCCTTCTTGGATTCTTTCAGGATGGCGCATTCCACTCTGCTGCACGATCGCCGCCATCCTCAAAGTGAGCATTTAGGCCATGAACCATTAAGAAATGGCCTTCATTTTTTTTAAAGTGCATGTTCAAAGTTTTCCATTGCCCAACCATATCAACCAGATCATACCAGGGCAACAGATATGTTCAGTCATTGCACGTATACAGACTGTTGAACTGTACCCAGCACTGGACCAAAAGACCCACATGGGGTGAAAAGGGAGTCCCCAGCTCTAAGCGACCCCTCCGTAAGGTTTTCTGCTAACTACAAATCTCATGCTACCTCACATCAAGCGGTGATTGCAACAGCGAGGCTCCCACCTCACGTAGCCAATGAGAGCCATCAGGAAACCGAGGCAATGCTTAAAGACAATTGAACTCCCATAGAAAAGCATTGGCACATATAATAACATCAGGCCTGTGCTTTTCTAAACTCGCAGTAGACTCATCTTAATTGATCACCCGCTTTGAAGCTATATCTCTTGAAGGTTGAGTGCTGGAGACTTTGGTTTTCTTGCTGAATCCTTATTCTTAGTATTTATTACTTTTTGTGTGTAATTAATGATGTATAACTTTTGTAATGACGCCAACTATTAAATCTTCATCTTTGTTGAACTGATAACATTGTGTTTCACCGTCCCTGGTGCTCCCCTCGACCCCCACACATCCCATGTTCAGTGCTTGGGTTTTGTTTCCTCGAACACAGTTACGGTAGGTGAGAAAGCTCTGGCGTCATGTCTGACCTTTGCAAACATAGCGTCTAACCCATGGACCATAAAGAGACCTGTGCAAAACAAAAGTTGTGATGACTGGAAGGTTTGGAATTAATCCTAACCTCTGGCATTGCTCTGGGCAACGCTAGACCATCGTTCTTCACCCTGCCAATTCATTACAGAAGGGGAAAGACCATATGCAAATCAGGCTTGATCCCACACCAAAAGGGGCAGTGCAGCCCGAACTGCTAGGCCACATTCATTCTGCACGAGACCACAAGCAGCCCCAGACATGTTTCGGCCTCATTGGGTGCCATCAGTGAGGAGTAGCTTGGGACTATAGGTCCAGCAGGCTCAGGACCCTTGTCTGCGCATACCCGTCCCACTCAGGGTGACTTACGCATAACAAAAGGTCATGGCTGGAAGATTTGGAATAAGAGAGAGATCTGATCTGGCAGTGTCCTCTGGATACGGCTGGTCACTTTCGCCTGGTGCCACATGTCTAGCAAATCCTGAAGCTTCGCCAATAACCTGGCCTCACTCTGCTTTCTTTTTCTTATCTGTCAATACTGGGAGCTGTTGCTCTACTGATTCAGTGCTCAGTGAGTTCCAGGCATGCTGAGCCACCTAGTGACTCTTCACATTGAGCATGCCACCAACTGTATCGCCTCCTGGATCACTCATGGCAACGCTACTTGTGGGCCATGGATATTACTCACGATCTAGCTCTCGTCTCTTAAGAGATGTACCACCAGAAGCAAGAGAGCTAGACAAATTACAACCGTATCTGTCACAATTTCCCGATCAGAACTCAAGATTATTATATCTGCATTTTCGACTTAATCTCTTCATGACAAAAGACCGTACAGGTACTTGGCCACCTAAAGAACCTGTTGACTTAATCTGTCGTTTTTGTAAACATTCGATAAAGACACTAAAACACTTGACGTTGTTCTGCCCAGAATTTCGCTCTTTGCGAACTAAGTTGTTTGGACCGCTTTTTGAGGCACGAAGTACCTATACGGCTGAAGAGTGGTGGAAAGTTATATTTGAAGGTGCTGACCGAAAAATTATGTTTGGTTTAGTTCAATTTTTGAAGGAATTGAAAACCCATTTAAAAGAGCCGATTCCGACATTAGGAGGGAACGATTGCTAAAGCGTCTAATAACGTATGTTTCGGTGGAATGAAGTAGGAAGAAGTGTTCTCTGTTTTAAAGGTTTTCTTTTGCAAAACATATGAAACTAAAAAAAAAAAAAAAAATTACTCAGAAAATTAAACTGCATAGTATTACAGCAGGGGTGCACAACAGGTTTTACTGGAGGGCTGAATGTACCTCACAAATCCTAAACCGTGAGCCAGATTGTCTGACTAAGCAGGTCATAGGGACATCAGTGCAAGAATTTGAGGTAAAAAAAAAAAATGAAAACATGGGGTTTGAGATATAATTTTTATTTATTGCTCTATTTTTTAAGTGTAACTGGTGTGATACATTGCCCTGTAATGCCATTACCACTGTCATGTTCATGCATTGTGGGACAGAAATCCTGTCATTAAACAGAAATGAAATTGCAGGTGTCAGGATGTAAAGACGGAAACTGGACCAAAGAGGCGTCTTGCATCTGACGTGACAGAGAGAGAAAGAGAGCCAGCGAGAGAGAGAGCAGGCGAGAGAGAGGGAGAGCCAGCGAGAGAGAGGGAGAAAGGGAGAGGGAGAAAGAGAGCCAGCGCAAGAGATGGAGTGAGAGAACCAGCGAGAGGGAGGGAGAAAGGGAAAGAGAGAAAGAGAGCCAGCGCAAGAGATGGAGTGAGAGAGCCAGCGAGGGAGAGGGAGAAAGGGAGAAAGAGAGCCAGCGCAAGAGATGGAGTGAGAGAGCCAGCGAGAGAGAGGGAGAAAGGGAGAGCGAGAAAGAGATCCAGCGCAAGAGATGGAGTGCGAGAGCCAGCGAGAGAGTGGGAGAGAGAGCGAGCCAGTGAGAGAGAGGGCGACAGAGAGAGAAAGTGAGCAAGTGAGAGAGAGAGAGCCAGCGAGAGAGAGGGAGAAAGGGAGAGAGAGAAAGAGGGCCAGTGCAAGAGATGGAGAGAGAGAGCCAGCGAGAGAGAGAGCAGGCGAGAGAGAGAGAGAGAGAGAGAGAACCAGTGAGAGAGAGGGAGAAAGGGAGAGAGAGAAAGAGAGCCAGCGCAAGAGATGGAGTGAGAGAGCCAGCGAGAGAGAGAGGGAGAAAGGGAGGGAGAGAAAGAGAGCCAGCACAAGAGATGGAGTGAGAGAGCCAGCAAGAGAGAGAGCAGGTGAGAGAGAGAGAGAGCCAGCGAGAGATAGGGAGAACGGGAGAGAGAGAAAGAGAGCCAGCGCAAGAGATGGAGTGAGAGAGCCAGCGAGAGAGAGGGAGAAAGGGAGAGAGAGAAAGAGAGCCAGCGCAAGAGATGGAGTGAGAGAGCCAGCGAGAGAGAGGGAGAAAGGGAGAGAGAGAAAGAGAGCCAGTGCAAGAGATGGAGTGAGAGAGCCAGCGAGAGAGTGGGAGAGAGACCGAGCCAGTGAGAGAGGGGGCGACAGAGAGAGAAAGTGAGCAAGTGAGAGAGAGAGCCAGCGAGAGAGATGGAGAAAGGGAGAAAGAGAAAGAGAGCCAGCGCAAGAGATGGAGTGAGAGAGCCAGCGAGAGAGAGGGAGAAAGGGAGCAAGTGAGAGAGAAAGAGTGCCAGCGAGAGAGAGGGCAAGAGAGAGAGTGAGCTAGAGGGAGAGAGAGTGAGAGAGAGAAAGAGAGAGATAGTAAGAGAGTCAGTGAGAGAGAGGGTGAGAGAGGGAGAAAGAGAGCCAGCAAGAGAGAGGGTGAGAGAGAGTGTGAGAAAGAGAGAAAGGAGCCAGCAAGAGAGAGTTCGAGAGAGAGAGAGCCAGCAAGAGAGAGGGCGAGAGAGAGAACGAGAGCCAGTGAGAGAGAGGGCGAAAGAGAGAGAAATAGAGCCAGTGAGAGAGGGCGAGAGAGAAAGAGAGAAAGAGAGCCAGCGAGAGAGAGGGAGAGAGAAAGAGAGCCAGCGAGAGAGAGCAGGCAAGAGAGAGAGAGAGCCAGCGAGAGAGAGCCAGCGCAAGGGAGGGGGTGAGAGAGCCATCACGATAGAGAGAGAGAGTGTGAGAGAGAGAGAGAGCAAGTGAGAGAGAGGGCAAGAGAGAGAGAAAGAGAGCAAGCGAGAGAGAAAAAGAGACAGAGAGAAAGAGTGCCAGCGAGAGGGAGGGAGGGAGAGAGAGAGAGAGAGAGCGAGCAAGAGAGAGAAAGAGAGAGTAAGAGAGCAAGTGAGAGAGGGAGGAAAAGAACCAGCGAGAGAGAGGGAGAGAGAGAATGTGTGAGAGAGAGAGAGACAGAGAGAGAGAGAGACAGAGACAGAGACAGAGAGAGAGAAAAAGAGAGCCAGTGAGAGAAAGCGAGCCTTCGGGAGAAAGCAGGCGAGAGAGAGAGAGAACCAGCGAGAGAGAGGGAGAGAGAGAGAGAGAGAGAGAGAGAAAGAGAGCCAGTGAGAGAGAGGGCGAGAGAGAAAGCGAGAAAGAGAGCCAGCGAGAGACAGCAGGCGATAGAGAGAGCCAGCGAGAGAGAGAGTGAGAGAGAGAGAGAGAGAGAGAGAGAAAGAGAGCCAATGAGAGAGAGAGAGTGAGAGAGAGGGAGATGGAGAGAGAGAGGGACAGGGAGAGAGAAAAGGAGAGAGAGAGAGAGAGAGAGAGAGAGAGAGGGACCGGGATTAAGAGAATAAGAGAGAGAGGGAGAGAGAGAGAGAGAGAGAGAGGGACAGGGAGAGCGAGAAGGAGAGAGAGAGAGAGAGAGAAAGAGAGCCAGTGAGAGAGAGAGAGAGAGAGAGAGAGGGAGAGAGAGGGACAGGGAGAGAGAGAAGGAGAGAGAGAGAGAGAGAGAGAGAGAGAGAGAGAGAGAGAGAGGGATCGAGGGAGACCAACTTTAGGGCTGGCAACACTGTATCATAAAACTCACGTGACTTGGAGTACCATGAATAATGTTCGGAAGGCCAGCATCCGGCTCACGGCCGTATGTGGGGCACCACTGTATTACACTCCTTGGCACGTGAAGTCTAAATGTATGTTAACTTTTTCTATTCTTTTCTGGGCTTATTGTTTGATGCCCTCGCCCTAGTTTGCTTTCTGCCGGCCTCTGTGCGCCACAATGCTGTTTAATGTCAGTCCTGCGTTCTTTAAGGATAGGGTTGAAGAGATGAAGAGAAGGGGTCAACCCCATCACACACACAGCAGATCTGTCAACGTGCCTCTTCGGGTCCCTTGCCCTTCATTCCTTTGGAAATACATGGCGCACTTCTCCTGCAGTGCTTTTGTCGGGTGTTTAGTAGACAGGATCTGCACTTATTTTTGCAGGGGACGTGTACAGCAATTGTAAAATAATTGGTTGAGTTTTACCAGCAAATGTTAGCCTTATAGGAAATGCATGCTGGGAAATGAGAGCATCAAGTTTGGCGGGCAACACTTTAACAGATCTCTCCATCTCTGGGGGTCTTAAACAGTTTCACGTACATGCGAAAATGCCCTGTTCATTTTGGGGCTTGCTGGTTTAGGCCTGTTCATAGTTTGGGCTATTAGAGGGTGTTTGCACCACCTATAAGCTGAAACTATTGCATTAGATTATAGGCAGGGATACATTGCATATGAGGAGGGACACAAAGCTTGTTGGTGTTAGTTATTTGCCCACCCAGTGACTGTGCATGGCCATTCTAATCCCCATGGTCATTCCAACCCAGTTTCAGCACTTTCCTCCCAAAACACCTCCTCATGGGAACTCTTTGAGCTCACTTTAAACAAACCTTACCGTCAAACTTGGCACTCAAACGGGGGCGCTAGAGGGTGCCAATTGTAAACGCTGCCTAATCTATGTGCTCTGCCCGGAGAACCTGCTATCCTTCGATATTCGTGAAAAGTGGACTGATTTTAACTACTGGGCACTTATATATAGGTGGCAGTGTGCTACTCAGTTTTGGTGCTAAACACCCCAAACATTGCTGTCGGGAGACGTGAGGCCTGGGTGACCTGGAAGGAGATAATGGCGCATAACGGTGCCGCTTACTCTGCATGACTTGCCATCATCGCCCCTCGTCCTCAGACGTGTCGGCTACCGTGGCACTGCAGCATCCCCTGAGCCAAAATTGTTCTACGTTGAGGGAGAGGAGGGGCTGAATGGAGGACGTGGTGCTCCGGTGAGTGCCAGCACTGACCTGTTTTTCTACCCGGTGGAGCTCTTCTGTAGAAAACCTCTAGGGGCTGTTTCTTCTCTCTGTTGTTTGTTTACCCTACAGGAGGTGGTGGCTGTGGTGAGCAGGGCTTTGACACTGACCTAAAATGGCATTTTCACTTGCGTCTTGACTCCCGGGGAACTGAGTTTCATGTATGGGCTCCTAGTTTGGTGGGGGGAATGCCTGGGACAAACTCGAAAAAAAGAGCCAAGTTGATGGATTTGCTAGAAGCAGCTCCAGCACTAGGGATACCTCTGAGATGGCTATACCCATTACTCCCTCTGAACGACTTAAGGATCAACAGACGTCTGATTTACGTGCTATCATGCTTGAGATGAAGGGCGCTCTCAGCACGCTAGAGGAGAAAATTGACACCCTGACGAATAGTTTTGAGAGCTCACAACATAAGATTGAACAACTATGTGGCCAATTGTCAGAGGCAGAGACCCACATTGACCTTACTGAGGACTCTGTGGTAGACTTGGAAGGCAGGGTGAAACACCTGGAAAAAGACACAAGGGTGGTGCAGAGAAAATATAACGACCTGGAGTCCAGGGCACGCCGCAGCAATATACGCATTGTTGGTCTAACAGAGACTGCTGCAAAAGGCCCACTGGAGATATTCTTAGAAAAACAACTACCATAGGTCTTGTGGCACCCTGTGTTTTCTGATAATTTCCTAATAGAGAGAGCGCATCACCCACCGGGCCCCAGACCTGCCCCGGGATGCCCACCTCACAGTTATAGCCAAGGTACTATATTATAGAGACAGAGATTTAGTACTCAAGGCTGCAAGGGACAAAGGGGAGCAGGGCTTTGAAAACACTTGAATCTCCATATATCCTGACGTCAGTGTCACTGTCCAGAATGCTAGGCAAACTTTCTTTGACGTCAAGCGCAGAGTGAGGGAGAAAGACTTGAAATAAAAGATGCTATTCCCAGCGAAATGGAAAGTCATCCAGGGGGAAAGATTGCATTTGTTTGTTTCCCCGGAAAAGGCCTAAAACGCTCCTGCTCTTTTGATACTCTTTACATAAGAATGTCAACCCTCATAACTGTTTCAGATGTGGGTGATACTTACATTTAGCGGCCAACACTATACATCCCTATTTGGTGAATGGTTTTCCCGGCGGGCTTCTGTATGTAGCGTTGCCCTCCCCGGCGCAGCGAGATATGCTTGGTAGTCTGGTTGATTTACCTGTGATTTCACTTGTTTCTTTCTTCTTTCTGGTGTTGGTTGTGCGTATTATTGGATACTACACCAGAGGTTGGGGTTGTTCCAGTGAGGGTGGTTGGAGAGGGTTGGATTATTTGTTTCAGGGAATGTATTGTTCATTATTGTTCATTATTGAAGTGTTACTGGAGAAATGCTGCAAAGGAGAATGACAAGAAGACAAGCGTTCTTTGCTATGGTTCCTTGATTGATGTTACTCTCTCAGTTGTGTAACTGTGTGGGCGTGAACTACCACTATGACACCCAATGATGTCAATATGAGGCCCAATCTTATTTGATTAACCTTAAATGCCAGGGGTTTGAATAATAAGATATATCAGCATAAAATGATAGCATATCTCAAGAGACATCAAACCTCCATAATTATGCTACAGCAGATACATCTCAAACTGAAAAGTTGTGCCTGGTACTGGAAATCCAAGGTTTATTTGAAATTCTACTCCTCATATAGCGCCTATTCACGTGGGTCATGATAATTATGCATAAATCATTGGGATTTCAACCAATAAAATAGTGCTTGACCCCGAAGTTTTTTTTAGTTTTTTGCTGGTTGCATTTCTGGACATTGGGCCTCATTACGAGTCTGGCAGTAACCCTTAAATGAGGCGGTAGTGCTATTACCGCCGCACTTAAGGGTCCGCCAGATCATGGTCTTGGCAGCAAATTTGCTGATTTTCGGCGCTATTACCGAATGGGGAATGAGGAATTCCCGAATGGGCCCAATGGGGAATGGGCACTAACCGTTCCGCCAAACCTGTGGTCCGGTGCTAATAGCGCGGGGGGTTTGGTAGTAGGGCTAATAGCGTCGGTGGTGATAGCGCCAGCGTTACCGCCCAACTCGTGATGAGGCCCATTGTGTTGTATTTGTTAGTCTGTATGCTCCCAACACAGATGGCCCTGGTTATCTTGATAACCTTTCAGTTATACTGCACGCATGTTTAGACTATGCAGTTTTCATTGCAGGCGACAGAATACAGTGGTTGATCTCACATTAGATAGAGCCACAGGCAGGGTCTGACCTCTGGGTTGGGCGGCAAGAGTACTTGACAAGCATACCCCTTTGAATGTGTGGCAGAGTAGTTAAGGAACAATACAAAATTACATGTTCGATTTGACAGTCCATGATTCGTATTCCCGTATAAATAGATGGTTCATATCTCAAATTATGGGTATTTGGGTGAAATAATGTGACATTCTACCACCTACGCTTTCTGATAATTCTCCGGTGACTCGGGCGCTATCCCTTCCGGACATACGTCGTTTTAGTCGAAACTGGACATTTAAACCTGACTGTCTGCACAACGTGGTCTTTTTCGTTGAACTTTAAATGGAGATGTCTAGATTTCTTGATATTGACTCAGGCTTGGTAACTGAGATAACCACACTCTGGCAAACATATAAATCATATTTGAGGGGTGTCTGTATCCCTAAGGAAAATGGTGCGCTTAGAGCATTAAGGGGTACCCTCGAGAGAACTGAGCAGGCAGCAATAACAACTATAGAAACAGAATATATTAGATGCTGCTCTTGTCAATTGGTGGCTGAACACAAGGACAAAATCAGTGAGTTTTGTGCTGCTGCTAATACAGAGAAATGTTTTTTGGGATGCAGCGTCTCGGCTAGACATTATGGGGAGGAGGATAGACCAGGCAGACGCCTTTCTTAGGCACTCAGAGCTGAGAAACCATCCATACAGATCACTGAAATTGATGAGAAAGGTGAGATACTTAGAGATAAGAAACTCCATTATGAAGGCATGTGCTAGATTCCGCTGTGTCTTCTATCGTAAGCCAGCTGAAATCCCTAGTGATAACCTGGCACGTTATCTGGATAGGATCGAAATGCCCTGGGAAATTGATGGACATTGGGAGATGTGTAATGCCCCGATCTCGGCTGATAAGGTCAAGAAAGCTATCAGAGATCTCCCAAGCAGTAAGGCCCCCAGTCCCGATGATATCGCTATAGAGTACTATAAGGAATTTGCAGCCTCATTGGCCCCATTACTTATAGATGCATACCAAGAAGCTCTGGGTAAGCAGGGTTACCACCCAGAGTTAGAGTAACAGTTATTACACTGATACCCAAATGGGGAAAGACGGTCGCTTGTGCGCCTCATGCAGACATCCATCATTGCTTATTATTGATAGAATCTTGACCACATTGTTGGCGAACAGAATATCTCCACTTGTGAGCAAGCTTGTTCTACCAAATCAATGTGGGTTTATACCAGGGAGATCTACTCAATTTAACCTGCACCATCTGCTTTCCATACTTGCTGAGGTAGATCCGGAGTCTCAAGCAGTGGCTATGCAGTTAGACATGCTGTTAGACCCTGAGAAAGCGTTTGACGCTCCGGACTGGCCCCTTTCGTTCACTGTACTGCAGCACATGGGACTAGGAGCTTACCTGATCTAATTGCTCAAACTGCTACATACTAAACCTCTGGCTAGACTTTTAATCAATGGAGTGACCTCAGCCTCCTCTGAACTGTATAGAGGCACATGACAGGGCTGCCCTCTGTATCCTCGCCTTTTTGCGATTGCCATTGAGCCCCTTGATAATCTTCTGCATATGGAACATATTCAAAGAGGTCTTGTTGTTTACGCACTGAAAGTCCTTCTATCACTGCATGCAGATGATCTTCTTATATACGTTTCGTACACAGCCCACATTGCTGACCCTATTGTTGATGTCATCACAGAATTTGGATTGTTTTCAGGACTCAGAATTAACTGGGCAAAATCGGAACTGTTTCTGCTTACACCAAGCATGACAGATATTAACCACTTGGGGGTTCCAATGGTGTCCCGAAGGTGTTAGATATTTGGGTTGCTTGTCTTTGCCGATGTGCACAAACTGTTTAGTGATAACTACCTTGTAATGGATGGCTCCACAGAAGCCAAATTAGTTAATGGTTTAATTGGTGGTATAACGAGCCACTGTTGTAATAAAAATGTCTTAACCAGGTCTGCCTTCAGACACTCCATTCATAAGCACTATGCATGTCCTTCGCTGAAGTTCTGTTAACAACAAGCATTAGCAAAACCAATAGTTTGGGGTTGTGTATAAGTATTAGGCATTTGCCAGTCCCTGCTATTAGATGCTGAGACACTCGCAACGTTTTTCACCTGCTACCATCAATGGCCCATTAATACCACTACGGCAGTGTCTAGCAAGTGCCTTTGCCATGCCAAACTGTTGACATTGCAAATGCGTGTTTATTTTGCATTCTGGGACTTAAAGCCCTGTTTTCATAGCAGAAAAATTCAGCTAACATGTCCTTGTGACATTATAATACATCACAAATTGCACAGTGCTTTAATAAAGGAAGAGCTGTCGCAGGAGAACAGGTATGTGTTTATGTGTGTTTTATGATATAAGTGGTTATTTATAACACACTTAATACCCAGATGTTTCTAAGCACGGACCCGGGGATCGAACCTGTGTTGCTCCATGTTGTCTTGTTTCCAAGGTGAGCACGTTGCCCCTGGGCTATCCTCCCGAGACGTGTGCATGTGTGTGTGTGTGCTTGTGTGTGTGTTTATGGTGTAGAGGTATGTTTGGGTGGGGAGGGAGGCGGTGGCAGCTGAGGAAGGGGAGTTTGGGGTTGAAACCCCCCAATTTCAAAGACATGCCACCAGCAAGGGTGGTGGCGGTGGGCAAAGGGATGTGATATTTTTGGGGAAAAAGGTATTTTTGGTAGGCGACCAACAAAAAGCAGAAATATCACATAGAACGGATACATTTCATTTGTGAGCTGATCGTCCGTCGGGTAGTGTGTTTTTTTTCTTTGCATTCTGAGATTTGTAGTACGGAACACATTCTGATAGGATAATATTCATTGCGTTCACTGTAAGGGTTAAATCTAACCTATATGCATAGAGAGACAGTCCTGGTTACCTCGCAAATCATACATTTGAGAATCCTTTATATGTATTGATTCCTATGCAAATGTGTTTTTTTGCAGTGACATTTTTATTGTGGTATAGACTTGCAGTCTGGTAGTGGTCAGCCGACACGTGTTTCGACCTCGAGGGATCTTTATCAAAGCAAAGTACAGGATTTTAAGGATGTGGGGGTTCTGCCCCATGTTGAGTCCCCATGGGGTTAGGAGTTTCCTGGTTGGGTCCCAGTCTTCGGTCTTGGATTCGCCTGAGGCTGATGTTGCAGTCCCAGCTGTATGCTACAAAAAAACTTTGCCTTGATAAAGACCCCTCAAGGTCGAAACATGTATCGGCTGACCACTACCAGACTACAAGTCTATAACACAATAAAAATGTCACTGCAAAAAAAACGCATTTGCGTAGGAATCAATACATATAAGGGATTCTCAAATGTATGCATTGCCAGGTAACCAGGACTGTCTCTCTATACTTGCCTGGAGGTGTGGGTTCACCTCTACCTACCTGGGACCTCGCACAAAAAATCTATCACCACAAGACTAATAAATTGCGCTCAGCACAGCAGTGTTCAAAACTAGAGCCCGATTCCTCTCTATTCTCTAAGCTACACGCAGACTACAATAGAGTCCCGCTCCTTCAAGTAGCTGTTAACAATACAGAAGTGTAAGTGGTCCATGAACTGTGCACGCTGCGTCCTGCTGATTGCTGACAGCAGATGAATAGTTCACAGTGTGCCTTGGTTGTGAGCCGGGAACTCATGTCTAATAATATTCTCAAATGCTGCTCTATGAAGCATTAAGTCGCTGCTGGAATGTATTACGCCAACTGTCATGAACAGCCACCATTCTGAGAACCTTGTTTGAGTGGATCATTTGCTTTATTTTGCTTTCTTTTCTTAATGGTATTTATAGAGTATAGACCTCGCTTCGGGAAGCAATCGTGCACTGTACAGAGAGCGGGGGAATACACTGCAGCGGGGAACCGTGGGCACAACAGGCAGGAGAATTCAATGAAGTGTGCAAACAAAGACAGAGCTGGAGAGTGAGTAGAGTGTGGGGTGTTGTAGCAGATAGGGCAATGGGCACTCTGTGCTTGGCTGGAGCAGCAGTTGCTAGGTGAATGTCAGGATCGCAGATGCAAGCAGATGGCACACAGGGTTCCAGTGAATAGTCATGCCACGAAGTCAGTGCTGTGACATTAATCAGGCCTCATCCATTAACCAAGAGAAGTGATGTTGATCCGTGGAGTAAATCTGCTGAAAATGCTGGGGGGCATGACATCTAAATGAAAGGGGCCCCTGCCAAATTAGTGGGACAAAAATGTATGCCACAAAGGTTGGGGGGTACAATCACCCTTGTCTCCCTAAAGTTACGCCCATGATGTTGAGGCCAGCCCTTTCCGTGGGCATGTCTATCACAGAGCACCTGGCAGACACTGCTGTAGAAGAGCAGGCGACTGTGTCTTCCAGCGGTGGGCAGAAGGGGCACAACTGTACGTGTGTACCACGAACGAGTGGCATCAAGCAATACTAACACCCGACAAAAGGGTCTGGAAACGACAATGAAATGGCAGGATGAGAATAAAGCCCAAATGAACATGCAGCAAGGGCTCAAGGAGGAGAAGAGGATGGAGTCATCGCCCCTGGCAGCAGCTGAATCTCAGACATAAAGTGGCTTTGGCAAAGCCAGCAGTTTGAGATTTCATGTAGCCATGGGAGGAATGGGATTGGCATTCCCCAGGCACTCTCATAATATACTATACCACCTGACCACCAGATGCCAATCACTAGGAAATGGTGTAATTACATGGGCTAATGATAGTAGTGCCTGGCAGATGAGCTTATACGCAATCAACACATATTGGCTCTCTCAATGCTTTTGTCAATGTTGCAGTCCCAGCTGTATGCTACAAAAATACTTTGCCTTGCCAGCAACATTTGTACTACACCAGTAGTGCATTTACAGCTACAATTAAGCCATTGACTCTTTGGTGATCTCTTACAAATAACACTGCCATGCCAAAGTCTGATGTTACTGCTTGATAGAGCTAGCTCAAAAAAGAGCCCATGAGATTGTGTTTTGGCCAGGGAAAGGCAGGTGGTGGTTGGAAATGGCCATAGGGATTCACCTGGCCTTGGACTTTCAATTGGTTGGTAAACAGCAGAACCTAACCCCCAAGCTATGTGATGTGTCCCTACTCACATATCAGCGCTTGTCTAGCTGTACTCTGATTTGTAAGCCTATAGGTGACGCTAACGCACCACCTAAGAGTCAAAGCTGTGGGGTAAGGGCCACCGATATAAAGTGTCTCCATGAATACACAGCATCAAGTCTATATTCATTAAAACAGAAGAAGGATGAACCCTTTCCTCTCATGGGCACTGGAGAGGCTGGACACAGCACATCGTCTGCGGATGGACGGCTTCAACCCTCTGCACCTGGGCCTTCCAACCAACAGGTAGAAGAAATGTAGATTTCCAGCCAGGTTTTGCTGCTTTTTTTCACAAGGAAAGGCAGATTGACCAATCACCATCCGTCTTTCCCAGGTGCGATTGCGCATTCACTGGCTGCGGTGTAAAAAAAAGAAAAACGTCTATAAAAATGGCCGCCGCCATACACTCTGAAAAGGCACGATGTCCCTTTTTGGATGACAGTGGTCATTTTGTAACCTGTGTTTTACAGCCGCCGTCATCCAAAAAGGGACATAGGGCCTCATTATGAGTGTGGCAGAAAGGCAACAACGGCGCCAGTAGTGCTACCGGCGCCGTTGTTACCTCTCCACCACACTACGAGTTCTGCTCGCTGGTGCCGGACTGCACGCCTGGTCTGACCAGGCGTGCATACTGGCACCCGTGAGCTGAACTCATGATTGCACTGGCACCGTTATAAACGGTGCGGGTGCAACCATGCTCCCGACCCCCATTCTGGGATCGGGAGGCCGGCCATAAAGGCACCTGCGAATGGGCAATTACCGGGTCCGCCAAACTCGGCAGACCCGGTTATTGCCCATTCGCGGGTGCCGGAAAAAAAACAACTCCGGCGGCAGCCATGCCCTTAATAAGGGCACGGCTACCACCAGAGTTATAGTGAGGGCCATAGTTCCTTTTCTATTTTAATGCTGGCAGGCATTTTCTAAAACTTTTTTTGTTATTCAGACGAGCGATCTGCTCGCGCTGAGCACATCGCCAGTCGGAAGGAAGAAAATGAAAACTATGCGCACCCAGGGAAATCCTGGGGTGCGAATAGCTTTCACACTCCTCCTGGGGGGCAGACATGGCGTTTAACAGGGGTGTTGCTATGTTGCTAGGTCTGGAAAAAACCCGGGGCTACGCTATTGTTGGAATTGTCAGGACTGGGGGCTAGCTAGTCTTTTGGTTGTAGCTCCTGAGATTCTATCCGGGGCTACAACCAGTGCCTTAAGTGGCACTACAAATCGAGCCGGGGCCCATCGAGGGGGCGTGGCCTAACAACGGGGTCTTGATGGGCCGTTAGGCCACGCCCCCTTGACGAGCCCCAGCTCAATGGGCTACTGGCACCCCTGCCAGGCAGCCTTTTGTAGAGATTAGCACCCTCTCCCCTCTGGGGGAGAGGGTGCTGATCTCTGCATTTATTTTGTATAGGCTTGCCTGGCAGGGGACAGCGGCTCGCCTATTCAGCCTTAATGGTGGTGCTGCCCCTCGCCTGCTGGGGAGGGGCAGCGTCACCATTAAGGCTGAAAGGGTGAGGCCACTGGAAGCAGAGGCCTTTTTCCTAAAGACTGAAACTCCCGCGAATCCGTGGGAGCTTCAGTATTTAGAAAGCAAGGCCTCTGCTTCCAGCGGCCTCACGTTTCTCCATAATGGTGGCGCCGGCCCACGTGCATCCCTTGATTAAAAGGATGCCTCGCAGGTGCGGCGCCACCATTAAAGCTGAAAGGCATTTTTTTCTGAAGCCTGAAGCTCTCGCACACGAGCGAGAGCTTCAGGCTGTAGAAAAAAATGCCCTTTCGTGTAGTGGCAGGGGCTGCCCGGGGAGATTAGTGGGCCCCGGCAGGGCCCTGCCTCAAAACGAAATTTCGGAACCTGCCGGGGCCCAGCCCCGGCAGGCCCCGGCCCACTTAAAGCCCTGGCTACAACCAAAAGACCAGGGTCTATAGCCCCCTTAGCCCCCCCCCCCCCAGCAACGCCTCTGGCGTTTAACATCCGGCAGCACAAGCTGAGGCCCTCGCTTTGATCGGGCCTTCAAAGCTCAAGTTGGCGGCCCATTAACGCCATGTGCGACCCCCAGCCGGGGCGTGAAAGCTAGAATATTTAGGGAAGGAATATTTTTGCACAAGGATAACTGAGACAACTGGACGTTAAGATACACTTAAGTCAAGTAGGGAAGCCAACAAGTTATATCGTATGCACAGCATACATGAGACACCCTCATACACAACTATGACAAATCTACCAATCAGAATTCGCCATCAGCAGACCTTGCTGACTAATCATAACACAGCCTAACACACTACCCCAAACAACCTGAACATGCATGCCAAATCATCATTCACCATTATCATCCTCAGCAGTGAACACTCAATGAAAGCCTTCGAACCTCAAACCCAACTCAATGCAACCATTACAGTGCATGCCATTTCAATGAAGTGTGTGTTGTGCCATTTCACCAGAAGCCAATTTACTGAATTGTGTGGCTTATTTTTATTATTTTGAACTGTTGTTGTTTTATGCCACCTTCTTTATTGAGAAATGGAGCAAAACAACGTTTGCCCACCCTGACCTCTGCCTCACAGGGACGTCATTTAGGGGTCGCACCTGCGACCCCTGAGGTCTCCCTTGCTACCCCTGTGGTCTCCCTTGCTACCACTAAAAAAACGAGCAAAACATGTGTTTTCCTTTCTTTTCTTTTTTTAATTGAGGCTCCCGGACTGTGGCTAGCAGCATGTGGCGCGTTGTTTCTGCAGTGGCTGGTTTTCAAACGGTTATTGCCGGTAAAATAGCTCACTGGGTTGAGCGCTCCCTGCTGCACTGTGTGTGTGATCTGTTGGTTGCCAGTTCGACTCCCGGCAAGGTCAACTCAGCTTTTCATCCTGCTGAGGTTGATAAATGAGCACCAACACAAGTTGGGTGATATTGTATGTATATTTGTTCTATATGAAGTGCCTAAACGTAAGTGCTATATCATACCACATCATTATCATTTGGCCTTCGACATCTGCTTGCAATCACAGTCATTTGGTAATTTGGGCCTATATGTGCTGAAATTAACAATACATATGGTGATCCTTTCTTGTAAGAAATATATATCACTTTACAGTGATATTGTAATCATATTTTTCATATTGTACTTAGAAACAATGCTATGTGATGCCACTTCCTATTTTGTCAAGGGGTGGAAGGTTGTGTTCTATCGCTTCCCTTGAAGTCACTTCGGGGTGGGGTGAAATGACATCACTTACTGTGATGTCATCAGAGGTCAAGGATCGTGTGATGTCACTTAGGCTACACCTGGTATTTTGGTGAAAAGACGTCCCTGCTGCCTCCTTTTTTTTGTGTTTTGAATTACTTCTTGGTTTCTTCTTTTTCAATGCCTGCTCCCCTTACTGTTTATTATTTAAATAGCTACTGTTTATTTTTTATTTTAAAATGCGAGTCTGCCTCCCCACCTTGAATCTGTCAGAGAGCCTTGCATTTAAATGGGTTTTGGCTGCATTGAAACGGGTGCGGTGAAATGTGTGCCTGCCCTTCACACACCAACTTCCACCCACATCACACATGATACATCCTCACACACCAGTGAAGTGGGAGAATGGAAGACCAGGCTCCCGTCCTTCACCTCTCGCGCTTGGCCTAAAGGGTCACGACCCAGACACCCGCCACGAGAAGAGTTTGCCCATCTACCAGACGACCAAATACCCTGGTACAGGAACATACGGATGTGTCCATCTGCCTGCCCAGCAGCCCGCACTGGCCATGCCGACACTTGCGGCACGGACCAACTAGACTAAAACCTACACGTCGTTAGAGATGCCATGACGACCTAGCCAACGGTCAGCACACCTATACAAATATACACACTGGACACTCCCGCACCAATCTACACGAAGAATATACTCAGTGCTATGACGTAGGCGACAGACATACTCACGGACGTGCATCTTTATTATTTTCCACATAGGCTTTCAAAATGCAGAAACGCAAGACGCGTCATGAACTCATCTAAAAAAGCTTGCTCACGCTTCTCCTAAAACCAGTTGCTACAATGAGAAATATAATGAAGACACGATACTGGTCATAAGACTATATGGTACTGTAACCTAAAGCGCCTGTGCACCAAGCGGCTCCACTTATACACCAGGCCTAAGTAGGCCGCAAGCAAGAGCTTCCATGGACGTTAAAAGAACAAGAGTCAGATTGCTGATCCTGCAGAATGAGCCCGGCGAAGCAACCAGCCAAGGTCGCAATGTTGCCAACCTACATTCCGAGAGCAAACCATCAAGGGCACGATGTTGCAACCTCGCACGCCACACACCAACGTCAAAGTCACACCTGCAAATTAAACCAGGCACACAGTGGAAAAACAATATTAATTGTGCAGAATTATGCCTCAAACACGGTCCCACCTCACGTGACCAAGCCGAACCTGACAGGATGCCAAGCCCAGGAGGAAGAAAGCGTCTGGATCTCTCGTTACAAGACATAAGCAGATACAATTAAAAGGCTCAATGGACATCTGCGACAGTGGGAGTAGTCGGCCTTCCAGCTATGAATAAGTCCTCACATTGAATGCACGTACCCATAGTGAAACATTGTTGCAAATGACAGGTACACCGAGAGCTGGGAACAGCGATGGTCCCAGGCTGGGAAGCTCGCGGGCGCACCAATCAGAACATGGGGCTCCTATCACTGACGCCATTAACTTTAACCAATCATCAGGGGTCTTCATGTAACAATTCTCATGTATCTAATTGTAGGGACAACCCAGATATATCACCTGACTAACCCTTGTCCACTAATATTGTTCTCTATACGTGTGCTATACTAACCCTACCACTCGAGCAACCAATTAAGAGTGGCGATAGGTTTTTTGCTAACTTTCCAAGGTGACGCAAGTAGCGCGTCATAATAAGGTAAAAAGGGCCTGCGAGCCCTACGATTGTGTGTGTGTCAGGACGGACGCGTACGCTCCTTGACCCATCCCTGCCGTTTTTGTCTAATAAACAGCAGAGTCACCTTGCTTCTTGCGTGTGTCTCATACTCAATCTCATCTGGGATATACGGGAGGAGTTGGGGCCTCCCTGCCCGGAGGTCTGCGGACGGCCCGGTTGACCCCGGCAGAATTTCCCCCCCGACAAGTTGGAGGCCCTGCTGAAATCTGTTTAAGATCCGCCTTTTTTATTTTACTTTTTCCAGGCACTCCCGCTGCGAGGAGGCCCGGCGGCGCGGCCCCCTCTGCCGTTGCCCCCTTCTGAGAACTACAGGACCATCGCGGAGCTGCGAGAAGACCGGACAGCGCAATCCGGATATAGGCCCTCGGGAGCCGGTTGAGATGTATCCCGCCCGCGGTTGGCGAGTGTCCAGACGTGGTCCAGACGAGGGGAGGTGACGAGCCGCTTGGAGGGTTGCACGCAGTCGAGCGGCCCCGCATCAGGAGAACTTGGTGAGCATGACACGCACAACAAGCAATGCGAAATTGTGAGGGAGGGGGGAGGAATTAAATAAGGGAGGAGGGAGGTGTTGCACAGGTGCGCGGCGAAGGTTTAACAATCTAGTGTTGGCAATGGAATGAATGGTAGTGAAACGAGTGCGAGAGCAGTCAGCTACGTCACGCGAAAGAGGGGGGTGGAGCACGAAAACATCACGTGTGGCCGCTCGTAGACACTGATTGGCCTAGGTCGCGACTACGTGTAAGGGTGGGTGTGTGTGGTTTCCTACGATTTGGCATTTATTGATCAATGAGTAGATGAGGATCCCTATTGTTCGAGCAAGAAACTCGATAGGTAGATGACGTTTCCCTGTAGGCGGTAGCTAGTTAGTTGCCCAATACGGAAGATAATTGGCTGGTTAAGCCCTCCTGTTGAGGGGCGTATCACACGCGAGGCGACGCAGCGTGCGCAGTCCGATTATATTATTGATTTGATTACCTTGTTCCAGGAGTAACAGGAAGACAGCTGTAGGGTTAACGGGGGTAGATTGCAAGTGTATTTTGAACTTAAAGAATATACGAAGAGCTTACCAGTAGCTCGAAGAGATCGGTGACGTCACCAGTAGGGCTTTCATAGGATATCGCGAGCCCCAAGACATATTAGTTTTAAGAGTGGGGGGGGAAGAGAAATATGGTAAGGGAGTGGAAACGGAGATAAACGGTAAATGAGTTGATCGGGGAAAGGAGAAAGGGGGGCGTGGCTGCGCACGGAGAACGCCGGCCACGGCAAGTGTAAAAGGGGGAGGAGCACGTAAAAATAGGACAACTGTATAAGAGCGTCATAAGGGGTACGCAGCCGCAGGGGGCTACGTGCGCCTCGGCCGCAGGGGGCCGTAAGGGTGTTGTATAAAGAAAGAAAGACAGAAGGAAATATACAAATGTAAAATACCATATTTTTTATAACTATTCATTAGCGGATTGTCGTAAGTCCCCAAACTTACGGGGCCAGGTAAACAATATAAGGTTGTATATTGTAAACTGCTAGTGAGACAAACTGCTACCAGATAGGGGAAGGGTAACAAGTGGAGCGCTACTATGTCATACGGGACAGGGTCGGGAGGGTGGGGGAACACCCTCACTACCCCACTACAACACATATGCACAACACTGCCACCCCATAGGGAGAAACTAATTAAGTACAGCATAGAATGGACCCAGGGGACGGATAACAAAATGCTAACACCGTGGCCGCCTAATGGTAGCTTCGATCCATATGCCCAACATTCACTGCTAAACCATCTGCACAATACATACAAGGGGAAGAAGTTGGCAAACCATGTGGAGGTGTTTAACTTATGGAGGATGTTCCAGGGGTCCCGACCAGGACCAAATGGAATGTTCACTATGGGGGAAAAACAGGAAGAAAAAGAGATTAAGGAGGAAGGAGAGGATGGGAAAAAGGGGAGTGAAAGCAGAAAGAACACGGGGAACAGAGGAGAAGGAGGAAAAAATAATAATAAATTAGATGACATAAAAAAGGAACCGAGCAACGAGATACCCATAACACAGGAAGTGAAAACAGAGGGAGGGGGGCTGTACCCTTTAAGAGAATTAGGAGAAATAGAAAGAGGACAGTTAAGGGCGGCTAAGGGATACTCGAAC
Source organism: Ambystoma mexicanum (assembly GCF_040938575.1). Lineage (NCBI taxonomy): Eukaryota > Metazoa > Chordata > Amphibia > Caudata > Ambystomatidae > Ambystoma > Ambystoma mexicanum. The sequence continues at coordinate 422,269,744 of NC_090934.1, read as the reverse complement.
CCGGCATACAGCCCTCCACCATATGTGGCTCATAGGAAGATGCCAGTGGGGGAGGGGAGGACTGGAGAAGAGCAGACTGTGGAGATAGGAAATGATGAGTGGGTAGCTGCACAGATACTATTAAAATTACGAGGTTCACTAACTGGAGAAGAGAAGGAGGTAGTAAAGAAAACAGACGAGGATAGTGCCAGGGAGAGTGAAATGAGGGGGGAAGAGCTATTACGGCAAAAGGAAGAGATTTTGGAGGAACGACTAGCAAAGCTAAGGGATGAGCAGAATGAATTGATCAAACAGCTCGAGAGGGAGGAGAGGGAGGAGAGAGAGAGAGCGAGGAAAAGGAAAGAAGGTAAGAACGAATTGGAAAAAATAAGGGAACGGAATGAGGAGCAAAGGAGAGAAGCTGAAAGGGTAAAAGCAGCAGCAGAAAGGGTATCAAGAGTAGTGCTGCGAGAGAAGAAGAGGGAAGAAGAAGAAAAAGAAAAAGAAATGGCAATGTGGAAGAGGAGGTTACTATCAGAAACAACTAAGAAATATGAAGAAGGGAAGGTAATAGAGAGTATAGTAGAAAGAGAAAGGGTGAAATGGGAAAGGAAGAAAGAGGATGAAAGAATATTGGAACAGATGAGCAGTGAAGTGATGGAGGAATTAAAAAGGAAAAGGGAGGAAAATAGTAGGGAGATGGAGGAGAGAAGTGTAGGAGAAAGAGAAGATAGGAGTAGGGAGAGTGAAAGATGGGGGGATGTATATAGAAGCACAGAAGTAGCGACAACATCAGCACAAGGGGGAGCAGTTGGTAAAGGAGAAAAAGGAGAATTGGACCTAATAGACTTACAAACAGTAACAATAAAAGGAAAAAAGACCGAGTGGGGGGTGCCGTTTATGACTGACTTTTGTAGTGAGGAAGAAGAAGGAGTGGAGAGGGAAGGAAGAAAAAGTGAAAGGGAAAGCTTAGACAAACTATACCTCACCCGAACCAACATAGACTCGCCATGGATCAGTAGGAGAAAGGATGAGCTGGAGAGAAGTGAGGAGGGAGAGCAAGGACTAGCGGAAAGACCGACACATGAAGCCACACCATCCCCATCCCCATCACGCCCTCCCCCATCGCACCCTACATGCTCAACCACCTCACGCTCGTTGCGCAAAATAAAACTCGCGCCCTTCACAGACGAACTGACACCCTATGCATGTCGGCTTAGAGACCTCCCTAGTCGCAGGCAGGACAGACGAATACACATGCCCACATTAAATACAGGAAATGATGGAAGGAGGGGAAAAGATGGAGAAGAAAGAGTTACGAGCAGGGGTAATAAGGACGAAATTGAAGATGTAGAAGAAAGGGAAGAGGAGGAAGGGTGTGAGGACTCGATATTATGGAACATAAAGGGTGAAACAAGACACAACTTAATGCCACTTTTGGAGAGAGGAGGGGTTAGACCACAGTATGTCCCTTGGAAGCATACAGATAAAGAAAATTTAAAATGCAGGCTTCCATCATTAAGTGGAGGTGCGGGTATGTGGATATATGAAATGGAAAAACACACCGCAGGACAGAAACTGGCAGTAGGAGATGTAAAGGGCCTTTTAATATCAATATTAGGGGATAGAGCGGATGACATTTGGAAGAGAGCAGGATTCCATGGGGTAACAATAACAAACACATCGCATGATGGGGCACCATTCGCAAACTGCAGACATGCACTATGGCAGGCACTGAGGGTACAGTACCCAGACACAACAGACATAGGAGCAATTACCTCCCGTAAGATGCGTGAGAATGAAGATCCTGTTGATTATATCCAGGAGATCCAAGAGAAGTGGCGCATGGAAACTAGAGAGCAATGGGATAAAACACCAGCAATATTCTATCATATACTAGTACAAGGGCTCCCAGAAGGAGTTCAGAAATAACTAAAGAAAGTAGTGGGAATGGAAGCAAAACCATGGCCAGAAATACAACTGACTATAGTACATCACTGCAGGACATGGCAAGGAAAAATGAAACAAAAGGAAGAGGACAGGAAAACGAAAGAGGCTAAACTAGTACAGAAAAAACTTACTAAATACACAATGGAAGGGGCACTAATAACTACGCCCACAACAATGGCCCAAAGCCCCACACAAGTAGTGGCTGCACAAGATTCCGCCCAAATACCACCTTCACAGACTATAACACAACAGGCGCCGCCACTGCAACCATACACAACCAACATGGGAGGAGGGTACCCAATGCAAGGAGCTGGGTATTATAATTATAACAGGGGGAGAGGAGGATTTATGAGAGGGAGAGGATACGGATATAACACCCAACAGCAGGTGGGAGGACTTAGAAATTCCTACCCCACAGGGCAACCAGTATACCAGGACAACACAGGGATCTTCCCATGGCAAAGTAGGGAACCACCAGTGTGTTGGAGTTGTGGATTATTAGGACACATGTCACGCACGTGTAGAGTTAGGCCAGGAACACCATCATGGAGTGAACAGGGACAACCAAGGCCCTCACAAGAACAGCAGGGCCTACAACAACAGCAGACGTTGCAACAGGGAAATGAACAACAACAACAAATAACACAACAACAGCCACAGACATATTCACTGCCACAACAACAGGTAGCGAGGACACAACAACCCCAAATACAACAAACACAATTGGGTAGGGTGACGGTCTTGGGACACAACCCTTACACAGGAAATGGCCAATCATTGTACCCTCAATAGGACAGCCCACAGACGGCCTTGGTGTGTCCCATCCTGTCAGTAACACCTAATAGTGCGGAGGAGCCACGCATAGAGGTAACGATAGGTGACAAAAAATTATCATTCCTTGTTGACACCGGGGCGACCCGGTCTTGCATAAGGGAAGGTAAATTTAAGATGTCAGGCGAAGCCATGAACACCCAAGGATTCTCTGGGGCTAGAGGGTTGGTTCCCTTTACTGATAACATTCCCTTATCTATTGGAGATTATGATCTGTCAGTTCCACTTTTATATTATAGTGCCTCACCAGTAAATATACTGGGGAGAGACCTAATGAACAGGTTGAATATGACGATCTCCTTTACAGAGGACGGCATAATTTGCTCTACTCCAGGGATTAACATGCTCACAGCACGACAGATTATGCAAGCATACTGCGGACAGATAGCGATTAGGGCGGAGCCAGTAGATGGCGAACTATTCCAGTATGGAACAGATATGGCATTTGCATGGATGCCAGGGATAGAAGGGAAAATATGGAGGAGGCCAGCAGCCTATCTGTTCAGACCAGAAACACCTGTTAATGAACCAGAAGGAAAGGTGGTTCTAATAGACATTGAGAGCATTATTGCAACAGCTGATTATATTGCTGTGCATGCCCAAGACAAAGAAGGAAGAGCATGGAGGGCAGTGATAGCACTAGCAGAAGGATGTAGGCTAACCCAGGTGTCAGATGAGGAGCTGTTCTCAGAAGAAAAGGAGGAAGGTGAAATGGTGTTCATGATGAGTGTAGAAATATGGCTAAGAGTGGCTCACAAACAAGTAGCACAGAAGATTGCGATGGCACTTGAGGCACCCGCATGCACCCCAGTCCCCTTCTTTAAGGAGGATATGTCAAAGGTACCCAAATCATTGTGGACTACTAGCCCTTATGACGTGGGGTGCATAAAAAGCATAGGGGGAGTAAGGATACAATTGAAAAAAGGTGCAATACTCCCCAGAGTGAAACAGTACCCACTGTCAAAAGAGGCAGATGAGGGCATATATGAAACCATAACGGCCCTTATAAACAATGGCATATTGGTCCCCTCAGAATCACCATGCAACACGGCTGTGTACCCAGTGCGCAAGGCTAGAGGGGGGTCTTGGCGCTTCATACAGGATCTCAGGCCCTTGAACAACATAGTAGAAGCAGAATATCCCGTAACAGCAAACCCGGCCACAATATTGTGTGGCATTCCAGCAGAAGCATCACGATTTACAGTGATCGACCTTAAAAATGCTTTTTTCTCAATACCATTGCACCCAGACTCACAAGATCTGACAAGCTTCACTTACCGAAATACAAAGTGGAAACATACCAGATTGCCACAGGGGTATTGCGAATCACCCTCAATTTTCAATAGAGTAATACAGATGGATTTGGGTAACATTGAAGTGGAAAGCACAGTGTTGCAGTATGTGGATGACATAATAATTTGCAGTACAAACGAAAGTAAATGCAGAGAGGACTCCTTAAAGATGTTGACAATATTGGCTGAAAAAGGGTACAAGGTAGACATGGAAAAGATACAATACTGTCAAGAACAGGTACTTTACATTGGTCAACTTATATCCCAACATGGAAGAAAGATTGCACCACAAAGAGCACAGGCCATTTCAAGCATTCCAATGCCACAAACTGTGAGGGAACTGCAGCAATTCCTGGGGCTGTGCAACTACTGTAGAGCATGGGTATTTGATTACAGCTCGTACATAGGACCCCTGCTTGAGGCTTTAAGGGAAGCTAATAAAGGGGAGAAAAAGTTGGGGTGGACTATGGAAATGAAAGAGGCTTTTGATGAATTGAAAGATGTGATATCAACTGCTCCAGTACTGGCATTCCCAGACTATGAGCGACAATTTTTTATATTTTCACATTGCGACTCAGCAGTAATGAAAGCAGTGTTGGCTCAAAAAACAAGCATGGGCTACAAACCAGTAGCATTTTACAGCGGTCACTTGGATCCTGTGATGTTAGGTCACTTCCCTTGCGAACAAGGTCTCGCTGCAGCTGCTTTTACAGTGGAAAAAGCATCAGCAATCACCATGGGGTGCCCAACTACACTGTTTGTGGAACATGCACTATTTGCAATATTGAATAAACCTAAGTCCACCCTAACCACGCAGAGGGCATCAGGTTATGAGATCATTCTATCTAGAGCTGAACTATCAATTGTTAGATGTAGCACGGTTAACCCTGCAAGGTTCCTAGCAGAAGTAATTGAGGAGGGAGATTATGCCCATGACTGTACGCAAATAACTGAAATGTACTCATGTACTAGAAAGGTTGAAGAAAACGCACTAGAGGGAGGTGAGCTTTTGTTTATTGATGGGTCATCAACTATTGATCAAAGAGATGGGATAAGGAGAACTGGGGCAGCAGTGGTAAAAATGATGGAGGTACCGGTGTGTGTGGCTATGAAATGTGTACAATTACCACAGCATTACTCCGCTCAAGCAGCGGAACTGGTTGCACTAATCTTGGCATTGAAGGAAAGCTTTGACAAACGAGTAACCATATACTCCGACAGTGCATATGTTACATCCACTGTCCACTCAGGGCTGTCGAAATGGAGAAGAAGAGGGTTTAGGAGAGCTGATGGCACTCCAGTGCAACATGCCCTCTTATTGGCTGAACTAATTGAAGTAATAAATGACCCCCAAGAATTAGCCCTAGTAAAATGCACCGCACACACCAATGGTGAAGACCACGTCTCAAAGGGGAATGCAGCAGCAGACGCACATCCGAAGTATGCTGCATACTTTGGTGAGATATGGAACCCCCCAGAATCACAGAGAGGGAGAGGGAGGGGAATGGCTAAGGAGATGTTGATAAGAGAAGGGTACACCCATCTCCCAGCCACGCAGATTATGGAGCTACAAGCGGCTGCACCAATGGCCGAAAAAGAAATATGGGTAAAAAGAGGATGCACAATGTCACCAACCGACGCACTATGGCGCCAGGGTGGCACTGGAAAGGTTGTAATACCATTGGCACTTTTGAACACCGCCCTGAGCCAACTACATCACCCAGCCCACACAGGCAAGGAAGTAATTGCAGCACGAATTAGAGAAGATTGGTTCTGCCCCGAGTTAAATTCTCATGTGTCGAATTTTATCAGCAATTGTCTCACATGTCAACAGTTTACGGCCGGCCATACCCTAAAAGTAATAAGAGGTACTATACCCCGGCCAGAGGGACCTTTTCGGCATCTCCATATTGACTATGTTGATATGATCAACATATGTCAAGGTAATAGGTATATGATTGTAGTAGTATGCCCATTCTCTAGGTGGATTGAAGCAGGGCCCTGTTCACACCCAGATGCATGTAGAGCAGCTAAATTCCTAGTGAGGGAGGTCTTCCCCAGGTGGGGAGTGTGCGAGGTGTTAAGGTCAGACAATGGCCCACATTTCGCAAACGAAATGTTCCAGCATATCACATCCTTGCTGAACATAAAACATAAATTTGCATGTGCCTACCACCCACAGGCCAACGGTGTATGTGAACGCCTGAATGGCCTATTAAAGGAGGCAATTGCAAAGATACAACAAACAACAAAGAAAAGCTGGTTATATTGCCTTCCATTAGCCCTATTTGAACTAAGGAATAGACCAGGGTCCGACCACCACCTCACCCCACACGAGGTGGTTACCGGACGTCAAATGCGCCTTCCCCTAACGCCAACATCAAGAGCATTTACCGACCACGAAAGCACAGCGAGTGTTCTTGGTGATGAAATGTACCAATATGTGTCTTCTTTGATTACTAGTGTAGTATTTGTGTCTCAACAGCTCGAGCTCACACGGGGCGGGTTTAACAGCAATCAACAAGAAGACGCGGATAAAGAATCGGAAAAGGAAAACCTGTGTAAAATTGCTAAAGGTGACCACGTGCTACTTCGCAATTTCAACAGGAAGTGGAATAATGAACGATTTACTGGCCCCCATCTGGTAGAGGAAGTATCAACAAGAGCAGTAAAGCTACAGGACAAGTGTGCCTGGAACCACCTACATGATGTAAAGATCTACAAACTGCAGACCCGCCCCAGCGCCACCGACAGGTCCATTGGGAGAACAACAACAACATCACCAACGGAGGAAGAGAGTTCTACCACAGCCAATGACCCAATTGTTCCCATACCCTGTCACTCCCCAGATTCCCCGGAGACAATAACTGACGAAGAAAGGGGTGATCCCCATACTGCCCACCCCATGGTCACACGCTCAAAGAGAAAAAATACTTCCGCCAGCTGAGCCCAAACCCCCTGCCCATTGACCCCTACCCCCAATATAGTAATAACCGAACTGAAGGACATTGCCTTGCACACGTACACATGTAAACACGTGAATGCTCTCTTTTCTCTTCTCTCGCACATGCAGGAACTGCGTATTATTGTATTGTTAAGAAAATAGATAACTAACAAATTCACTGCCCAGGAGTAGATGGTACCCCCAGACGATAACTACCCGGAAGAATTGTCACACCAATTTGTATATGAAATAAAAAGGCCAACGTACCTGAAAAGGAGAAGGGTACATGTCTACTACACAGCATTCCTCTTGGCCATAGAATATTCAATGCCCCACCTCCACCCATACTTGCCTGTCCTAAGAGATAGATCACTTAGAGTAGCGTGGGAACAGCTCTTCGCCTGGGCACTGAATGACTATTTGATAGGGAGAGCTTAAAGAAAAACAATAACTAACATTTAATAACCAGCATTTTGAGAATTTTCAGGCGGGCAACTTTAACGTCGCAAGAATACGCTGCCAGGACTGCAGCAAGGTAAGAGCAAAATGCCGGTGAAACTAGCATATGTAATAAAACTAATAGGGATTTTGATGATCACCGGGTTCTTGGCTGCCTCTGTATGGCAGTACAGCTATGCTATTGATCTTATTGCTGCACCCAAACCTAATACACCCCCATCCCCTGCTGCAACAGGTGTTACGTCAGGTGATACTAGTAAAATTGCACACAAGCAAAATAGAGTTAAACGCAGCACATACTCAGATAATAAAGGTATTGATAATTATATACAAGATTCAGCACACGTCTCAAACAACATATGGTACCAACACATGACCCGCATTGGTAAGCAGACAACAGAGGACAGCTGCTACGTTTGCTCATTAATACCATACGCCATGAGCGCTTCTCGAACATTTGTTGCCACCGAAATAGATGAAAAGACAGCACGATGCATAATATACTTGGCACTGTTCCAAACGAAGGGAAGATTCCAAGGGACAGTGGTGCATATGGTGTGGAAAACACGAGACTCAGACCCATATGAAAACAACTTCCTCAAGACCTATTTGAGTTACCACAAGAGCAGTCTACATGCTGAAGCATTCAAATACATAACAAGTGGTCCTGCAAAAGGGGAAACAAAGAAAGTAACACTGCAGTATCTACCATGTGATTGGTACGCCACTGAAGTTCCTGGTAAACCAGGATGTTGGGAAAGGCCACTGGTGACGATAACAGGGAAGGTGTACCTAGATAACAGTTGGGAGATAGGAGTGATTGGCAGCAACATGGTAACAAAAGAAACTATCTCAACTATTGAGGCACACAACCACAGATGTTGGACGACGTGGATCAGGTACGTACCCATGCTCACATGGGTGGAGACGGATGAAGACCCAATAACAATACTGCCGCTGACTGCGCCCAAGGTATGCTACCAACATAAAGGAGAGGTGGACGTAGGATACAACACCAACTGTGCAAGCGTGATGGAGTTACCTGAGGGGGGAGCAGGAACAGCAGTAATAATGGACCATTATTGGGCTTGTGGGGAATAGGCATACCATACACTGCCTCCCCTGTGGAATGGTGTGTGCACAATGGTGCACGTCAATGTACCATCACTAGTGGTACCCCAGAAGCATGTGAATGTGGCAAACTTTCCCAAAATGGATGAAGGGGACAAAAGAAGGAAGAGATCTGCACCACCTCAGGAGGAGCAAGGGAATAGGACCAACAGCAATGCTACCGTCCTAAACAGAAGGAAAAGACAAGGAGAACCTCTGACAGGAAATTACCTGTGGGGAAGGTCGGAAACGGCACTCACTTCAATCCCGCCAGAACACAGACTATTCAGCAGAGAAGCAATGTTTTTCTCCTCAATCATACATCCGGGACTGCAGGCCTACGCAAACGCAAAATGGCTCCAGATAACTAGATGGGAACTAATGATGACCATCAATTCTACAGTAAATGGATTCAACTCAATAAAAGAGGAGCTGCGAGCTATAAGGATGGTAGCACTCCAGAACAGATATGTATTGGACCTCCTCACAGCCATGGAAGGAGGAGTTTGTGCAAAGATTGGACAATCATGCTGCACGTTCATTCCTGCCAACGATGCTGACAATGGTACACTGACAGAAGCAGTTTCACAATTGGCCCAGATGCACTCCAAAATGATGGATGAAAGTAACGGTGTAAACAAGGATAAGAGCTGGTTTTCACTATTATGGTCATGAATGCCATCTTGGCTGTCAGATGGACTGAAAATTATAGTTGGTTGTACTATTTTGGCTGGAGCTACACTGATCATAATAAGATTTTGGAAGGCCCGGAAGGCACGCACCACTGACGAGTTGCTTGAAATGGTCGGTATGCACCCCTTGATGCCAGCAGATGACGGCCAACACACAGGCACAATCATACAAGAGAGGGAGAAGTTACGCAACCAGATCATCACCAACCATCTGGACCCACCATCGGTGAAGATCGAGAACCCAAGAAACCCCAGGAGCTACATAGGGAAATGGGTATACTGTACTCCTGGAGGAACCTGTGAATATATGTATTGGTCATTTGAAGATCATGTGAACCACTATGGACATTTAGGAGGAATAACTAAGATATGGAGAGTAAGAGGAGACAACGAAAAGGATATGTTTGTGGTCGACAAGTCGACCAGAGGGGGGACTGAAGTGGGAGAATGGAAGACCAGGCTCCCGTCCTTCACCTCTCGCGCTTGGCCTAAAGGGTCACGACCCAGACACCCGCCACGAGAAGAGTTTGCCCATCTATCAGACGACCAAATACCCTGGTACAGGAACATACGGATGTGTCCATCTGCCTGCCCAGCAGCCCGCACTGGCCATGCCGACACTTGTGGCACGGACCAACTAGACTAAAACCTACACGTCGTTAGAGATGCCATGACGACCTAGCCAACGGTCAGCACACCTGTACAAATATACACACTGGACACTCCCGCACCAATCTACACGAAGAATATACTCAGTGCTATGACGTAGGCGACAGACATACTCACGGACGTGCATCTTTATTATTTTCCACATAGGCTTTCAAAATGCAGAAACGCAAGACACGTCATGAACTCATCTAAAAAAGCTTGCTCACGCTTCTCCTAAAACCAGTTGCCACAATGAGAAATATAATGAAGACACGATACTGGTCATAAGACTATATGGTACTGTAACCTAAAGCGCCTGTGCACCAAGCGGCTCCACTTATACACCAGGCCTAAGTAGGCCGCAAGCAAGAGCTTCCATGGACGTTAAAAGAACAAGAGTCAGAATGCTGATCCTGCAGAATGAGCCCGGCGAAGCAACCAGCCAAGGTCGCAATGTTGCCAACCTACATTCCGAGAGCAAACCATCAAGGGCACGATGTTGCAACCTCGCACGCCACACACCAACGTCAAAGTCACACCTGCAAATTAAACCAGGCACACAGTGGAAAAACAATATTAATTGTGCAGAATTATGCCTCAAACACGGTCCCACCTCACGTGACCAAGCCAAACCTGACAGGATGCCAAGCCCAGGAGGAAGAAAGCGTCTGGATCTCTCGTTACAAGACATAAGCAGATACAATTAAAAGGCTCAATGGACATCTGCGACAGTGGGAGTAGTCGGCCTTCCAGCTATGAATAAGTCCTCACATTGTCTGCACGTACCCATAGTGAAACATTGTTGCAAATGACAGGTACACCGAGAGCTGGGAACAGCGATGGTCCCAGGCTGGGAAGCTCGCGGGCGCACCAATCAGAACATGGGGCTCCTATCACTGACGCCATTAACTTTAACCAATCATCAGGGGTCTTCATGTAACAATTCTCATGTATCTAATTGTAGGGACAACCCAGATATATCACCTGACTAACCCTTGTCCACTAATATTGTTCTCTATACGTGTGCTATACTAACCCTACCACTCGAGCAACCAATTAAGAGTTGCGATAGGTTTTTTGCTAACTTTCCAAGGTGACGCAAGTAGCGCGTCATAATAAGGTAAAAAGGGCCTGCGAGCCCTACGATTGTGTGTGTGTCAGGACGGACGCGTACGCTCCTTGACCCATCCCTGACGTTTTTGTCTAATAAACAGCAGAGTCACCTTGCTTCTTGCGTGTGTCTCATACTCTATCTCATCTGGGATATACGGGAGGAGTTGGGGCCTCCCTGCCCAGAGGTCTGCGGACGGCCCGGCCGACCCCGGCAGAATTTCCCCCCCGACACCAGCAAACACCCTGACCAATCATAGCACACACTCTCCCTCTGCCAACATGCTCAGCGGCCATCATAATACACACTCACCTGCTACCAGCAACCATCCTGACGTGGCACATGCTGTCACAGCTTCATCATACACCCTAGGTAACACATACCCACCTTCACCGTGCAGGCTGACTAAACGTAATACAGCACCTTCACTCCGACCACACAAAAATCACCTTCGCATACCACCGTCAAAATGTTGCCTGAACCATCATAACACACCCATACACATCCTCACATACCAATAAGATTCACTCTGGCAAATGAAAACCCTTGTATGCCACCATGAGCCCCCCGCCCCCCACTTAAGCATAACACATACATACACCGATAGCCCACACTGAACTAATCAAGGCCCGTCCCTGTACAACACAATACTCATTGATTAATCAGAATCCACACTCACTCACTCTCCACATGCCGTCCTGAACAACCGTAAGCACAACCTCTGCAAAACTGGAACCAATAAACACACACCCACACACCCCCCCACACATGTCCATCCTACCCAAACATAACACACCTTTACTTACCGCCTTTCCTCCTGACCAAAAAAAACACACCTTCGCGCACCAACACCAAATACCCCGACCTGTTATAACACTCCATCAAGCACCACCTTCCGCCTTGATCGAGGATAACATGTCACACGCAATCCCATGTATTGTCCATCCTAACCAATAACATATCCGACGTTCACCGCCTGTAGACCTTTGGTAAGTCTTTGGAATGCTGCCTTTGCTCTCCATTGGGTTGCAGGGACACATAGCAAGGTCAAGATGTAAAGAAGGCAAAATACAAGCACACACTACATTGCATACTCAGGTCACACCTCAGAGGGTGCCTAAGTAATGTCTAAAAGGATGTTGCCAGACAGACTCTTTCATGGCACATCATCGCAGACTGAGATTATCCCTCTGGTTGCCTGTCAAGGCGAGGATTACATTTTAATCTGTGTGTATGCTTCATAAGGCCCTCCATGACTGAGCCCCCCCAACCCCCTGTAGAACTCCACAATGTTATTGCACCACTAGGACCCAACCAGTAGCCTAAGGTCGACCGCCCACTAAAGGATATCTTGAGCTCTTGCATACAAAAATGTGTTGGGAGGGCTGGAAGCTTTATCTGCAGCGCAGGAACGGTGCTCAGCCAATCAGGTGACCCAAAATGCGGACGAAAACTGCCACTGGACCTACCACATTTTCCCAGCCACATGAGGCCTACCATTCTTTTTGGCCCAGCTGTGCTGCGCCTGTGAGCCCAAATGTCAGCTTCCCTCCTGATCCCAACCTCGCCACCAAGTGACCCCCCCCCAAAACTCCACCCCCCCAATTTACCTGCAGGCCCGATTGGGCCTCCGTTCCTGCTCCCGTCTTCCTCGGCTACAGTAATGGAAATCAAAAAGGGACTATGTCTCTTTTTCTATTTTCCATGGCAATGCCTATCTTGTTTTTTTTTTATTTCCACAGGAGATTGGGCTTGAGCAATGTGCACAGGTCCCGTCTCCCGTGGGAGGTGAATAGCATTCACCCCCTTGTTGCGGGGAGCGTGCCAAGTCCAGTAAGGCCCCTGATCCCCCGTCAAGGCCCTCTGGGTCTGCCTAGGTGTGGGCTGGCAATCCGTTAATGGCCCTTTTATGCCCCAACACGGGGTAATTGCTGTAAAACAAGACCCATCCCCAGGCACGCAACGTGATTGAACTGACCGGGTTGAAGTCCCCCCCCCCCCTGAAATGTTAGCTGTGTGGCAGGGTTTCCATACCCTTTAATCCCCTTTAACAGTTTAAAGGATCAGGAACATGCTCCTTGGCGCATTTAGTTTCTTCTGAGGCAAATCTACTATCTGCTCGGCTCGGATGATCAAGCACTGCCCGTTTCCCGTAGTCACAGCCCCCCGAGACACACAGGCTGCGTCCCTGATTAACTCAACACCACATTTCTTTTGTCATCAGCTGCATAGCCTTTCTTGTACATGATGGTGAATTTCCCACTGAAAGACCACGAGTCACCTTGCAAATCTGTGACAGTGAAAGCGAGCAACAAAATAAAGCACCCTTTGAAATATTTGCTCATACCCATCTTGTCTAATAGCTTGTTATGCTAAAAAGTAAAGTTTTCTTTGATTCCCTTAGTTGAATTGAGGTTTGTGACGAATCTCCAAACCTAAGTGAGTTTATTTTATTGTGTGTCTTAAAGTGCTGAAGATAAAGTGGGTAAATAGATATTTTGCCTTTTGCATCCTATAGTTTTCCATTCGGGATGTGGAAAATAAAGGTACACTGATATTATTTTGGCCCAACATGCTGCTATAAGGATTTACATATTGTCATGATGTTTTACTATGCAATTTGTGTATTTTGCAAGTAAACTCCATAGGACAGTATTATTGTAGGTCTTGAGACCCAAAACTTAAATCTTCTTTTCAAGTAAAGCATGGAAGAATGTGGCTATTCCCAAATTGCAGAGTTGGTTAAAATCCCTGCTTCGCTGTTTAGCATAAGTGTGTGATCCTGGACAAATAATGTAATCTCATGCTGACTTCAACTTCAAATATGGCAGTGCTTATAATTGATTATGTTTACACCCCTACAATAGGACAGTTTAAATAAGTGTAGGGACAAATTGGTGTACCCTGGTGCTCCTCTGCTAGTGGCTCCAATACTGTCACATAGAATTGTATTATTACTGCACTGGCCCTCCCCCAGTCTCGTAGCACTTGATTTGACAGGCAGACAACTTGATTTGACAGGCCGACATAGTCTCACCAGCCTGTCAGTGCACCAGACATTGTAGTATAGAAATCTAACTGTGGTAGAACCAACATTACGTTTTCTCCCTTGTTGCTCCCAGCCACTGACGTTGCTTTGGCCGTCCAGAGTACTGCCCCACACTCTGCAATGTCCTGTTATGATATGATATTGAGTCTTTCACACCATCTGCCATTTTCAAAATTCTAGGACCTTCAGGATTTGCAAGAAGTGGTTGTTTTTCAGACTTAAAGGAGTTAACTGATTGTAACATTGAAGGTGCAGTAGAATAGTCTCATTACAATGAGTATTGAAGTTAGATGCTCCTACACAAGCAAGTTTGCCACTCCACCGTCTCTGAAGTTACTGCATCTCCCAACATTTCAAGGGTTAGGCCCCGCCTACATTTCAGCCTCGGTGCACCCCTGGATGTGTGCACTTGCATTTTGTGAGGCAGAGAGGTGAGGGAAGCCTTTCCCCGAAACTGGCGGTGTTAAAGTTTTACTGTGTTTGCTCATAAAAATGTACTTGAACAAACCCAGTAAAACTTTAAAGCTGCTCCTTTCAAGAGAGCCTTCCATCGCCTCTCTGCATATTGCACTAATGTACTATTTGATAGTTGGTCCCCACGCCAGACCATGGGGTGGGGGGTTGAACAATGGGGGCGGAGACTCCAGGTTTGCCACGCCTATTCTCTGAAGTGGCTCGTCCCATCACCACTTAGCCCCCCCACTCCGAAATGTAGGTTTTGGTTGCTCCCCTGCTCATCCCTATGAAACTCTATCCCTGATTTAGCCACCACTGGACTAGCGTGCTCTCTACATTTTCCTGTTTTTGATCTCCTAGTTAGTGCTCTGAAGCATCCCACTAGCAGTTTCAGCAGCGAACAAAGATATTAAACTAAATTAAATTAATGTGAGTAAATAGTATTTTAGATGTTAGCTCAACGATTACAAGAGAAACCGCCAATCAGCAAATCAGGGTTAAACGGCAATCGGATGAAAACCGGGTATAAAAAAGATCTACTGCAACCATTAAAAAATACATCTGGTCGGAAATAGGGTAGGGCACTTCCTGTAGAAGTCTGGAGGAAGGACATTTGGAAACGGAATGCCTGTCTCTCTCTTCCAATCACAAGAAATTGTCCACAGACGGACTCTCTCATGAGATAGCATGGACAATGGTAGCCATCAGGAGTGCTCTGTCCAGGGTGCCGGCTCTAAGGAGCAGGTCGGCAGCGGCAGCTGTCCAGGGTGCTGACCTGGCCATCCCCGCGATACTACTTGAGGAAGCCTTCAAAAGAGAATCATTCGGATGAGACCCAACTTTCAGCCAAGAAGGGTATCTAGTCAGATCAACAACTGAGGGATGTTGGGGGATTTTGGGGCGATGGGCGAGGCTGGCGTGTAAGGTAGGGGAGCAGAACTTATCTGGCCGAATATGCCTAATGTCCTCTGCGTAGTGGAAGCAAACGCTGCACTGTGGATCTCTGGGATGAATGTGTATGTAGGGTAGAGTGACCAGACGTCCCGGTTTTGCCGGCACTGTCCTGGATTTTGGTGTTCTGTCCTAGTTTTTGGTGCTCTGTCCCCCTTTCTCAAGATTATGTTTCCATTGGAAAGTGTGTGGTCCTGGTTTTTGGTAGTCAGTCTTTATAGGTGACAGGCATGAATGCACAATCTCACACAGAGGAAATGCTGCATTTTCCAACTTAAGATAGTGTTAGTGTGTGATAAATTAATTATAATATGTGTTTATTTCAATAGTAACACTTAAACCCCCTTCTCCGCCAACCTCTACTGTAGTGTAGTGCCTTGACAGCCACTTTCAAGAGTTAGTGCTACTTTTATGTTAGTTGCCACGTCCCGGTTTTGTACTTTTTAAATCTGGTCACCCTAATGTAGGGGGAAGGCAGAATTCTGGTGCTAATTTGAGGCTAGTTCAGAGACTCTACAATTGCACAGATTTCCGAGTTGCCGGATCTAACTGTCGAGAAGTTGTGAACTTGTGATTTGGCTTGTGCCCCTCCCCCCATTCCGCAAATGCAGGCTGACGGTCAATGTGGGACTGGATGCCTGCTCTTTGTGTACTGGGCCTCATCACGAGATTAGTGGTAATTGAAACTATCACCAACCTCGTGATCGTCATAAGGCCCACTGTGTCCTGAGGGCAGACGTCCAATCCTGCATGAATTACTGCCAAATTCAATTACTGTTTCTGCTGCTCGGTACCACGACTTTACCTCAGGATCACTAGTGAAATAATGCATCTTTAGTCCTCATTTTGTGAGATTTACCATGAGCGGTAAACCCACTGTGGTAAATCTGATAACCTTTGGAGGTGAAGTGTAGAATTTTCCTCCAGCTATGTCCAGAAGGTAAATTCTCCAATTCGCCACCAATCTCAAATATTGATGGTTCGGTAAAATAGTGGCGAGGCTGTCACCACCATTTCCTTCCACACCACGAAACTGGTAATGAGGCTGTTGTGCAGACCTGCTGATGGATGCCTTGGATGACGTCTGACTCCAGGGTCATGGGCCAAGCAGGTTTGATGTGAGAGGCCTCCCATTGAAAGCCACAATCCAGAGGGGTTGCAGGTCTGTTTTTTTGTGAAAGGTTTGTGTGGAGTGTCTAGCCCCAAGCTGTGCCTCAGAAACAGAATGGTAGTGCTTGACGAGTGGCGCCTCTGAGATGGTGATCCGCAGGAGGTGAGAAGGGCTGATAACTTCACAACACTGTTTCCATGAAGAGAGGGAAGGCACTCAAGCCCAGCAGGCTAGAGGCAAGTCTGTCCCATACATTTAACCTGTTTCCAAAAAGTTCACCCCAACGTTTGAGCCATCTGCTTATTTATTTATATATTTATTCATAACGTGCCGGGAGCCTTCAGGCATCGGGGTGAACAATTACACAAGTTTATGAACATATAGAATGGGACATTCAAGATCCTGGGGCGATCAAGTGTGTCAGGTGATCATTTACCTAAAGAAGAGGGTTTTCAGGGTCTGGAGAAAGGCCCTAGTGTTGTCTTCTTGTCTTAGGTGTACTGGTAGTGCGTTACAGAATTTGGCAGAGCAGACGGGGAAAGATCTTCCCAGGCCATTGGTGCAATTAAATCCAGGGCAGTTGACCTGTGCCAGGTTGGATGAGCGCAAAGATCTGGATGGGATATAGTGAGACACTAATCATTTTAGGTAGGAGGGGGCGCTCCCGTAACGGCATTGATGGACAAGGGTGCCTACTTTAAAGTTAAGGCGCGCCCGCACTGGAAACCAATGAAGGTCCTCCTTGTGATTGGAGATATGTTCTCTCGTGGGAATTTTCTTAATGATGCGCACAGCATCATTTTGGATGATTTGACATTTCTGCAAGCATGTGTTGTTTGCACCAATCAGCAGGGCATTGCATTAGCCTAACCTCGACAACATAGTTGCCCGAGCTACAGTTGCGCAGTTTTTTTTCTGAGAGTAAATGCTGGATATTCTTTAGTAGACCAAGGTAGTAAATACAATTCCTGCTGACTTGTTTGACATGTGTTTCAGCGCTGAGGGAAGGATCCAGGTAAGTGTCGAGAGTTTTTACTCTGCTTAGTACAGGAATAACACAGTTCTGTATTTTGAGACTCAGATAGCCGGAGCGCAGTTTGGAACTTGCCTGTGGGGAGCCACAAATTAGTAAGTGTGGTTTAGCTTCCATTGAGGCACATATATTTGCTGGTCATCCATGACTTAATTAGACTATAAATGTGATGGAGGTTGGATATGTTTTGTTCGTACTCTCCACTGATTTCCAGGACTAGCTGAGTGTCATCAGCATAGTTGGTGTAAAATATGTCCTTTCCCTCGAGGAGTGTGCACAGCGGTCTAATATGTTAGTTGAATAATACTAGAGGCATGGAAGCTCCCTGCGGCACACCGCAGTGAATGGGTGCCGAAGATAAAAAAGGCATCTCCTCACTGAATTCGTGACACACAGTGTTTTAGGAAGGTTGGATCCACTCAATAGCTTCCTTTGAGCAATTGACCAGGTGTTCCAATGTGTGGAGAAGGTGATTGTGGTCAAGGAGGTCAAACGCCACTGACAGGTCGAGGAGGACCAACAGTCCAGACCTTCCTTTGTCTATGATACTCAACATGTGTGTCTGTAGGTCGAGAAGTGCAGTTTCCGTATTGTGTACTGGTTTGAAACCTCATTGACTATTATGAAGAACACCATTCACTTCCACAAAAACTTGCAGCTGGGATGTAGCTATTTTATCCAATATTTTTTAAAGGAATTTAGAATTAGTGATGGGTCTAAGATTGTTCGGGCCCTTGGGATCCATGCCTGGTTTCTTGACCAGAGGGGTAACCGTAACGGCATTGATGGAGTCTGGGACATGATTGTCATGGGAAGACGAGTTAACCAGATGAGTGAGAAATGGGGTGAATACCCCTTTATGCTCTAGAATCAGTTTGGGGGAGGGTGTTTTCTGGGCAGGACATGGGGCGCATGGAAGAAAGCATTCTCGCCATATCAGTGGTTGAAATAGAAGTCAGTCACAGCCATGGCATTACAGATTTTATTATGTACTGGCACCCACATCCTGCTCTCATGCTTAAGCAAGTCCATAGCGAATGAGTCAGGGCTGACCGCCTTAGGATTAGCTGGTGTCAACAGGTCAGTCTGGACCTATTTACAGGTTAAGACTAGAGGTTCTAAACGGTCAAGCCAATGGTGACCCTCTGTGATTTCTTTTGTGGGCACAAAGCTGGCATTGTCACACTATGATTCACAACAGGGCTGTATAATATGGAGAAATTATTAAATCTTCTGGTGGGGCCAACACGTAGGGCTGTTTCTTTCAAAATTAGGGATTGCCTTATTCCGACTTATACACACTTTCAGAACCTTTTGCTAGCTCTACTACAAGCAGCATGTTCCAGATCAGTTCGCAATCACTTTCTGAGCCTGTTTTCCTTCAATAATGGTCTTCTTATAAGCACATCGACCAGCATTTATCAATGACCTGTCCCAAAGCGTATCCTCCAGGGCAATCGGTAAAGTTCTGTTTGCCCTCTTGCACTCCTTGTTATACTAACATGGGAGTCAGGGAATATTATTCTGAGTAAGCCACATGATTGTGAGATTTGAACTAGCCATTTCCATGAATTTCTTGAAGTCTTATGAATTAGAATCTATTGTGGAATGAACTACCAAACCATTTTTGATTTATGTACATGTTGAGGATATGAACTGATATTTTCCCTGTGGTTCATTGTTTTTCAATTGAGGCTTTTATAGACATATGTATCCCTGGTTGCAATAACAATTGCCACTAAAAATAGTTAGTGGTTGAAGTATACAGGTTACTGTAATAGGTTAACTGACCCGGGGCATCATATAGAAACCTACTATTTAATACATAGATTCCTAGTTCCACATGTGTTGGTCAAAGTTACTTCTCTACCTGGTTCATCTGCACATCCTGCATCAATGGAGGAGCTGCTCCATAGGCCAGATGCTCCTCATGCACAGAGGAACTGGCGATGAATGATACCCAGTTTAAGATTAAAATCTCCCCTATAAAAAGAAGAGGTACCAGCCCAAGTATTAATTTCATTGCTTAATTTATCTAATAAATAATTTTGTGGTTCGCCAACTCCATTTTGGGAATTAAAGATATTCACCAGAACGAGTCTGGTACCACACTCATCTGCCGGCATTACTGTCAATGATGTTTCTGAGCTGAAGGGATTGTATTTGCAATGAGGGCTCAGCTTAAATGAAGTATAAGTAGGTAACCTACTACTATTTCTACCTCTACCATTCTTCTGTGCCGGGATATGAAAACAATGAAAGCCATTTATGTTTGAAGCAAATTGTGAGCCAATTTGTCCAAGATTGTTATGACATCATACCAAGTTAGGTACCTCATAAAATCAGTCTGAGACAATTTCTTTGTTAAACCAGGGTTAACCATAGCTAGATGAAATTGACCTGCCTATGGGTGTTCTGGAGGAGGATGGTGGGCACATCTATATACTTTTTCATTGACCGAACTTGAAATATTGATATTTTCCAGATTTCCCAAAACTCTCTCAAGAGAAGATGGATTTAGATCCATGATACGGGAGCCGGCTAGTGCGCCTATGCTTTTAATTGCATTGGTTTGAGCTCCGGTGGTTGGAACCTTGCCAGATATTATGAGCCAGGCACATTCTACAGTATAGCAGTCATCATGCAAAGGACAACGCTTTGCATTTTTGACTGTATAAACTTCCACTCTACACTAGATAACACATCCCATTATTTCTATTCCAGATCCCAAATGGTACAATCTTTATTTTATTATTTTATTTTTTGCATTATGGTTTCCAACAAAACCTTTTTCAAATCTTACTACAAGCAAAGCATTTACATTGTAAAACCTAATACGAGCTTAAAAAACAACACATTCAGTAGATTTTAAAACGTGACTTACAAAAGCTAAAACAGCAATACTTAAAGAAATGTCCTGTGCATTGACAAGACAGTGGGCCTCATTACGACCCCAGCGCTAAACCATGGTGCTAGTAGCACCATGGTCCATGCCGGGGTCTGCCATGGAGAAAGGGGGAATTACCACCCCATTCCAAGGTTGGCAGGGCGGTAATTCCCCATTCACCATGGACCCTTCCCCATTCCCATTTTTGCCCCATAGGGCTCAATGGGAATGGGGAAGGCGCTAAGTACGGGCAGCCTTTTACGGCGCTGTTAACCCATTAGCGCCTGGGTCGTAATTGTCTAAAGTGACAACATTGGTCTGTCAATAATGTTGCACCATTATATTCAAATCCTTTGAACAATTGTAATTGCAACAGTATTAAGACAGCAAATAACATTAATACGTGCTTTAGAGTCTCTTTCTCTGAATGGCAGAAGCGGCAAAGTCTTTCACACCGTCTCATCCCAGTCTTGGCACCAACAACCACCATTGTTATAAGCAGGTTTAGCATCAACCTCAGAAAATGAATTCTAAAACCATGCGAAGGATGTTTTAATAAATAACATGCAACCAAGTGGAAAGCTTTTATGTCAAGTTTAAAATGGTAAAATAATTGGGCATTCAAAATCTGTGCCCTATTGCACATCCCATCATGTTCGTAAACCTTACGTTTAACTTTATCCGGATTTGTTATTAGTTGTCCTTAGTAGAATCCACACTCACCAATGTGGCATTACAAGATGTAACCCAGGCTTGCAGTTCTTTACAATTCCTAAGCCCCAGTTGCTTATAGAATTTTGTTGTAATGTGTATCTGAGGTGAGGTGGTGACATCACTGTTGTATGGAATGTACTGATGTCAGAGTGTGTGGAGTGTTGGGGATGTTATGTTCTAAAAGCTGGTTCTAAGGTTTACAGTTGAGAACTATGCTGGCTTGATGGGACATGCTGATGTTCTTCCTGGCATCTTATCTACAATAAACCTACAAATAATTTACCTGCTGGTCCCGGTGTTATTCAGGTACCAGGATATTGCACTAGCGACGAGGATGGGATCCTGTCATGGAGGGGGCAGCTGTTGAAGTCCAGGAACATCGCCCTCCATTTACCCATGTCCCATGGGTAATGCCAGCCACCGTCTGCTCTTGGTTTCCCGAGCTGGGGACGGCATCTCAGCAGGCCGGGTGGTGCTGGGTACGAGTGTCCAGGCGTTGGGAGTGGAGCTGTACTGCACTCATTCACTTTGTGCAGGGCTAAGGGGTTGATGGGGGGAAAGTGCCTCCTTGAAGCCCTGGCAAGTCAGTGTGTGCGTTCATCATGTTCGCCATCAAAGGGAAAGTTGTACGGCACACGTTTCGGTGTGCGGAGAGGAGCGTGTTACAGTTGGAGCTGAATCAGCGAGGATAAGTCCTAAACAGGCCGGTGGTGCTTAGGCAGAGTGGCTCCTGGAAAGACTGGTGCCAGAGCCCGGAAGACTTGGAAGGGAATTCCCAGAGCTAACGTGGGAGCGTGAGGTCGGGCGGCTCCATATCCGGGGGTCTGGTCGCTGTGCGCCCATTCTTCCATCGTGTGAAGCAGGGCCAGTTGGACGTCTGTGGCGGCCAAGCCATAGTTGCCCCTGTTGTGCCATGTTCGAGTGGCAACATGGGCACAGAGCGCCCGAGGTGCGGTTTCTCGGCACTGTGGATTATACAGAGTTTGCCGTGAGGAATAAGGGGCAGAGATGTGTCCTCTGCGGCGCTCCAATCGAAATGGTGACATCATTTCATTGTTGCAGTGTGTTCCAGCGTGGGTTGCTGGAACGTGGAAGAGGCTACAGAGGCGCTGCGGGTGCGCGGTTTGAAAAAGGCAAATGCGTATGGGCCCAGACGAGGAGTGGTGTGTGTAGCTGCTCCGGGGGTCCCAAGAGCAAGTCTGCCAGGGACTAGGGGTTCTGGGTTGCAGGGATGGTGTGCTGCGGTGGTGCAGTTTGGCTGGACTAGGGGTCCTGAGTGGTGGTGTTGGTGTGCTGCGGTGGTGCAGTATGGCTGGACCAGGGGTCCTGAGTGGTGGTGTTGGTGTGCTGCGGTGGTGCAGTTAGGCTGGACTAGGGGTCCTGAGTGGTGGTGTTGGTGTGCTGCGGTGGTGCAGTTTGGCTGGACTAGGGGTCCTGAGTAGTGGTGTTGGTGTGCTGCGATGGTGCAGTTTGGCTGGACTAGGAGTCTTTAGTGGTTGTTGAGGTACTGTCACGGGCAGTTGATTGAGACTTAGATCTCATGTTGTGGTGGCTAAGGAGTTGTGTTGTTGCGCAGTCTAGTTGGACTGTCATTCTTAAGTGTTCCTGTTGTGTTAGGGATGCTCTGTATGGGTGCTGTGATGAACTGATGTAGTGATGATGTGCTTGTTGCTGCTCTTGTTGAGCTGGGATTTTGCCCGGGGGTGGCAGCCCTGGTGCCCTAGGTCGCAGACTAGGGTGGAAGGTTGTTTGTGCATGGATGGTTTGGCGTGTTAGGTAGTGTTATATTTTTGGGAACGCTGGGGCGTGGCAGGTCCTAGGTTCTAAGGGGCAGCTTGGAACAGGTGGTAGTGCTTAGTTTATTAATTTTGTTTCTCAAGGGTTTTTCCAGTTCTGTTTTATGGGAGGAGTTAGCGCTTTTTAGACTGTGCTGGGTTCCTCATTGTGTGTTTTGAGAGGGAGGAGTGGAGTTGGAGTTGGATTTGGGTGTGTTCGGGAGTTGAAGTTGGGGTGTCTCGGCTGACACAGGTTGGTTTTGTTAGTCCAATTTGTTGGAGGCACAGTTAGAGAGTGTATTCTTGGGGTGCCTTGTAGGTTATGTTGTCCCATAGTTTCGTGCTTGAGCACATTTCCCTAGTGTCATAAAACTGGATGTGTTAAGGGTGATGCTGAGCTCCAGGTGGCAGTTTCTTTGTCATCAGTGGAGTATGGTTAGTTGGTGCATTACGTGCTGGCCACACGTGTATGTAGGGGAATTGTGTCAGTGATGGTTTTAATGGAATTCCTCCTTGTTCAAGAAATGAAAGGAGGGAGAGGTGTTGTAATGTGTATCTGAGGTGAGGTGGTGACATCACTGTTGTATGGAATGTAATGTAGTCAGAGTGTGTGGAGTGTTGCCGATGTTATGTTCTGAAAGCTGGTTCTATGGTTTACAGTTGAGAACTATGCTGGCTTGACGGGACATGCCGATGTTCTTCAAAATTCAAGAACAAGGCCTCAGCAGGAGGAGACAAAGGTTTACCATACAACTGCAATCATTTCCAATCGACAAAACCTTTCATGTATACCAAACCGAGCTTGTGTCGAATCACACTTATTGGTACTTCCTGTGACAAAGCAAGCCTCCTTCTCCATATTGAAGCCTCAATTGTATGTCAATCAATCTCACATTAAAAAGGTTCAACGCTAAAAGTGAATCCGGGAAGCATTTTTAGCTGACAAAATCACAGAAGTAGGGCAATCGAGAAGCAGCCAAAACGACGATCAAGTATGCGCATTTGAAAGGTTGCCACCTTAGCATGTGGGTAAAATGAAATTAGGGCATCTTGTTTATTCGACTTATCCTGGAAAAGCACACCTAAGTACTATCTCACAACCCCAATTCTGGTTTAATTGGTTTAATCGAGATTGTAGTTAAAAGTATGACCCTTCCTACCCAGGTGATTCTTACGTTTCATAATCATAACTTTAGTCTCCTGCACGTTCACATTTAAATCAATAGCTAACAAATATCTGTCAATAGCGTCTAAGGAATGTTGAAGACCCACTGGGTTTAAATGACAAATACTCAAATGACCAGCATAAGCCACAAACTGCAAGCGCATCAATCCTAATCGTGGGAGAATAATATTAATATTTTGTTCAATTTTTATATACATGATATTGGCTCTTCCCTTTTTAACAAAATGTTACAATCTGCAAAACAATTTCTGGGGCTGAATCCCCAACAATAGATATTGTCAGATAGCATCTTCAAAGCTGGGAGCATTTTATTAGAAGCGCCAACAATGCCAAATGACCAAAGCAATGAAAATCACTATGTCATTGCTGACGGCACCCATCTGGGACATTCTACCTGTTGCTGTAGTTCCTTTATAGAGTGCCATCATCATTTGAGCAAACTATTCCCATTCCCCAATTACATCAATTTCACTCACAATTTTCTCTGACAACTGCATTTAATGCTCTACTAAAATCAAGAAATTTGGCATATAATGGACTCTTGTTTCTTACATGGGAATCCTTAATGACCAGTGCTAAAGTTAAACTATGTACAATATTTCAATTCCAGGAACAGGATCCTGTTTGTGCCAGCTGTAAGATGTGGTGCCATTGTTCACCAATGCAGTAAGATCAACTCATAAAACATCTGATGACATTTTTCAAGCAATGAGTCTAAAACTTAGTGGTCAATATCTATTCTGTGTTTTTTAACAAGGGCACTAAATGTCCTGTAGTCCACAACCTTGGAGGAACAGGCACTTGGCCACATTCCACAAACAATGTAAAAAGTATGTGGGACCAAAATGATAGCGATTGCATTAGAATGTAACTCGGGAGGATAGCTCCACGACAACGTGTCGCCTTGGAAGTAAGAGGACATGCAGCAACACATGTTCGATCCCCGGGTCCGACCGCGCTTAGAAACCTTTGGGTATTAAGGGTGTTATAAATAACCTATCATATCATATCACAAGCTACCGAGGTCCAGTTCTTAAGAGGACTTCGGACTTGAACTTTTAACTATTAAATCTTCTTTAGTGGAGTTGTAGACCCATATACTTTCGAGAAAGTTCATATATTCACCAATGTGATTGGACTTAAATATCTTTTTTATAAATATTCCCCTGTTTTAGATCTGGTAGTCTCTCTCCCGAATTGAATAACTGTCAAAAGAGTTTTCTTTGTTTCTTAAAAACATGTCAATCCTATCATTCAATCCATCTGTTTCTTCTTGTGATGATGAACCAAAACAGTGTTCTATTTTTCCTCTTTATTCCTCACATTTATTTCTATACCAAAATAAATATAAGATGCTTTATTTATATTTCATAATTACATTTCTTACAAGGCCCTATTTTTGGGATATTACTATCGTATCTGTAAACAACTTTTGGGAAAATGTTCTGTCATGTTTTTTTTAAATGATTTTGTTAATTATAGGTATCTTGTGCCGAGCAAATCAGATGTTCTTGTTTGTCCAATCACAAACAGTCTGCTATTCCATTATTCCATGACCACTTCAGCATATCAGACCAGCTACTCAACGAACCCTCGGATAACCTAATCACTTAAGGGGGTATTTAATGTGAATGCCGGCCACATCATTAAGAAGGTCCCCGTCCTATTAAAATCACATTCCCATTCCATGATTACAGGAAAATGACCACTTTAATAGCTATTGGCCACATCTGTGCTTCTAATGCATCAAAAGGCTTTTCCAGAAACAAAAACATAGTCAATCTTTGATGGCGACTGTTCTGCAATATTGGTAACCTCAGCAGGAATATTACCATTAACTTACCTGTTCACAATTAAAAAAGATCCCATGCTTTTAAAGACTTTGGGCCTTATCACAAGTTGGGCGGAGTGGTAAAAATGCAGTGGTAAAGCTATTGCCACCGCATTACTGCTCTGCAATTATGATTTGGGCAGAATGTCGCCCAGCTTTACCTCCAGCTTTGAGCTGGAAGTAAATCTGGCGAGTTTCTGCCCATTTGCGGTGCTATTACCATGGCGCAAATTACGCCACAGTATTTGCGCCCAATATGGACACAATGGGAATGGGGACTTCCAAGGCACCCCCCCCACCCTGCAACTCGGGATCTGCTGCAAATTGCGCCAGACCAGGTTGCAGTAACAATAACAGTGCTGGGCAGTATCCTGGGGGATTTACCGCCGGGATACCGCCCAACTTCTGATGACCCCCTTTGTCAAAAGGCCACCCTTAGAATTCCATCTGCTTACTTTTCAGCTCTATAATTCCCTGATCACTTAATACATCATCTATTCTCATCTCTTTGAATGTCAATGGACAACAGGCATTCAAACATCCCATAATTGTAGCTGTACTGTTAACATCTGTTCTGCTTCAGGTGTTCCTTTAGTCCATTTACCTCCTGATGGATCATATACATAATTTCACTAGATTATCTGGAGAACCTACTTTACTATCAACACTAATCCTGAACAGTAAGAGATCTGGCATGCATAATTAATAGTTTATGACACAATTATTTAGTTTTAGAGTGATAATACACCCCCTGTGTGTCAACCTAGACTTTGCTTAACACATCTTCACTTTCACAGTTCAATCCATTGATTACTCCATATTACCTCTGGAACTCCTGATGGAAAACACTAAACCCATCCTCCCTTTGGATACACTGACACCAGTCTGCCCACGCGCTGTCCTCCTTATGCTAAGGGAAGCTCTTATCCTGCCACTGTGAACAATGCTTATTGAAGATGGTAAGGGTATAGTGGTATTTCCTCTTTTAGTGGTTTTAGGAATGAGGGGCAACAATAGTGGGGTGCTTGAGGGGACCTAAGAGCAAGATATGTGCGGGAGAGGAGGATACTGCAATGCCTGTGCTGAGGAGGATGCACTGTTGCCAGAGGTTGTGGCCATATCCACTACACAGCATTGCATCTTTCAATGTTTTGTGATTGTGTCACTGTGAACCGTCAGTATTTAGACAACAGATATGTGGCCTTTCTCTGGCAGTTTTTGGGTTGAGGGCAGCAATCGTGGGGCCACCGCAAAACGGTGTGACTCAACGAGTGGGGGATATGACAGGCATGTGCTAGTTTACTCTACAGTACTATCCATTCTGCAGGGTGCCGTGCTCTAGCCAGGCCCCCTCCACACCACTGTAACTTCGGATGTTTCGTAATGACAAGTGACAGGGCCTTTTTGTGATATTCCACTGGTCTGACCACCTCCGTGCGTGCCTACAGACAGAAAGAGAACACGCACAGAGTTGAAACAGCTGTTTTACAATGTATGCACACCTGCTGACTCAATTTAGTTTGGAATAAATCAATGCATGAATAAATGCATCAGTTTACGTCAATCCGTGGGAGGTTCTGCCTGGGGGAATGCCGTGTTGTGCTGTAGCAGGAATGTTAGGTGAGAGGCACAGCAGGTTGTAAGCTTGCTGTTGGGGCAGGTGGGTGAGACTGCTTTCCCCAAGGGATGCATTGGTGCTGGTCAGCAGGTGGGCACGTGGGATTTATAGCATTTCAGGGTTCCATTCTCAGCAATCCCCTTATCTCATGCTTGCAGTACTGGGTGTGAAGGTCACTGAGACCTGAGTTGGCAAAGGACAGAATTGTGGTCCTCAGAGTAAGAAGCAGGGGTGCCTTGTCAGAAGCTAAGGGCCTAATTCACAGAGCGTTTTCCAATGGGGTTTTGCCATTATAAAACGCTTCAGTGAATTAAGCCCTAAATGTTTGAACAGAATGCGCCCTCCCTCACCCAATCGATTGAGTCATCGATTAGCTTAGTGTGGAATGCGTCCTCCAAGACATTTTCTCCTATGAGGTCCAGCGCTGTTAGGAGCAGTTAAGGTGTTTGCATTGAAGGAA
Source organism: Ambystoma mexicanum (assembly GCF_040938575.1). Classification (NCBI taxonomy): domain Eukaryota; kingdom Metazoa; phylum Chordata; class Amphibia; order Caudata; family Ambystomatidae; genus Ambystoma; species Ambystoma mexicanum. The sequence continues at coordinate 422,241,657 of NC_090934.1, read as the reverse complement.
ACAACATACACCATGTTAATGTCATGATCACAGTATTACAGGGTTTTGGCTAAGGGTGGTAGTTAGGGGGAGAATGGGGAGAACCCTCCACCCCCGCCCAGAGAATTTGAAAAATTGAAGTGTTACAACAAAGTAAATTAACACAAACTGATTTCATTTGTTATAATACCATAGAACCTACTGCATAGTGTTAATACCATTGGGGCATACAGAAACGGCAACACATTTAAGTGAGTTCCAGAGTTAATGTACAGGACCCAGTAGAAATTGCATGCCCCATACACAAATAATAATTATTATTAATGATCGGTGGAGGAACAAAGTGCCACCAACGCAAAGAAATAGAGAATTGGCCATTTGGTTGGTGAACTTTGAAAGGTGTCATCCATTTTGACCTGTGGAGGCAGCATTGCGATTGCTTTAGGACTACAGTTCCTGAGTTCTCCTGTTCTCCTATGATCATTGGTTACCTGGGAGGGATTGAATTTAGTACTGGGCAAATGTGTAAGTCAGGCCTCAGTCAGTTTCCCTAACAAATCAATGATCGGCCCGAGTCTGGACAGTAGGTTTAAATTGCTTACTGCATGCATAGTGCGTACACTATAAAAACATAATTTACTATAAATAAGCCTATATTTTGTATATTGCTAAACATCTGAAGTACAGTAGACAACAAATTCCTATCATGACATTTCTTTTTTGTGGTGCTGGTATGCTATGGTTGTTTATTGGTTTTCTTGGAAAATTATTTTCCAAATAATAATTGGAACATACTGAAAAAACAATTGGCTATTTATATTGCCCAAAGACTTCTATAAATCATAGGGGGAGGAGAAAAAATGATAATACGAAAGGAGTGGTTGTGAGGCTTGAATCTACGGCCCTTCAATTGCTCCTTTGCCAGATATGTGTTCTAACCTCTGGTCCACCAACGCTCTGAAGATGACCCCTCCTAAGTACAGATGAACCTACCTCCAGCCCAAGATGCCTGCTTGCATAACGGACAAAGCGTGCATGTACTGGCCCTTTTGAATGACAAGGAGTCTCCTTGAATGTTAAGGCGACTGGCAAAACAATAGCCAGTGTCTTGCACTGCTTAATTGGTCGTGCATCGTGATTCCTCAATCACCGACCTTATCAGATCTCTTTCAAAGACAAGCCTCAGAGGAAGAGCATGGATACGCTCGAAACGCATGTCAGGCTGCATATGTCCAATTAAATATTTCTGCAATTCAAGAAGTTTCTAATAGTTTACTTTTGGCACAGAGAGACTGGAACATGTGTTTACTTTTCCTTAATCTACCCTCTTCTTCTCTCCGCCCCCCTCCAGTTAATCCAGAATAGGGCTATGAGACTTATCCTTGGCCTCAATCCCAGGGACCGCATCTCTCCAGCCCTAAAAAACTCTCCACTGGCTCCCGGTTGATGCAAGGATCAAATCCCTCTGCATCATCCACAAGGCTGTCTGGAGCCAGCACCATGCTATCTACAATTTGATCCCACTAAATACTCTCCCTCCAGACCTTTACTTTCCTCCGGCACCAACTCTCTGTGTGTTAAGCGCTTCGCTATACAGCAAGCTGGTGGTCGATCTCTTTCTTCAGCAGGCTCCCTCCTATGGAACAGCCTCCCCCTTCCTCTTCATCTTGAGCCAAATCTCCTCAAATTCCGGAAGCTCCTCAAGACTTTCCTTTTCATCTCCTCCTTCCCTTCCTCCCTCCTCTGCTAAATCCCACAGTTGATGAGATTGGTGACCAATGTCCTTATGTGTCCTCCGGGTCCTGGCCTCCCACACCCAAACACCTTCAGCCTCTGCCCGCTCCCAGCACTTGCCTTTGCACCCTCTGTCTGGCCTTTGCCACCACAGGCCTGCACTTATTTATTGGCAGCTGACTACTCTCACCCAGTCACTTAACAGCTGCTTACACCCTAGCACTTCCCTCTTTGGTAACCCTAGCACTTACCCCCCCGCCCCCACCTCCTTCATCCCTTCTCTCTCTCTGCACTTGCACGTTCTGAACGCTCAAAAGGCTTAGTAGGTCTGACTCTATCTTTAATTGCTAAATTTGTTTTTCATTCCCATGTTCCCTCCCTGTTGCCATGTGGCTGCTTTGAAACACAATTTACTTGATGTATGATCACCCTACAAATGCACAATAAATAAATAAATCAAATTCAGCAGGAGGAGGACCCGTGCTCTATGTATGTGCTTTGTGGAGGACACTTATGTTGCCTATTTTACACATATTTCGCACGAGTAAAAAAAAATCCGGCATTTAAAAATAGCTCAGAAGATGTCATTTTTTTAGATGCCTGAGTTTTGGAAATGTGTAGGTCAGCTTTGTCACAAAGGTATCCCGAGCATTTGCTTGGGGCACAAAGCTATTTGCATTTATTATAAATTGCCAACCTTTGCTTCAATCATGTGGCTTGTTTTTACAGACAAGTTACTTGTTACTGTGATTACATATTTTGTAATAGTCTATTAAGGCATAAAAGAAGTATTTGCAGGGACTGTCCACCAGCACAAATGATGCCCTGGGCAGGGCCGTTGTTGCATTAGTTTCTGGAGCAAGTGCTGAACACTGGTGTATGACAAGGCCTGTGCATCTCTGCGGGTGTTGTGAAGGTAGCCCACATTTAGGGCCTCTCCCTGAGGAATGGCCCAAAAAAGAATCAAGCATTTCCCTCTGTTTGAGGGATAGAAATACAAGTGGTACAGCTGCTGTTCATACTACATGTGAGGGGCCGAAAATGCTCCTCCCGTGCATTGTGCATCCCCCTATTCCTGTTCAAAACAAGCGCAGGTCAATGCTTTGGTGTTCTGTGCATTTGAAAGCAGACAATGGGCCTACAGAATTTTACAAACGTACAGGGCCTCATTACGACCCAGGCGGTAAGTTACCGCCTGGGTCGTACCTTTACCACCATGGCGTAAACTACGTTTACGCCATGGTGGTTGGCGGACTTACCGCCCCATTCCGAGGTTGGCGGGGCGGTAAGTCCCCAATCCCCATTTACCCTTCCCCATTCCCATTTTTGCCCCATAGGGCATAATGGGAGTGGGGAAGGCGTTAATTACGCCATCGTAAATTACGGTGGCGTAATTAACATCAAGGTCCCTTAGCGCCATGGATTTTAACACCTGCTAAAAGCAGGTGTTAAAAGCTCCATGGCGCTAAGGGACCTCGGAATCAGCCGGTAAGGGTCGGCGCAGTTTACGCCGCCGCAAACCCCTTACCGCCTGAGTCGTAATGAGGCCCACAGACTTTTTAGCGTAGTGCAAAGTGACTTTGTACTGGTGCAAAGTAGCTTTGCACTGCCAACAAACACCCTGATTTACAGATCAGCGCAAATACACTTTGTACTGCTCTGTAAATCACTTTGCACTGAAAAAGTACTCTTTGCACTGCACTAAATGGGCCCAATTCACGGTGCAAAGAGTACTTTTTCAGTGCAAAGTGTTCTGTAAATCAGGGTGTTTGTTGGCAGTGCAAAGTCACTTTGCTCCAGTGCTGGAACTGGAAAACATTTATTGGGGGAACCACCACTTCTTAGTAGGGGCGGGGCTTTGGGGGGAGGGCGGGGCCAGGTGGCGTGGCCCCCGGGCAAGTTGCGCAACAGGGTATCTCTATATAGAACCCACTCCTGGCGATTTGCATAATGATAACAACATAATGTCCACAATTTTAAATGTTAAACATGTCTTATAGTGATTCAGTAAGAAAACGTTTTAAGTGAATAATGAACACTTCTGTTTTGATTGGTCACAAAATTCACCCTAATTTACAGGGCATATATACCAGTTTGAAGTGTTTGTGAGGCTTCTGCAGTTGTACGCAGCCCTAGTGCTGAATGTTCTGCTCATTTATTTATTTATTTAGTATTTGTAGAGCGCACTACAGCCCACAGGCAACGAGGCGCTAAAAGGACATTTTAAGAAGGCTTGCTTGCGGGTTACAATAAGCGGCAATACATTCACTTAGATACATTAGATTGGTTCCAGATGATACACAATGAACGAACGTTACAGTTGATTACTCATACTCTTGCCTAGGTAGCATATGGCAAAACAGATAATATCATATGCATGGTGATACAATAGTAGTGCAGACCTAGTGTGAAGTGCTCTGAAATACGGGTTGTGCAGCAGGGAGCATCGTTGCAACGAACTGACTTCTTTCAGAAGAAAGACTAGGCCGGCTTCGTGTGGAGTTCTCTGAAAGCGGTCTGCTCGTGATACACAGGATCTGTGAGAGTCGTGCCATGGAACTCCTGTGGGCTGGGGGACAGAGAGGGACTCAGCCAAGAAGTGTCCGCGTTGCTCCAGTACAAAGTCACTTTGCACTGTGCTAAAAATTCTGTAAATCAGGCACTGTGTCTGCGAACTACCCCACTACCCCTTTAAGCTCCCTGCTTTCTGTATCTGCGATGTGCTAATTCAGGTGGGCTTTGCGAATTTGACTACTTATTTCCATACATTCCGAAAACTTGCATGAACCAAGGAATTGAAAATCACGGCCATTGGTGTCGCAAGTAGGACTGGTCTTCTGCCCATGGTGTGCTGGGTGCATCAGGCAGGTCCTGTAAGCGTATCTGCTCCTGTACCCGTTGGACATGTTACGTGGCACTAACCTGCAGTATGGACTAACTAATGCATGGCCCGTGCACGAGCTCATCACTGACACGCCTGTAATACCTGTTTTCACCAATCATGTTTTCCTTTGCAAGAATATTGCCTCACTCCAGGGGCGTTGCTAGGGGGGGCGAAGGGGGCTATAGCCCCTGATCTTTTTGTTGTAGCCCCGGATAGAATCTCAGGAGCTACAGCCAAAAGACTAGCTAGCCCCGAGTCCCAACAGTTCTGACATCAGCGTAGCCCCGGGTCTTTTCCAGACCTAGCAACTCCCCTGCCTCACTCCAGGCTGCCTGGCCCACTTCCGGCTCTATATTACGTTTTCGACTGCTGCATGTTTTCCAAGGGGCCTGCCCGACATGTTCCATTGCACGTTTCCTGTCGAGATACCCCTCATTTATCAGCTACAGAACTGCACAAAACTTATTGATGCAATCAATCAGGGGCCCTGGGGTACAGTTCCGCCTGCACGCGGCTTCCTTTGCTTAAAGCAGACAGCCCAAAAGGCGGGGAGGAGAGAGCTGAGGAAAGTGTCAGTCGGGTCCCCTTCCTTGCCTCGTGGGGGGCTCATATCAGTGCCACTGGCTCAGCTTGTTGTGTGGGCACTGATTGGGCTAGCAAGGTGTATCGGTGCCATTGGGGTCGCGGGCCCGAGGGATCAGGAAAGCCTTCAGACACTGTAAGGCAACACGCATGCACTGTCCTCTCTCCAATTCTCTAAAGCGTCTTTTAGATAGACGGTCTGGCCGCAACCCCTAGCCCCCATACTCCGTGGCTGGTCTCACTGATGCACGCCTTGTCCAAGCAAGTATGTACTGTCCATGCTGGCTCCAGGTCAAGGGTCGAACTATAGCAAATAGCAGACGACCTTGCAGATTTACAGGTTTACCAATGGACACATGGTTAAACGATGTGTGGTGATATTTTTCCGTTTGGTTTAATGCTGCACTAAAATGTCTGCTGGTAGTATGACCTCAGCACAATGTACACAAAAGCGCTACATGCACACTGTAAAGGTTGAGGACCGGGGACCACCCAACGTCCTCCCACGTTTCGCCCACTGCAGGAATCACACACAGGACACGGAGCCGCTTGCACACACGCCTGCTTTATTAATACTGCAACAGGAACTAACTCTCCCCAAACTCCTGCCTCTGTAGCCTCCAACGTCACTTTGCTTAACTGCGGTCCCAACGCGGGCCGCCCCACATAACAATGTGGAAAGGTTGGTCTGTCGTCCTCAAGACGTGACATCTCCCCCCTTTTTAAAATGCTGGATCACGCACAATTTGTCAGCCCATTTCCTCAATCAGTCTCTGAGGCTTCATGCGACACTGCTGCGATCTTGTCGAAGAGTGGATCATTGGCGGGGTGAGAGCCTTCTTCCACCGCCATCATCTTCTTCAGACTGCTCCCCATACCCAAGGTAGGGTTCATCGGAGTGGCTCTCATCAGGGCTATCGTAAGCCTGTTCCCACTCTCAAGCTGGGGAGGCAATAACCTTCTTGAAGTATGACACATTTCTCGTCAAGGATGATTGCCTGTCCCCACTGGCGGTGATCATGGTGCCCTTCTTGTGAGTCTTTATTAAATGTTCTGGTGCAAACGTAGAGTCCTCCTTTTGACCCTTTGATTGTCTTACCATTATATCATCACCTGGTTCTAAGATACATTACTGGGCTCTCCTTTGAGTGCCCGCCTGGTCCTTCATCCGGCTCTTCTCTTCCCGGTCATTGGCTCTTGCTTGCTGCTCAAGCAATGTTGGTGACGACTGGGTGGGCCCTTCCGGTAGTCTCGTCTTGATGTGCCTCCGGAATATTAGGTCTGCAGGGCAACTCCTGTGGTGCTGTGTGCGGTGTGGCGGTATTCCTGCAACAGCTGATACAGGGCTTGCTTGAAGGGTTTGTTGAGGACGGTGCCTATCTGCAGAGTTATTTTGACGCTTGCCATAAACCTCTCCACAATGCCATTTGCTTGGGGCCATCACAAGGTTATCTTCCTATGCTGGAACTCCATGTACCTTGCAAAGTTCTGGAAGTCCTGGCTGGTGAATGGGCCATTGTCTGATTGTATGACCTTTGGAACTCCATATTTCAACACTAAGACATACGTGCCGTTTCGCAGAGGGCCAAAGAAGTCTACTGCCAACTTGTCCCAGACGTTTTCAGGCAGAGTGGACATGTGTACCGGTTTTGGGTGAGGCGTCGGAGCCACCTGTGCACATGTGGGGCATCCCCCTACCATTTCCTCTACCAGCGTGTCCATTTTGGGGAACCACACCTTTTGACGGAGCAGCCGCTTTGTTGACACCACCCCCCGGTGGCCTTCGTGCGCCAGCCTGACAACCTTCTCCCAGAGTGCCTCTGGAATGATCACTTTACAGCCTTTCAGAACGATGTGATCATCCACAACACACAGTTCATCTTTTATCAGGTCTACGGACCGCACGTCATCCCGCTCCGACTTACTCTCACGCGTGGCTTGCTGTTTCATGTGTGAGATCCTTTCCGACTTGATGCAGTGAGTCGCAATGCTGAGTGCTTTGTCCTGTTCAGACGCGGCGGCGAGGTCAGCCCAGGCAATAGGGAGTGGCTGCAGCTGTTGCACAACGTAGTTGATGTATGCGTCGGCTAAGGATGGCCCCGCGCAGGCAGAGCCTGTCGGGTGATGGGACAGGTAGTCCGCTAAGTTGTCCTCCTTGCTGGGGTGGTGTTTGATGTCATATTTGTAGTCCTGCAGGCGCAAACCCCATCTGTCTATCCTGGGAGGCATCCTGGCTTTTGAGTCCCCATAAATCGTCAGGAGGACCTGATGGTCTGTTACGACCGTAAATGCTTTCACATACAGAAACAGGTGGAAATATTCACAGGCCCATACTACCGCCAGGCTTTCTTTCTTCGCCTGAGAATACACCTGTTCTGTGGCGGTGAGGCTCGGGCTGGCATATGGCACTATGAATATGCCGGAGGGGTCGGCGGGTTCTCTCTGCGTCAGTCTTGCTCCCAACCCCACTGGGCTGGCATCCACAATTACCTCAGTCATCCTTTGTGTGTCAATGTATGCCATTTCCTCGGCTCTGGCTATGTTATTGCGGGGTGTCTCAAAAGTGCTCTGGCAGTCCCTGGACATTTCGAATGGCTGGTCTTTGCGAGTGAGTAGCCAAAGCGGGTTGCTTACTGTGGCATAGTCTCTGAGGTATAGGGAGCAGTAACTTTCCAGGCCCAGGAAGGACCTCAGTTCGGACATGTTTTGAGGAGGTTGAGCTGTGTTGAGTGCTGCCACCTTGTCCGGGTCTGGCCGCATGCCTCTTTCCAAAAAGATGTGACCAAAGAATTGGAGCGACCCCTTTCCAAACTCACATTTGACTTTGTTGAGGGTTAGGTCTGCCGCCTCAAGCGCGGCGCAGACCCTGTGTAGGGCTACATCATGTTCTTCTTTAGAGTTTCCAAAAAACAGGACATCATCTGAGTAATTTAGGCAGTTGGGGACGTGTCGTATGACCTTGTGCATTTCCTCCTGGAATATTGCAGCTGCCGACGAGATGCCAAAGCAGAGTCCTTTGTATTGGAACAGCCCCAGGTGTGTCACGAAGGTGGTTATGTATCGGGACTCAGGGGCAATCTCGATCTGGTGATACCCTTTTGTGAGGTCCAATTTGGAGAACACCTTTGCTCCATGTAATAAGTGGATCATGTCAATGATTCTTGGCGCTTGATGCCTTTCCCGCTCTATCGGCCTTGTTGGCTCTCCTCATGTCGGCACAGAGTCATATGGATCCGTCCGGGCAATTTTTTGGGCACCAGGACTATGGGTGAGACCCATGGGGTGGGGCCGGTGACCGGCTCAATCACCTGTTGTTGCAGGAGTTTGTCTAAATCTTCCTCCACTTGCCGCTGTATGTTGACAGGTGTGCCCCGATAGTGTTGGGCCACTGGACAAACCTCAGGATTGATGTGCAACTGTATCTTCCTATGTTTCAGTTTCCCCAGGCCCTTGAACAGGTTCAGGAATGCTGCTTGCACGGCTTCTGGCCTGGCAAAGTACTTGTGCGCCAATAGCTGGTATAGGATGTGTGCCAGCCTCATGTTGACCACCGTCCTGAAGCTGAGTATACAGCCACTGTTGACTTCTGTCTTTTGGATGTGTAGCTGTATCTTCGCCGCAGGAGTCTTATGAGTGCACCAGGCTGTTGTGATTCTCTTGCATGGCAGGGTCGTCATCAACCCATATGGATAAATATCCACTGTTGGCTTTTGGAGCTTAGGGGGCCGGGCAAGGGCATTGTAGGCCACTTCACTGATTAATTGATGGTCGCCCCAGTGTCAATGCAAAATTCAAGTGGGGTGTTGTTGACGTGGAGTGTGAGAACTGGGCTGTGTTGCGTGGCAGTGCTGTTATTAAGGGCCCACACACAGCCCTTCTTTCGTTGATTGTCTGACGATGGGGAATAACTGCGCGAAGGAGATCTAATTTCTATGTATCTAACAAATCTTCTCCAGCCACTGCTCCTGGAGCCATCTGGGGCCCGACAGTCATCCCACGGGTACGCACTCCAGTGTTCCCGGTCTTCCTGCCTCTGACGTCTGGATTCACCATCGTGCCTGTTGCCGGATGGGCTTGTCCGGGTGCTCCTCTGTCGTTCTTGTACCCTTTGTCTGTTGGGCATGAGGACCGGTGCGTTCTTGCAGACAGCCCGGAAGTGGTCATCTCCACTGCAAGCGGCACATTGCTGCCCAAGGGGATGTTCACATGTGTGGGGATATTCATACCCACACCTGAAGCATGTGGCCTCTGATCTTCGGTTCGTCTAGGTTAGCGCGGTGGATAGTTTGTTGATGGCATCCGCATCAGCGTTTTTTTGTTGTATGGTAACCTTCCCCAGATTATCCACCGCTGCTTCCATCCGAGCCAGCGCCAGGATGTCCTCAAGCGAGCGCTGCTTCTGCAGTAGCTTCTTCCTAAATGGTTGCAACTCGCAGCCCACAATGACTTCAGATCTCAGGGGCTCCTCATTGGAATATCGGTGGAATTCACAGTATTTGAGTTTAATGCGGAGCCTCATGTTGAAGTTGTTGAGGGATTCACCCATTTCCTGGCGTGTGATGTGGAAGATATGCCTTTTGTAGTCCACGTTGGTGTGGGGTGTGAAGTATTCTGACAGTTTCTCATGTAGGTTATGATATGAAACTGTCTCCAAATTGAGCAGTTCCCCTGCGATGTCTCGGACCGCTGGCCCGACTGCCATGGACACGGTGTTCTTCAGGCGTGCGCCATCCATGAGTCCTATGGCCCCCACATAAAATTTGAAGTCCCTTAGCCAAATTGCCCACCAAGGCCCCAGATTGCTGGTGTCTCGTATATCAAACGCATGGGGCAGGTGAAGCACTTGTGATGCGCCTCGTGACAGGTTTGCTGGTCCTGCCGCAGCCCACATTGTGCCGTCAGCGGACGTGGAGGAGGCATCTTGGTCCTTCTTTTTCTTTTTCTTTGCTGCCTCCCTTAGGGGCCTGCAGCAGCCTGCCTTGATCCTGCAGGGCTGCTTGTCTCCCAACTGGGGCCTTTTCCTTTGCTGGCACACTTCCTTTCCTTCTTTGTGTTTTTCTTTGCTGCCTCCCTTAGGGGCCTGCAGCAGCCTGCCTTGACCCGGCAGGGCCGCTGGTTTTCTGCTTGGAGCGTTCCTCCGCCACAGGGGGGCGCTGTTGTGCTCCCGCGCTTGATCCCCACTCCGGGCCTTCTATCACTGCAGGGGGCGTTGCTGCCATTACCCCAGCTGGCCACATGTACCTGAAATGGCATCTAGGGGTGGGGGGGGGCTTCCCTACCTCCTAATGTCATTGTGCGGCCGGGCTGCACTTCTGTGGCTTACGGAGGGGCAGACCTACAACCAGGAGGCGCACCGACACACGTTGCTAATGCCCAATGGCATCCTCCCGGCCCACCTCTCACTTGCCACGTGTGTTCCGCTCCTCTTCATCGCCAATGTAAAGGCTGAGGACCGGGGACCACCCGACGTCCTTCCACGTTTCGCCACGAACTAACTCTCCCCCAACACCCGCCACCCTAGCCCCCAACGTCACTTCCCCTAACTGCAGCCTCAATGCGGGCCGTCCCACATAACAATGTGCAAAGGTTGGACCGTCGTCCTCGTGCCGTGACACACACAAAACCTGAATCAAGCCTTGGATGGACTGGAGCATTCTACAGTCCCCCACTCTATGCAAGTGCCCAACGATCGAGTGCTTGCACCGTGCCCCGCCCACAGGAGCAGCTTTCAGGAGGCTGGGCATTGTCTTCAAGCGCTACACTGGCCCCCAGCACTTTGTTTGTAAAAGAGCTATCCACTGGGCCTTCTTTGGTGGACAAGTTGTTCACTTCCTCGAGGAAAAAGTTTGAGCAGCCAAAAAGAACTCAAAAGGTCTTTGTGCCAGGTCAGTATTTACCTGGTTTAAAGGGCTGAAGACTTGCTATGTGGGGGCAACAACACCCCATTAGCCAATGTTCTTATGGTAGGATAATTTGGGTGACTTCTCCCACTGCAGGAATGCCATCTACTTCACTGACATCGCTGGCCGGGCTATCCTCAGCCAGCCCTTCAAAACCCATCTCCCCATACGGGCTAATGTACACAAACCAGGCAGAGGAAGCTCCCAGAGGAGATTTGCCCATCTCTGAACCACACACAACTAGCAACACAAGGGAGATTTGTGCGAGCATGCAGCATACTTGAGTCCCTGTCGACAAATGCTATTCATTGGTCACCAAGAATTTCCAAAAGGTGTGTGATGTTGCGTGGAAACACATTGTGGCGTGGGACGTCAAAGCGTGCCATAATCAATACGGCCCCACACTGGCCGTAAGGGCTTTCACGAGCATGAGACCGCTGAAGACAGGACTACTGGTGGTCCATGGGTCTGTTGAGAGCACGCTGTCACTTCTGCAGAGAGTTCGAGTTGTGAACAGACCCTCCAAACCTGTTGATTCGGCTTGCCACTAAGAGGCATGGCCACATCCTGGTGAACGCGTTGGACCCAGGATTTCCAGGCTGATCCAGAGCAGTGTATCAGATACACTACAGTCTCAACCATGAAATATTGAGGGACTTCCGATAACAGCTATACCGCCGCACTTATGCTCGACGATAGACACACGGACAGAGACACCATTCACTCCTATCCTGAAGAAGGCCACCACAACAGCGTGCTCTCAACAGATGCCACCGTTGGCCGAAACACTACAGTATTGATGATCTGTGACGCAACTCCTTGACCCACTTTTTATGTTCATGTTTATTGTTGTGTGTACTGTTTTTTCAAAACCCATGGACCATCTGTAGCCCTGGGTAGCACTTACTCCTGTTTAGATTGAAATGTCCATTTGTTTGTTAGAGAATGTGCACCAATAGAGGAGCATTACCTCAATAATCAAAAGGTTGCTACCCACAAGTACCTCCCATTGCCAAAATACAAAACCTGTCCGTTTTTCTGTCTTCTTTGTAAAAAAATGTAAATACTTATCAGTATGCTAAAGAAATTGTTTTTAGATGCAATAAATTAATCCGAAACATTACTGTTTTTTGATCTGTCCTTTCCAGTACTTCTGATAGCTCCTGGGTCATGGTACGTGATCGGGCTACAGATTCAACCATACACATCTCAATCGCAATCACAAACAGACCATTGCTTAGCAAACACCTTACTACCAGTCACTTCTGCATGCCTAATCTCAACACGTCAGTTTGTTCTTCTACGCTCAGGGCATCAGGAGCTATGGAGCGCCAGCCTTCTTTACCCAGCCCATTCATCCTAACATAAAGAATGCCTTTGGGATTGGAATGTCTCTTGTTCATTGTGTTCATAATTGCCTCTGTGATTAGATGGCCTACGAACATCTAAGTATTAATGAGAACTGACTCTAGGAACAAGTTCATGTTCTTGGGTGCCTGGGCTAGTGCATCAGGATCCTCCTTAAGCATGCATAGAAATTCCATCCTTACACTTCAGGGCACCCCAATGGAAGTGTATTTCTTGGAATTCCAGCCTGGCGTTCTGGCAACTTGGAATTGTACCTTACACTTCAGATCCCCTCTGAGGTGGTGATGTTGCTACATTCAAAGGATCCTTTTGAGTTGTGATTACTACTCTTAAGACCATTGGAGTTGCATATGGGATTAGATACTTCTCAGGATCCTTTTGAGTTGTGATTACTACTCTTAAAACCATTGGAGTTGTATATGGGATTAGACACATCTCACGTAGGTTGCCCTTTTGTTTGGGGTATCTGGTTACACAATGGCTTCTAGCGCTACTTTTTACAGATGCTTCACTCTTTCTTTTGTAGTTTCTACCTCATCTGCTCCACCATCTGGACCATCATAGAACTATATCCTAAATGCATATCCGTAGGGAAACCATCCAAGATGTGCTCCTGGAAAAACATAGAGTTATAGCACAAATGCAGTTCCTTAGGCCAACCATCTACAAAGTTCTCCGAGACAAACACATTGATCAACCATAGGCACATAGCAGCATTGTTCCCATGAATGAATCCCTTTTGATTTAGCTCTACTCAAAATTGCCTACTCGCGTTTTTGTTCTTTGGAGCGTGATGGAAACTTCCCAGATCCTGAAATCTGAACACAATCATCCTTACAATCTCATATTTGATCTTTGGACGCACTTTGCATGCATGGCACTGGCACTCCAGGGCAAACAGCAAACAGGCTGCCTTGTGCTTCTCATCATTCGTTTGGATGCTGCACTTAACTGGAAGCTCACAATCAAGGCATGGGCATCCTATACAACAATATACGTTTCCACCAGGTCTTTCATGGTATGGGTACAAGGTAAAGACCCTGCAATTGTCCCTGTATTCAGGATGACCTTCCCATCTCCTGCTTGATTAGTTTCCTGTCAGAGTTCCTTATCCTGTAGCTGAGGAGCTCGGTCTTTTCCCTGCTGAGCCAGAGAAATGTCTTGCCGTTTTGCTTCCCGTTCCAGCTTCCGTAGTTTCCTTCGTACCTTGTCACACTGTACGTTTCTTTGAGATTTCTGTTGTATAACCTGGGTTTTTCTTGTGGTTGAGCATGGAGCCTGATAGCTCTGCATCAGGGCTGTGGTCAGCTTTGGCTTGTTGACCCGAGGTTGCGTTCCACTGGAAGTCTTTTCTGGGTTGCACTCCTTGGGGGGATCGTTTCTGGAGTACCTTGGGGCTCTATCTGGTAATGGTGTAGAGAGTTAACGGGTGGACCGTTATAGGAGAACGCCCATGTTGCAATCCGCACAGTTGATGCTGTTCAGCCAACCTTCATGGCCCACAGGACACTTTCATCAACCACGGTTGCAGCTTCCATCTGGGCTGCCTTCTTTTTACTGTATGGTTTTGTGATAAATAGACGTTGTTTACTGCTATATCAGTGTGGTCGGTGATTGGGTTCCAAGTCTCCACTGATTGCCATTGGTAGTCAAGGATGTATCTCTTGGCCACTGGTAGCTGCGGGCCAGCAGTTCTAGATAGTACTGCCAGGGCATCAGACTATCTAGGGACTAGGTCCAGTGCCTCGAATAATCTAAGCAGCACTCTGCAGTTTAGGACTACACCCAACACTGCCACATCTTCCCTTAGCCTACATCCCTCACTAGCACTGCTTAGTGCAGTCTCTCACTGCTCCCTTGGACCCCTATGTCCCACTACTTACCTCTGACAACCCCTCGCCCAGTGCATCAGGGCCGCCTCTCCTGGCCCCACTCCCTCCATACTCCATCATGCTTTCAATCTGTTATGTCTCTTCTAACTCTGGGTCTGCCGTTTATCACATTTGCCTGTGTTGGTCACTGGCCGTACAGGCTCACTTCTGACCACACACAAAGGCAGACTTTTTAATGGTCTGGAAAATGTAAACGCACACAGAGACATGCCTCATTAGGAGCATGGCAGTAGCCCTGCCTGTATGGCAGGCACGGCTACCACCATGCTCGCTACCGGCAGCGCCTCCCGCGATTGGGCAATAACCGCCCATTACGAGATGAGTGGGCCGGTAATTGGCCATTTGCGGGTGGCGGTAATGCCGGGGTCCCGATATCGGGCAGAATGGGGGTGGTGAGTATGGTTGTACCGGCACCATTGATTACAGTGCCGGTGCAATCACAAGTTCTGCTCGCGGGTGCCGCAGAGCCTGCCAGGTAAGACCTGGCAGGCTGGCAGGAACCCGCGAGCAGCACTCGGAATGCGGTGGACCAGTATGAACATTGGCGGTGCCTTACCGGCACCGTTCATACCGTGGCCGCCACCCTTATAATGAGGCCCTAGTTGTGCCTTTTCCCAACCCCGGTATTTCCGCATTGAGCGGCTTGTTGGGTGGTAAATCCACCCCATACAACAAATGCGCATGTGCCCCTGCTCACATCCCTATTTTGATGCAGTTAGAGGGGCATGGATCCTTACATGTCCTACATACTCTTTTGCATGTGAACATGTCAAGCGGAGTCCATAGGGTCTGCAGCACTGTTGACTGCCATGATTTGTCAGTGACCTCCATAACTGATCACTAATCCAGTAGGATAGTTCACATGGAGCTGATGTGGGTACTCACTTCATGAGGATAACAAAGAGAATCCAATGAAGGTGTCCCATGACACGGAAGTGGATGTGGTGGGGATCTACTAAGTTCCATTCTCTGGGAGGCCATCCATTTCCCGAGTCCAATTGCATCACCAATGCCTTTTCCCACAGCCTGCCGCTCACCTTGCTCACTCTTCCTTTCGCTGTCACATCTCATCTCACTTCCCTCTGCCCCTTGGTGTCACAGCACACTTCACTCGCTCTTCCCTTTGCTGTCACATCTCACCACACTTCCCTCTGCCCCTTGGTGTCACAGCACACTTCACTCGCTCTTCCTCTCGCTGTCACATCTCACCTCACTTCCCTCTGCCTCTTGCTGTCACAGCACACTTCACTCGCTCTTCTTTCGCTGTCACATCTCACCTCACTTCCCTCTGCCTCTTGCTGTCACAGAACACTTCACTTGCTCTTCCTTTCGCTGGCACATCTCACCTCACTTCCCTCTGCCTCTTGCTGTCACAGCACACTTCACTCGCGCTTCCTTTCGCTGTCACATCTCACCTCACTTCCCTCTGCCTCCTGCTGTCACAGCACACTTCACTCGCTTTTCCTTTCGCTGTCACATCTCACCTCACTTCCCTCTGCCTCTTGCTGTCACAGCACACTTCCCTCGCTCTTACTTTCGCTGTCACATCTCACCTCACTTTCCTCTGCCTCTTGCTGTCACAGCACACTTTCCTCACTCTTACTTTCGCTGTCACATCTCACCTCACTTCCCTCTGGCTCTTGCTGTCACAGCACACTTCACTCGCTCTTCCTTTCGCTGTCACATCTCACCTCACTTCCCTCTGTCTCTTGCTGTCACAGCACACTTCACTCGCTCTTCCTTTCGCTGTCACATCTCACCTCACTTCCCTCTGCCTCTTGCTGTCACAGCACACTTCACTCGCTCTTCTTTTGCTGTCACATCTCACCTCACTTCCCTCTGCCTCTTGCTGTCACAGCACACTTCACTCGCTCTTCCTTTCGCTGTCACATCTCACCTCACTTCCCTCTGCCTCTTGCTGTCACAGCACACTTCACTCGCTCTTCCTTTCGCTGTCACATCTCACCTCACTTCCCTCTGTCTCTTGCTGTCACAGCACACTTCACTCGCTCTTCCCTTCGCTGTCACATCTCACCTCACTTCCCTCTGCCTCTTGCTGTCACAGCACACTTCACTCGCTGTTCCTTTTGCTGTCACATCTCACCTCACTTCCCTCTGCCTCTTGCTGTCACAGCACACTTCACTCGCTCTTCCTTTCGCTGTCACATCTCACCTCACTTCCTTCTGCCTCTTGCTGTCACAGCACACTTCACTCGCTCTTCATTTCGCTGTCAAATCTCACCTCACTTTCCTCTGCCTCTTGCTGTCACAGCACACTTCACTCGCTCTTACTTTCGCTGTCACATCTCACCTCACTTCCCTCTGGCTCTTGCTGTCACAGCACACTTCACTCGCTCTTCCTTTCGCTGTCACATCTCACCTCACTTCCCTCTGCCTCTTGCTGTCACAGCACACTTCACTCGCTCTTCCTTTCGCTGTCACATCTCACCTCACTTCCCTCTTCCTCTTACTGTCATAGCTCACCACACTCACTCTTCCTTTCACTGAAATATCTCACTTCACTTCCCTCTACCTCTCACTATCACAGCTCACCTCACTCACTCTTCCTTTCACTGTCAGATCTCACCTCTTGTCTCTTTGCCTCTCACTGTCACAGCTCACCTCACTCACTCTTCCTTTAACTGTCACATCTCTTGAGGGCGCTAGAGAGCCACCCAAGATGGCCGCTTCCTGAGTGAGCTCTGTGCGGCTCTAATGAATCCTGCGACATTGCCGCTCCTGTGGTAGCCAGATAATCCCAATCCACTGCTTTGTACATCCACAGTGTCCTGCTGATTAATTTGAGACAAATCTCATCTCTGACACTCGATCGCAGCCCGAGATACAAACTTTTGAATCCGGGGCCTGCAGTCCGACAGACAACGTGTGAGAGGCCTCCTGGGGACGTGGGCCATCAGACGAGGCGGGCACCTGGCAAAAACACAGTCATCCGGAGCGTGCACTGTGCCGCTCAAGAAGGCGGGTGGACGTGTGCGTTTCGGCACTCAAGAGAAGCGGTGGTCTCCGTCCCCGCGGGGGCCTGGTGCGGGACCAGCAGTGCAACAGCCCGGGGCGCCGGGGCTCCGTAGCGGTCCAGGTAGGAGAGCGCTGTGGCGTGTACGGCCGGTGGCGTGGTGGCTGGGTGGGCCTGCTCCGCTCCCCCCACCCCAGGCAAACCTCCTGCGGGCTCGAGTCCTGACGCGGAGACGCCAAGGCGAGGGAGCGGTCCCTCGCGTGGTCTCCGGACGAGATGTGCCCATCTCCCTCGAGCCCTTCCTGGTGGCATACAGTTGGCGAGGTCCCCCCGGGCCAACGGGCTCTGAACTCTAGCAACAAAAGCACCTAAGTCACTGCCGCTGTACATTGGACTTCTTACGACAACGATCTCCGTGGAGGCGGGGGGTTGAGGCAGCGGGCGCCGCGGCGTGGGCCTGGCAGGCAGTACGGCGGGAAGGCCCATGCTCCAGGCCGCCTACCAACGGCTTGAGTCAGGACACGCAATTCTGCAAAATCACCCCCAGCGTCAATCGGACTCACTGCAACTCTAGCGAGACCCGACCGGGTCATCAAGCAACTGAAAAGTCAACATACCCCAGCTACACGAAACGTGGGGACAATTGGGCAACAGACAACCGGAAATCGGCTTGCCTCGACCAGCGGCCGCACCACATAGACGCATGGTTGGGAACTGAAAACATACTCAGGCACTACATCCTTCGTCACACAAACTCAGCACCCACGCTGCTCCGATAACAGAAACGCGCACTGTTGTCCACTGGCGCTGCTGGAGAGCAGAAAAACAACAGGTGCAGCCGGAGGCCCCCCCCAGAGGCGTAGAAGCGCAGAAGGTATTGCCTAATTCAAGAAAACACACGAGGTTCCCCCTTATCCGCCAAGACCATAGGAAACCCAGGCTCACCAGGGGACCTAAAAAGCTGCGCCCTACCTGCCGTACACATCCTGCAACGTCCACTGAACGAACTGTATATGCCCCTCGACAAAAGGAACTAAACGCCACCATCGTCTGGGTCCAACCAGGTGCTGTCATTGATCAGAACAAACAAAACCTAGCTTTCTCCCACAAGCCTCTCCCAAAGCCATCCTGGGGAAAACAGATAAGACTCAGAAGAAACTGAATTTTGAAACTAGCTCCTTGAACAAACTCACGACCAGCTGCAGATCTGAATCCCCTACGCGGCGCTAATGGAGGTGCAGACCCCACAATCAGATATCAGAGAGATCCTGATGGACCTAAAAGCCGGCATTAGTGGCCTGGGAAGCAAGTTGGACACCTTATCGACGAAGGTAGATCAACTCCAACACAGACTCGACAAGAAGGCAGATAGACTCGACACCATCGAATAGCGCGTGTCTGACTTGGACGATGGGACAGCGGCACTGACCTCCTGAGTTTCCACGCTCGAAACCCAGATGAAGGTAGTATGTGCTAAAAATGAAGATTTAGAGGGCCGCTCCCGAAGGAACAACATCAGAATCATTGGAGTAAGAGAGCAACAACTTCCGGGTAAAATGGAAGATCATGTCGAACAGATGTGCATAGCACTCTTTGGAAGAGAAATGCTGTCTCAGCTTTTCATGGTAGAAAGAGCGCACAGAATCCCGAATACTAGACAGTGCCAGGCGCAAACCCACAACCGATAATAGCCAAGCTATTAAACTACAAAGACCGGGATGCGATACTCAAGGCAGCCAGAGACAAAGGGAAGCTCCAGTACGACGGCGACCCCATTCAGCTCTTCCCAGACATTTCCCAGGCAGTACAGTCACAGAGGAGGTCGTACATAACAGTCAAGCGGCGCCTGCAGGATAATCATATCCTTTATTCTATGTTGTACCCAGCGAAACTCTGTATTCAACATGAAGGGAGGGCACATTTCTTCAATACCCCCGAGGAGGCCAGCGACTATTTGGACCGGGCTGGCTGCAGGCCCTGCGGGAACAATCCGAGACCTCGACATGAGGAGCGAGTGAGAAGAGACCCTCCGTAACCCAGGACTCTAACAATAGGTGGATGATGTCAGCACACCTCCGTTCTCATTCATGCCAATTACCACAGGAACAAAATCCTGTTGTCAAAGGGAGCCCGGTACCCTCTTGGTGGGCTACTAGCGCCCCTAACACAGCAATGTTTACAGTTCTGGTTCTAAAGGAGGGATTTTCGCGGGCCAGTTGGGGGTTGCCCACACTAGGGAGGGAATGGGGTTCTAGGCGTCCGCCTTACTCACCCCACTCTCATTTCACAGCAAGTATGATGCACTCCATTGATGCCCCAGAAGCCAAACCTTTCAGTCACTTATTCAGTTCAAGATATCAGTCTCACCTTCACATCCTGACGAGTAAGAACCTACCTGGCCACCTGAATGGCAGTAACAATGTTTAAAATCGCCACCTGGAACATTTGTGGCGGTAATCAACCGGCGAAGAATAGGAGAATCTTCGAGTATCTCCGTAGACATAAGATCAACATCGCCATACTTCAAGAAACCCATCTCCTGCCAGCATCGGAACTGCAGTGGGCCAAATCCAGGGGATGCCACAGGTACTTCTCGTCGTATTCGTCCTTTGCCAAAGGGGTTGCAATCCTCATTGACAGGAAGTCAAACTTCAGTCTCATCGAATCGCGGAAAGACACTGAGGGAAGGGCCCTGCTAGTAAGAAGGATAATCGCAGGGAAGGAAGTGGTGATTATGAATTCCTACGCTCCAAACACTGATGGACCTGACTGTCAACTGGGTGATGTCAAAACTTGGCAGGATCAACGCTGAAACCATCACATGGGGAGCTGACCTCAACACGCCAATCGACCCCAAACTCGACAAATCCCATAATACAACCGGGAACCTGTCTAGAGCCAGCATTCAAGTTCGAGAAATATGCCGAGCGTTTGATCTATCCGACACCTGGCGACATCATAACCGCGATGCGAAAGACTTCGCATTTTATTCGCCTGTTCACAACGCTAGCTCCAGGATAGATTACATTATGGCATCTACCCACTGTCCGTTCTCCTGGGGAACAAGTCAAATTCTACCTCGCACGTTCTCCGACCACTCAATGGTCACACTTGATGTCTCCCTGGCAGGCGCAACAGTTCCCGGACTAAACTGGAGATTCAAGCCTGGCTCGCTTTCAGACGCCGTCTTCGCAGATGAATTGCTTTGAGAAATAATAACCTTCATCGAGATAAATCAAGACTCTGTCGATTCAACTAGCACCGTCTGGGAAGCACTGAAGTGCTTTGTACGTGGTATATGCCTTGCTAAAGAAAACGGTATTTTAAAGCTGTTCCATAAAGAACTCTCCGACAGCGAACGTCAGTTGAAAGAACTAGAGACGAAAACCACCACAGCATCAAACCCTCAAATTCGGGCAGAGCTGAAAGAAGAGCTTCAGAAATTCAGGGAAACAGCCGAAAGGGAACTGAAATTCCTCGGCCGCAAGCATCAGATCCGACAATATGGAGAGGGCCAGAAGCCATGCACACTGCTTGCCCGATTACTATTGATAGACCGAACCCCAACCCGCGTGGAACGCATTAAAGACGCACATGGGCAGCTGGTATACTCAGAAGGAGACATCGCCAACGCATTCCGAGATTTCTATCAGAACCTGTACAGCTCTAGAGGTAACTCAGACCCTAACTCTTTACAAGAATATCTCAATAACAGCTGAGGAAATAATAAATGCAATAAAATCCCTCCCGAGCTCCAAAGCGCCGGGACCAGATGGACTCACTGGAGAGTTTTACAAGGCCCACGCGGCCATCTTGGCTCCTCTCCTGCTACGAGTCTATGAGGAATCTATTGAGCGTGGTTGCCTTCCATCCACACTACGTGAAGCCAATATAATAGTGTTACATGAAGCCGGCAAACCTGCTGATGAATATGCGTCATACAGGCCGATTTCTTTGATCAACCTGGACAATAAAATCCTTGCAAAAATTCTTGCATCACGGCTTCTCCCCCTCATGCCAGCTCTAGCAATCGGAGATCGAGTAGGATTTATCCCGGGACGCAGCACAACCTATGGCATCAGATGGCTGTTCGGTGTCATAGAGGCCCTAGACCCGACACAGCAGGCAATAGCAGTGCTCCTCTACGCCGAGAAGGCATTTGACTCTGTGGAATGGCCTTTTATGATGGCAACGATTAGACAAATGGGCTTTGGCAACTTCTTCATTAAGTTAGTGTCCCTGTTATATAACGACCCACGATCATATGTCACACTGGGAAACACTAGGTCCTCGAGCATATCACTAGAACGTGGAACGAGACAGGGATGCCCACTTCCCGCTCTAATCTTCGCCCTTATTATGGAACCCTTGGCTTCGCGACTACGCAAATTCCAAATACACAGGGGTCTTAAACTAGGTCCACATAAATTAATTGTCTCCCTTTACGCTGATGACGTCATATTGTTTATCGGCAACCCCCAAGAGAACCTTAACCCGGTAATGCGCGAAGTGATAAGGTTGGGTCAAATGTCGGGTCTAAAAATTAACCACTCCAAATCTGTGGTATTTCCCCTGACTCCTAACACAGTGGAATTTGTAGACGATCATGGTTTTAAATGGGAGAACTCGAAGGTGCGCTACCTGGGTAAATATATGTCTCGCAACCACCATGAAATACATAAAGATAACTATGTCACTGCGCTCAATTCCATTCAAGACCGAATACATAGGTGGAAAACGCTCCTGCTAACGCTTTGGGGCAGGGCCTCTTTGACGAAGATGGTCATCCTTCCTAAGCTTCTGTATTTGTTCACAAATATTCTGCTACTCCTCCCCAAATCCTTTCTCCTAAAAGTTAAAACTGCAGTCTTAGAACTGCTATGGGCAGGCAAACCTGTGCGTGTAGCGTATAACACTCTAGTTCTACCAACGTCGAAGGATGGTCTAGCGCTCCCAGATATAGACAAATATTATTGGGCGTCCCAGGCGCATTTTTTAAGCTACTAGTACATGTCCCACTTCGTTCGCCCACATGTGCAGGTGGAATGAGCTCTGGCCTCACCCGACTTGCTCAGTGCCGTTATCATAAGTCAAATCCCAGTCCCGTACAACACACTAAATACGGTCCTATCCACATACACAATCTGGAAAAGGATGGCTGTTAAATACGGCGTGACCGTAAGATATTCCCCTCTACTACCAATCAGATTCATTCCTGGCATTCCGCTCACGAATGAAAAAGTATTCTTAATATGGGCCGATAAAATCAATATCCACTCTTCGGCGATCTATTCCCAGAGGGCACCTTCCTAACCCCACAAATGGCCAAGGACAGGGGCGGCAACACCTCCCTAGACACCTTCCTTTACTTTCCACTACGCCACACCCTACATAGAATGTTTCCCACATTTCCTGAACAACCCCATATATGGGATCTGTTACACAACACCATCCAGGCGCAGGGAGAAGAGCGGTTGGTTTCGCTGCTCGACAAATCCCTTGTGGCGGACACCGCGTCACCTAATGCTAAAACACAGCAGAAATGGGAGTCAGCCATCCAGGAGTCAATAAACGCTGAAGACTGGTCCTATATCCTACGCCAAACTCAAAAAGTTGCGGTGAATACACGATATAAACTAATACACTTCAACTTTGTGCACCAAACATACTATACCCTTGCAAAAAAGCATCAGCATCACCCAGAAGCATCAGTCCAGTGTGAACGATTTGCGGCGGCACACGCAGATTTTTTTCACCTAACCTGGGAATGTCCAGGAATTCGACGTTTCTGGGTTTCAGTTTTACAAATCACTGCTGACATTATAGGGGAACAGGTGGCTCTGCTGCCATTGGCAGCCCTTCTTGGCCTCACTAAATACCTACAACCCACGTCCCGTAAACTAGCAGCCCTTCTTCTGGTGTTGGCCCGGAGACGAATCGCCATGGCATGGAGCAGAGGGCCCCTGCCCAAAATCGAAGACTGGAAAAAAGACATAACATATTGTCAAGATGTGGAGAGTGAATTTATAAGAACCCTACCATTACATGCTCGCCCCCCAGACATATGGCGACCTTATATTTCATATTTGCTAAACTGTACAGAATCATCTGATGCCGAGAGCAACTGAACTTGGCATAGAGCTTTGGAACTGAGGGCTATTACATACTCATGACTTCATTCTAATGGGCATTAAGCAAAGAATGTAATGATATTTGTTGCTGTGGATGCTGGGGGGAGGGAGCGGCTATATAGACGAACCCGGGGGCGGGGAATGTTGTATGATTTTTTTTGTCCTGTCTGCTCCTTCTCCTTCCTCCTCCTCTCCCTTCCCTTCCCCTCCTCTCCTCCTCTCACCTCACTTTTCCCAGCCTCTCTCTGGCACTGATCTACTCACTCTTCCTTTCACTCTCACATCTCACCTCACTTTTCTCTGCCTCTATCTGTTAGTGCTCACCCCACTATCTGAGTTGCCATTATGTGGCATCACATGTTGAATCTCTGCCTCTGATTGTCACTGCTCACAATGGTTACCGTCCCTTTCACTGTCAAGTCCCAGCACACTTCCCTCTGCCACTTGCTACCATTGCTATCACTCACTCATCCTTTCACTGTCATATCTGAGCACACGTTTCCCTGACATTCACTATCAATGATCACCTTTCGCTTGCTTCTTTTCTCTGGCGTGTCGCACATCACTTCTCTCTGCCTCTCGATGTTACAATTTATCTGTCCCTCTTCCTGTTGCAGTGGCATCTTATCTCACTTTTTTCTGTCACACAATGTCACTGCTCACTTTAGTCTCTCTTCCTTTCACTGTCACATCTCACCTCACTTCTCTTTGCCCCTTGCTGTCACTGCTAGCCTCACTCTGTCTTTCCTTCAATCGCACATTTCACCTCACTTCTCTCTGCCTCTCGTGGTGACTGCTCACCACACTCACTCTAACTGTCACTGTCATGTCATACCTTACTTCTGTCTTGCTCTGGTCGCCACAGCTCACCTTAGTCTCTCTTCCATGCACTGTCACATCATATGTTGCTTCTCTTTGTTTCTCTCTGTCACTGCTCTCCTCACTCCCTTGCCCTGATACCTTCACACCTCACCTTACTTTTCCCTGCCACTCGTTACTGCTCAACATACTCTCTTCCTTTCCCTCTGACTCACTATCACCGATCTGACTTCACATCCTCTTCTTTTTACTGTCACGTCTCAACTCAGTTCTCAGTGCATCTCGAAGTCACGGCTCTCCTCACTCCCTCTTCCTCCGATTGTCAATTTCCACCTCACTTCTAAATACCTTGCACAGTCAATGCTCTCCTTAATCCCTTTTCATGAACTCTCATGCCCCTCATCATTTCTCCCTGTCACTTACTGTCACAGCTCTCCTCGCTCTTCCTTTCACCGCCTCGTCTTGCATCACTTCTCTCTGCCACTCCTGTGTCACTGTTCTCCTCACTCTCTCTTAATTTCAATGTCACCTTTCACCTCAGTTTTCTGTGCCACTCTGTGTCACTGCTCGCCTCATTTATCCTTCCTTTTACTGTCACGTCTTAACTCACTTCGCAAGGCATCTCAATGCCAATGTTCACCTCATTCCTTCTTCCTTGCACTGTGCATTCCCACCTCACTTCTTAATGTCTTTCACACTCAATGTTCTCCTGTCACTCACTGTCACTGCTCTCCTCACTCTTCTTTTCAATGTCATATCACTCACTGTTCTTTTCACTGTCACGTCTCGCCTCACTTTTTCCTGTCGCTCATTGTTGCTACTCACCTTATACTCCCTTCCTTTCTCTATCACGCCTCGCCTCACTCTTCTCTGTCACGCATTACCTACTGCGCTACTCACTCACACTCCCTTTTACTGACTTACTTCACTTCTCTCTGCCTCTTGCTGTCTCTCCTCGTCCTCTCTTACTTTCACTGTCACATATCAACTCACTTCTCTCTGTCTCCTGATGCTCTCTTCACTCACACTTGCTTTTACTG
Organism: Ambystoma mexicanum; assembly: GCF_040938575.1. Lineage (NCBI taxonomy): Eukaryota > Metazoa > Chordata > Amphibia > Caudata > Ambystomatidae > Ambystoma > Ambystoma mexicanum. The sequence continues at coordinate 422,216,354 of NC_090934.1, read as the reverse complement.
TCACATCTCAACTCACTTCTCTCTGCCTCTGGGTCTCACTGTTCGACACACTCACTCTTCCTGTCCTGTCACTTCTCACCTCATTCTCTCTCCTTTTCACTGTCATCAGTCACCTCACTTTCCCTGTTATTCACTGTCACGATTCACTGCGCTCACTCTTCCTTTTACTGTTGCATCTCACCTCCCTTCACTCTGCCTTTTGCTGTCACTGCTGAACTCACTCCTCTTTTTACTGCCACATCTTACATCACTTTTCTCGGCCTCTCACTGTCACTGCTCACCACATTTCTTCTGGCTTTGGACAGTGCTCACCTCACACTCTCTTCCTTTTCATGTTGTGTCTCATCTCACTTCTGTCTGCCCCTCTGTCACTGCTCACCTTGCTTTTCTTTTGATCTCTGTCAGTGATCAACTCATTTACTCTTGCTTCCAATATTCTATCTCACCTCACTTCTCTTTGACTCATGCTGTCATGGCTACCATCACTCACTGTTCCTTTCACTGTTGAATCACACCTCCTTTTCCCTGTCTCTCGATGTTACTGATAGATTCACTCTCTCTTCTTTTCTGACATGTTTTACCTCAATTATCTCTGCCTCTTAATGTCACTGCTATCCACACTCTGCCTTTTTTCAAATGTACGTCTCACCTTACTTCTCTCTGCCTTTTTTCCGATCACTGCTCACCTCTGTTGCACTTCCAGTCACTATCAGAATTCACCTCCTTTTTGCTGACCCATCACTGTCACTGATCCCCTCATTGTCTGTCATTTCACGTGCATGTTTCACATCACTTCTCAGTGACGCTACTCACCCAGATCACTATTCCTGTCAGATCTCACCTCCCTTTCCCTGCCCTCTCTTTCTCGGTCGGATCACCCCATGCTGTCTTCTTGTCACTGTCATGTTTCCCCTCACTTTCCTCTGCCTGTCACTGCTCACTTCAGTCACTCCTCCTGTGGCTGTCAGATCTGACCCCCATTTTCCCTGTCTCTCGCTGTTTCTAATAACCGCATTCACGCTTCTTTTCACTGTCATGTCTCAGCTGACTTGCTGCCTCTTGCTATCGCTACTCACGGGAGTCACTCTTCCTGTCAGATCTCACCCCTTGTTTCCTTGTCACCCTCTGTCCCTGCTAGCCTCACGGTCTCTTCTTCTGTCAGTGACTGTGTTACTGTCTCTTCTTTTCACTGTCATGTTTCTCCTCATTTTCCTCTGCCACTCACTGTCACTGCTCACTACCGTCACTCTTCCCGTGGATGTCAGGTCTGACCCACATTTCCCTGTCACTCGTTGTCCCTGCTAGCCTCACAGCCTCGTCTTCTGTCAGTGACTGCGTCATTGTCTCTTCTTTTCACTGTCATGTTTCTCCTCACTTTCCTCTGCCATTCACTGTCACTCCGTCACTCTTCCCGTGGATATCAGGCCTAACCCACAGTTTCCCTGACACTCGCTGTCTATGATAACTCCATTCTGTCTTCTTTTCACTGTCATGTTTCTCCTCACTTTCCTCTGCCACTCACTGTCACTGCTCACTACCGTCACTCTTCCCGTGGGTTTCAGATTTGACCAACATTTCCCCTGTCACTCGCTGTCCCTGCTAGCCTCACAGCCTCGTGTTCTGTCAGTGACTGCGTCATTGTCTCTTCTTGTCACTGTCATGTTTCTCCTCATTTTCCTCTGCCCCTCACTGTCACTGCTCACTACCGTCACTCTTCCCGTGGATATCAGGCCTAACCCGCAGTTTCCCTGACACTCGCTGTCTATGATCACCCCGTTCTCTCTTCCTTTCACTGTCATGTCTTCTCTTTCTTTTCGCTGCCTCTCGCTGTCACTGCTCGCCTCTCTCCCCCACGGCGGCAGGCATCGGAGGCACATACTGGGGACGAAATCTAGCCTCGTGAACATTGAAAAACAGCAGCCACGAAGGGTAATTTAAGCTGCAATTTGGCATATGAAAATCAGCGCCGCAATTTGCAATTTAAAATGACATTCACAGCATGTCTCCTCCTGGGACAGCATAGATCTAAACACAGTTTTTAAAGAAATGGCGGCCTCATTTCCAATCAGAACGGGCCCTGTGAGGGCACCCGGCATGTCTTTACCTGTCTGCGAGATGGGCACGTGATTGGGTTTAGAACATCTGCGGGGAGTCGTTTTAAATGTGATGCCTTGTTATGTTATTGGGTTATTGGAGGGAGCTGTGGGGAAGGCACTGCCCTAGAAAGACATCCGGTGATGCGGGACTCTGCCTGCTGATTTTCACTCTGGTTCTATCTTGTATATTATTTATTTATTTATTTGATGTGTTATAGTTAATTAAAACTTCCCACATTTTTCAAAATTAATTTCATTCAATGTACATAACATTTACATAAAATCTACATAGAATCACCTGTCCTGTCCTTCAAAAGCCGGGAAGCACTGGCATGGCAGTGTGGGTCTTTTTCTGAAGCGATGTCATGCCACTGCGTGCCCTGGTCTGAAATGATGTCAGGCCTCTGTCTCAACTGTTCTGTGGCGGCGGTGTGCCCTTGTGTGTCCTTGGTCTTAATTGAAGTCCTATCCGTGTGTTGTTTCCTATAAAGTGATGACATGGCAGTGTGTCGCTTGGTCTGTAGGAACTCTATGCCTTCATGTGGGCTGTTCTGAATTGCCAACCAGCCTCTGTGTCATTTGTTCTCTCATGCCCCTGTGCCTGTGTTCGAGGCTGTCACAGAGTGTGGTGAGGCCTGGGGCAAAACATTGGGCGAGGCGCCCACTATTTTTGCACTAAACTTGCGGCGCTGCAGACCGGAGTGGCTACAAATCTCCATTTGAGTTTATGGATGAGGAACCCAAATATGATTTATTATTATGACTACAAATCAACTGATGCCAGCCACGATATTTGCAGTCAGGGATTCGTCGCTCCAGCCCGTGTGTCCTGAATCTCTGAAGATGTGTGCCCCTTTGCCCCCAAACCAGGATAAATGTCAGGGGAACTAATTGTATATGAGCGTTTCATACATTATTTAAAGTGTGCGGGGAGAAGTTAAGCACAGTCACAGCGTTGTCGTCTATCACACAGCAATGCATAGAGAGCCATGAGAATAGCGTGATAACGGTGTGCGCATTGCCCCCTCTAGCACCACTTTCAGAAAGAGCCTCCAAGCATTCCTGTTTCCCCACACATAACCCGACCCTCGCCACCTCCCCTGCTGCCACTTGCCCATCCCAATCGCTCCATCACATCCCGAAAACATTTTCTAACTTCCCACCGTTTTAACCGTTGAACCTTGTAAGGTGCTCCAAGACCCTGGCTAGGGTGCAGTGCTGAACAAAAATTAAAATAAAATATGTATTTAAAATGGACGATTTTTTTTTATTTCCACAGAGCTGTATATATTCACAATACTTCATTTTATGTATAGGGTACACATAGGGGACAAATGAGTGTGAACCAGCTGAAAGGGTCATGATGGGTGAGTGTTTGAATACGTGTTTTATTTTCATGGAGCTGTAGCCTGTGTGTATTCACAGGATATCCTTTGATGTAAGGGGGACACATGAGTGTGGTGTGCACAGGGTGGAACTCTTTGAACTTGTGATCTTTTCTCATTTATGCTGTATAGAATGTCAAGGTCAGGAAATACTGCACTTTCTTTATGAGAAGTAAGGTTTGGTTCAGCATTTTCATCACTTCTGGTGTGTGTCCTGCCTCAGCACTGGGTACACCTGTTACCTGGTGTCCCAGACTGCCGCCCCTCCTCCCCTCCCCCCATTTCTACAGCAACACTTTGCAGCAGGTGCGACGCAGAATGCAGCTGGGAGCAAAGCAAATGTCTGGTGAAAGGGTCACCAGACCTGGGGACGGCAGGGGCGTAGTAAAAACGCTGCATGTTTTAGCAACTACAAAGCTTTGTTGCAATCAGCATCATGTGATTAATATAGGATTGTGGGTGAAAATCTTCTTTGTTATCTTTCATTGTTCATTATTGTCGTGCAGAAGCCCTTGACTATACGTTTCGGGCAGAATGTCCTTCTTCAGGGCAGGCTCTATAAATACACAATGTTACACAAATGTTTTAGGTGTAGACTTTAGGAATTTAACGGAAAATGGATGTTTGCTGATGTAGTGTACATGAGGTCTCCGGGGGATCCCTTTAAGCGGTTGAATTACCATCAAGCTAATGTTGAGACATGGTGCCCACCCCATACTCTCTTATTATGCAGAATGCAGCTGGGGCCTGCCCCTATCCTCAGATAAACTGTAGAGGAGGTCCCAAATATGGCCTGCACACCAGCCACCCATTTTGAAGTACCAGGAACGTTCACACCGAGATATGTGAGGTATGATGAGCAAATAAACCAGCAGAGAGCCGCATTAGGGCTCTGCCCAGTGCCCATCAGAAGAGCAGCACCTATTGAAGTTACAATAACCAGACAACCATGGGCAGTAAGGTATCCATTGAGAAAATCCTACCAGCAAATAACACGAAATGAAGATTGTTTAAACACTGTCCCAGAAGAAACTCAAAAGGCCTTAATGGAAGACGAATGATGCCGTCATAAGGGCCCGGACAGACGTACAGATGAAGAACGACAACCAAAAGATGACACACAAAGACGAAACACCACAGATAAGGATATCACAGACATAGAAGAAGAGACAATGTTGAAATATAAGGAAACGCAAAGCAGGATGAAAGTATTCAACCAGCTAACGTCTGTACATAGGCTTGTAACACAAGAAGCTAAGAAAAGAGTGCAAGGCTTGCTATGCTTATTAGAAGAATAGAGCGGCAAGCGCCAACTATATATATCTACCTCAACGAAGCACATTATATAAGTGCAGTCCACTTTATACAAAAGCAGAATTAACCCAGGTTACTAAAGGGTCAAAACAGGCCAGGATTCTTATTCCAGCTAAAACAAGAAGAGAGGCGGCGGAATCGAAACTCAGAAAGGAGCAGGCCGTGCCTGGGAAATCAAGGTCAAACCAAGAGAGGGAGGCGGACAGTAACTTCGTAGAGTCGAAACTTAAGAGCAGAGCAGCCTGCCCCGTGAAGGTCGAGATAAGGGGGCCCAGGCAGGTGGCCGCCGAAAGTAAGAATTAAATGCACAGATAGAAGGGAAACAAAGCAGATTCACAGTGTGCTAACACGTGACCAGCCAAGCGTGAAGAGGTACCAACGTCTGATGTCACCCAAAGCAGGAGATACCATAACTTTTCCTGACAAGAAGCTACAGTTTCGAGGCCAACCTCAGCCAACTAACTGACACATAGCCCTAAAGTACTGATTGATGGAAGGGAGGCGGGGTGAATCTTGGGGCATACTGCATCTGGGTGATCATTCTGCATGCTGCTAATTAAAGTGGAGATTTATGCTTAGAGTTGTAGCCAGCCCAATCACAGTGGGCCACATAATCTAAGGTCCTATAGTTAGTAAAACCAATGGGACGTCGTACTTTTAGTGACGTATACATGAGTAATGTGAGAGGGAAGGGTGTAGACACCCCCCTGAAAAGAGTTAACCAATCCTCACACTCCATTACCGTATACAGATATATTCATAAGTTACATAAGTTACCTTTTCCAACCAATAGAATTGCATGACAAATGTATGAGTGTTACACGTCAATGATGACGAATTTTGACTATAACTATTGCTGTTGAATGAAGATTGTTGGGAGTTGAAGCGAGACGGAGCATCGCATCATTGCTGATCTCCATGTTTCCCCGTTTCTTGTACTTGTCATTAAACGGATTCACCTTTGCCAAGCCATTGAGTTGTCCTTATTGATTGGTGTTGGAGTAGTAAACCTGCACTCCCATCCATCTCAAGGTGCAGCTATCTTGTCTTAAAGTATTCGAGAGCGAGCTCTGACTCTATGGGCCGGTCAGGGGTCAATCGCCCTTGTTTACAAAACCCTTGTCAGGAAAGCGAACCTCCAAATGCGGTGGATGCTGGCTTTGGTGGACCCCAGTACACAGAAAGTATTGGGGTCTGTAATAGACCGCAGGGGTGGGGAGATGGGTCCGTGAAGGCGATTGAGGGAGGGATGAAACAGTTCTTAACAGGAGGATGCATTAATACACTTTTCAGACTGGAGCATATTTTAGGTTCTTCACAGATGAGGCTGAAGAGGCAGAATGTGTAAAGTTAAGATCCATTCCTCCAGTAAATGCAACCCTTGTAGACCCGACGTGTGAATGAATGCCTAGTGCATTCTTGCAGCCTGCCCTGCGGTTCTTTCCAGAAGCAGAGTTCTGCAGTGCCCCAGACGACAGCGACAGCGGAACGGGGCGGGGCACAAAGGGAGCTACAATGTTGCTCCTTTAGCCAGTAGACATGAACCTGGGCCTGCCCTAGTCCCTGACGCTGCTGGAGGTCCCCTGGCGCTTGCCGTCCACTGAGAGGTGCTAATGGCGCCCAGGCAGCTCCGCCGTAGGCCCCCAGTCTGAAGCCGCATGCGTGCAGCGTGACACCAGCAGCTTTAAGGTGCCCTGTGCCTCTGCACATCACCATACACAGTGACAGCAGGTGATTGCTAACGGCAGCAATCAAAAACCCCTCAGCCACAAGGCTCCTACTGAAAGCGAGGCCTGGGGTATTTTGGCTCCTCCTCCACCCCCTTGTGACGGTCCTGCCTGTGTGCCCTGGTTTGACATAACGGAACACCATGCCTCTCTGCTGACTGTTCTGAAGTGCTGCTACGCCACTGTGTTGCTTGGTCTTAAGTGAAGACATGGCCTTTTGTTGATTGTTCTGAAGTGATGGTGCTTTGTATGAAGGGACATTATGCCACTGTGTGGCCTGTTCTGAAAGCCACCTTGCCCTTGTGGTGTCTCTCCTGAAGTGACAGCCTGCCCGTGTGGCCTGTTCTGATGTGTTTGCAATATTTGAACCCAGAGAGGCACCCTGAGTAGTGCGTGTTCTCTGTGTGGGTCCAGATGACCCTCAAATGTTAATATACGTCGGATGCTCTATAGAAAAAGTTCAAAGATGCATTTCAGAGTGAGTCCACCGCCAGGGCTGTGTCTGCATCAGATCTCATTGTCTGCACAGACTCATCCAATAACATCATGAAACAGGTTCAAACCCTGGCCCACTAGTGAGCACGCAGGACTCAGCGTGCCTCTCTGGGGTTACCCATTGCATGCATTTACGGGGTCCTTGGACAAGGGACATTCTTGCTCTGCAGTGTTCCGTACGTTTGCCTTATATGCTTTTTAGACGTTTACATATGCATCTACTACAATAGTGGTGGTGGCCACACTCATATGCTTGTCATGCCCTCAAGCTGCGCGTTCTGCACAGATGAAGTGCCTTGTTTGGCCTGTTATGAAGTAACAGCCTGCCTGGTCGTCTGTATTCTGAGCTGACAGCATGCCAATGTGCGCCCTGTTCTGAAGTGACGGCATGTCCTTGAGTGCCCGTTCAGAGGTGACAGCATGCCAATGAGTGCCCTGTTCTATTTGCCAAGAATAAATACTAACATTTCCTTCTTTCTTGGAAAAAGACACTCAGAATAAAACCAATGATCTCTTCCTCGTTTGAGCACCAAGGCAATGTAACAGTGTTCATGTTGCTCACGGATTGCGCAAACACTAATGATTTCCAAAACATAGAAAATAGCAAACACAGTTGTAGAGCCTGCAGCCTTATCCTCTGGTCACTTTCAAGATCTGCCAGAACCCCAGCAAGCCCTGCAGACCCTGTACACACCCCCTTCTGTCCACCTTACCATGCCCCCATTACTACCAGATAGCTGCAGTACTATTTGTACTTTTAGGAACACAACTAGCAGATCTAGTAGCAGACATACTAGTACTGTGCTTTCTTTGACCACTGTCAAGGGTTTTGACCCATGTTGAATCCTTAGACTGGGTAGATGTGGGGATGAGCTGTTGCCGCCCATTATTCTATCCCAGAACAAACTAAATGAATAGACAGGGTGGATGTGGGGATGAGCTGTCGCCGCCCACATTCACGCCAGAATCCAGGAGAACTGCGCAGTTGGCACAAGACCACTCTAAAGATTCAACCTTCTTGTGGGGGGGGGGTTCCACATAACCACTCAAATGTAAGGATGCCCATCAAAACAATAGCAAAAATCTCCTGTCAAATTCAAGACAACTCAAAAATGGATGCAATACCGGTACTCACCACTATCAGAAAGCCGGCGTTTTAAAACCACCAGACTTTTGTGTAAAACTGAACAGAGGAACCCAAACCAGGCCAAGGAAAGACTTGCTAAGAGGTGGATACAATGTAAAACTATATTCTGAAATGACTTGAAGGAAGTAATTATTTAATGTATATGTAAAAATTGTAAGTTGATTTAAACTGGGAACTAAAGTGACATTTAGCTGTATTCTGCCTGACAACAACCCCCGACAGGAGTTGAAACTTGATCAAACTGCATTCCCAGGCCTGGCTGCCTCCTGCTTCCCCACCAAAAGGAGATGACACCTCTCTGATTAGATTAGGGGAGGGGCTCCTGCAGGAGGTTGAACAAAGCCTTGTCCTGGACTCAGGCAAATGTTATATTGGGAGGGCCGTAAAGTGGCTTCCTCTTGGGAGAAGTGGGAGGAGAAGTGCCTCTGGGAGCCACCCGAGCTGGAGGCGGGGACAGGCAGAAGCTTCCCCCATGTGCTTTGGAACCTAAACCACACCCATCTGGCCCAGAGCATAATTAAAAAAAAAGATGGATAATTCATAGTACGGACTTGTCAGAATTATATAAGTAATATCATTATTCTGGTGATTTTTCTGTGCACGTTTTAAGAGGTGTTAGGACCCTGTGGTGTATTCTGGGGGGTTGCTAACGAAAAATAGGGTTTTACTCCAAATGTCTGCATGTTAAAAATCTGACACTTCATCAATTAATGTCCATACTCCTTGCGCACATTTGTGTAATTTTTGGTAAATGTCCGATATTGGTAAACCAGTCAAAAAGCGCAAAATGTTGTCATTTTTGAATGCAAGCCCCCAGGAAGATCAGAGGCGGACAAGCATGGACCATAAGGAATATATAATGTGTACATGTAATTTCAACAAATTGTGTATCTGGGAAATATGTATTTGAATCAAATATAGATTTGTGGGCAAATTGACCAGGGGAGGATCCTCTGACCCATAAACAGACCTCATCATGATGACAATCCATTTCCTTCCCCCTATCATGGGAGAGGGGAGAATTGGGCCAATGACAAGTAGAGAGGGGCAGGCTTAGCTAGGCCCAGGCACACACCCATTTTCAAAAAACATAAAAAGGAAAATTGAAACCCAGGTAGGGACATTCTACTTTCCACTTTCTTGCGGGACGCTTTGCCGGGAGACTCCAGACTTCAAATCCATCAACCTCTAGAGACCAGAGATCCAGAGAGACCATAGATCCAGAGAGACCAGAGATCCAGAGGGACCAGAACTGTGCAGTGCTGAGAGCAGAACCAGAGACCAGACCACTGTTCAGAACCACCCGCCGGAAGTCCCGTCCAACCTGACCGGACCTTGACGGCTTATTTCAAAAATATAGTGTGAGTACTCACTGTGCCAAAACCAATTTCTTAGTTTAAAATAATCTAATCCAAACTATTTTAGCCTATTAGAAATGCCTCCTAGAATTGTGTCATTCTGTCATCTGTAAAACTGAAAACTGTCATCTGTCATTCTGAGCTTTAAAATTTCAAATCCGAAAAACTACTTTCACAAAATCGTCCGTATCTCCGGAACCGTTTGTGCTAGGAACGAGATTTAACTTCCATCTTAAAGCTAAGATTCTAGGCTTTCCAGCAAACCTACTTGCTACTCCTTATAGGGCTGCCGTAATTACGCTCGATGCACGCGGTTAAATTTGCAGCGATTTGACATTTTGCACAATTTCAGCCACGTGTAAAAGTCAGCAGCTCCTTGCTTTCCTTTGCTAAAATTTGTTTAACCTGCTAGTTACTCATAGGGATTGCTAAAGTGAGCCTGAACTAATATAAAGTATCTCTCCCTCACCCTGAACCTCCTGCAGGGAATTAAAATCAATTTTAGCATCTTTTCACTTCATTGCCACCATATTTCAAAGTAATTCGCCTGTGTTTAAAACTCATACCTGTTTTCTCTAAGCTTGCTGGGGGAACTGGAACTGTGTATTGCATTATAAAGTGTGATTTGTTGGGATTCTTGAAGACTGTGTGCTCTCCTTTCCATCTCCTTATATTGTATAAGGGGGGGGGGTGAGTTGCCAGAGAAAGGTGATTACATTGTTGTTGGTTGAAATCATATCAAGTTTATTTGCTGTACTGCATTTTATTCCACCTTGCATTTCCTTGAAACCATCAAGCCTTTTCAGCTACCTCATCCTCTATCCTACTCCTAAGTAATCAAGTGTACCACTGTAACATTACCCATAGTGGATCCACATCATATGTCTAAGTGTACTATCAGATATTAATTTATTATACAAGTTTGATATATATATTGTTTAATTTTTCAAATAAACCTTTTAACTTGCAAAACAAACCTACTTCTTGGCTCAGTGGCGTCAGGGGGATTCTAAGAGGGGGGTGTTATACCAGGGTTGTCATCCAGAGTACTGAACTGGACATAAAAATACATCAATAAGGGTTTTTCTCAGCATCCCAGACTAGGCATTGACTTAGCTGTAGTGTTGATTGAATATCGCTTACAAAGTGGGGACTCGGAGCCGGGATATTCTGGGTTAGATTTACCAATTGTGCAGCTTAATACAGTGTGCTAACTGACGGGATACATACATCCGGTCGGATCACCACGCTGTGGTATGCTGTAAAGCACTCCTCAAAGGAACGCTCTAAGGAGAAGGTCTGTTTTGCAAAATAAAATACAAACTTCTGTAAATCAGGAAGGAACTCAAATTCCAGAATGACGACACTGGTAGACATCAAAATAGCCAGAGAGCACTTCTTGCATAAGCTATTTGTGAGAGGTGAGTGGACTCATCAGAACCAAACGGTCTGGTTGCAGGCAATCGCGCAACAGGTCACTGAAACAGGGTCAGATAAATGGAGAGATCAGGGTCCCCTACATGTGGCCCTGAGTGAACTATATATGGCTCCTAAAGCCAAAGATGAACATAATAAGATTGCCAGGATAGCGGCATATTTGTACCTATATATGGGAGCCATGCAGGACAAATGTGCTGAAGTCCAAGATCTGGCAAATAGGCAACAGATGGCGTTAGAGAAGGCCCAAGCTGATCTGGACTCTTCTGAGCAGAGGCTGCTCAGGAGCCAGGAGTCAGAAAAGGACAGCAGACAGTACATCACTAAAATAAAGGAGGATATGGATGTGCTGCAACAGGGAAAGGCGGACCAGGATACCAGATTTCTGGCCTTGCAGAAGGAGTACCAAGAAGGTTTGGACTCCCTACTGCAGAGCCAGAAAAAGCTGTAGCAACAGTTAGACTTCAATAGGGCATGTGCTGAGCAGGTAGTCACCCTGCAAAGCCACCTAGATAGGGAGAAGGCATAGAGCAATAAACTGATATTGAAAGACCTGGATACCCAGGCAGAGTTTGACCAGGAGCGCCAGAAAGCTGGTGCCTTCCAAAGGCAAAGGGACGACCTGGCGGCACAGATGCAGGCTCTTAGTCAGGAAAGGGATACCTTAGGCCAGGAAGTCTGCCACTTAAAAAGGAAAATGGAAGAAAATCACCTGGCCCTCCAGGGACTGGGTGACCTCCAAAAAGAACCCCAGAACTTGTTAGAGCACACCAGAAGGGTGGAGGATGCTCTGGCAAGAAAGGAGCAGGCCAATAGGGACACAGCTCAGGAGGTAACCCTCCTGCAGCAAAGACTGGCCCAGTACTCCAGGACCAATCAGGAGGCACAGAGAGAGAATGAGGCTCTCTGCCAGCACAATGATAGGCTCCAGCAACAGGTAGCGATGCAGGAGAGACTGATAGAGTCTAGTAAGGCCTTAACTGAGGAACTGAAAGCACAGGCTCTTGCATTGCAACAGGGAGCAGGGGCGGATAGAGATGAGGTTCGTTGGGAAAGAGAAACTCCTGAGCATAACCTCAGGAGCCCTAGTACCAGAGGCCTTCATCTCTCCCAGTCCCTGGACTCCGCCACCCCCATGTCCCCTCGCGCACATGAGCCCAGGGCCACGGGGAGGGCAGATTACTATCCAGCTAGAAGTATGGGGCTCATAGGCCAGTACCACCCAGGAATGGAGGGGCGGGCATCCGGGTATGGGCACCCAAGCACAGTGCAAATTGGTGGGGATCCCCAGGAGAGTAGGCCCATTAAGGGCACTTGAAATCCTCTGCCCAGTTAGGTCAGTGGGGGGGCTACCCATCAAATCCTGGCAGCAAGGAGGGATCTGAAGACTCCTCTGAGCGTTACAGGACACAGGAGACCAGGTCCCCACATTCTGCCAGCCATTCCCAGGCTCGCAGAATCTGGGAAAACCTGGAAGATCAGACGGCACCTCTGGGAGCAGTGCTTCTGAGTCAGAGGATGAATGGACCAGGGTTACCGGAACCAAAAAGGCCAATAAGGCAAAAAGGGCCTTGCTTAAGGACCCATTGAAAAAAATAAAGGCAATAAGGAGTGTCATCACGCCTTATCATAAGAACGCCAAGTATTCTGTTTGGGAACACTTGGAGCTCTATGAGCAAATGATGGAGACTTTACATTTGAAGGACAGCAGTAGCTGCATCCAGTATGTCAAATGGACCTTCTCACCAGAATACTCCAGTTTCTTTGCAGGGCTGGAGGATCAAAACCATTCAAGGTGGTCCACATACAGGGCAGCCATCTTGAAACATTTTCCTGTGCACAGAAATCCTCAAGAGGCTCGCAAGGCAGCCTACGATTTGCAATGTGGGGAGGATCAGGCCCCACAAGAGTTTGTGCAAGAATTAAAGCGTGCTTTTGTGCAGACCACCAGAAGGGTGCGCACGGATAGCAGAGAATTTATCAATACGTTTTTCTATGCCTTACCCAAATACATAATGACCCAGCTCGTGAGAGATTTTCATGAGAAAAGATCTTTAGACTGGGTCATTGAACAGGCTACCCGAATCTATGAGGTGCAGAAGCCCATCGAAAATAAAAATAATGCGCAGAAAAACCCCAAAACCAACAGCACCCCTGCTGCTGCCAAGATGGCAGAGGTAAAGGTCACCCCGTTTTGGATTTGGAGATGGGGGGCCTAAAAACCTACCTGCACCTAATAATGCCAAGCCCAGAAGGCCCTCGGGCCAGTCACAGACAGGGAGCCAAGGAGGTAGTCCCACAAATGGGGTCCCCCGCTCCCCTGACTATGTAAGTCCCCACTACAAGGCAAACCGACCCATCCTGGGTTATGTGTGGACTCCTCCAGCCCAAGGGGGGGGATCCAGCCAAGCACCTGAATCAGGGAACTTCCCTCCTAACGTCCCCCAGGAGGGCAGACATTCACCAAATCCTGGGCAGAACTTTTTCCCCAGGTATCCACCCAATTTCCAGGCCCAAAATCATCCATCCTTCTTTCCCAAATTCCCTGAGCCCAGACAACCTAATCCGGGAGAGGGGAGGCCAAGGGTGGAGGGGTACCCAAATCTTCCCAATCCAGAGTATTACCAGAGAAGGGATAGCTACCCTTCCCGGGATCAGCCCAGGGGAGAAAATAGAGCCCCGTATCAGCCTGAGCGGGTTTCACAATTTGAGCGCCAGGTCCAAAATATGGCACGAGATCTGGGTCACATACTGAGGGCTAAACAGAACCCTCAGATGAGCATTCCACCGCAGAATGCCCCAAACTCTGGACCTAGTGCTCCAGAACAATGACGGGGGCAGCACCCCGATAACCCACCGGTTCCCAGGGAGGAGGCACAAGGGGAAGGGGGGTGTAAAGCCTTGGAGGAAGCTTCCTTCCCAACTTGTAAACAGCCCTTGGAAAACCAGGAACCGGAAACAAAATCTCCTGCCCCTGAAAGCCTGCCTCCCAAGGAGCAGAGGGGGGGTAGGAGAAACAAAGGACCCAAACAGAGCCACTTTGTGGAGGAGGTACAGGTCTTCCAATTTGAGGGAGAGGGATCCTCAGAAGATCCTGGGAAAAGGATCTTCTCCTTCAGAGATGGGGGAACTCCTCCCAAGGAAAAATGGGTCCCAAGGGATGCCAATTCAGACTGGGGAGATGTGGAGACTGAGCTACCGCCGCCCATCATCTCATCCCAGAACCGACAATACCAAAATCCCATGGGTCAAACCCATCCTGATGACTGCCTCCAAAAAGGGGGGGGGCGTCCCAGAACCCGAAACCATTTCCAGTTGCCAACTTTTTCTTTCAGATTCCCCAGGCTCTTCACAGAATTCTGCCCAAATCTCTTTGCTAGCAATGTCCAAAACCAGAAAGTTAGCCCACCAGTTGTCCAAAAATGTGCATTATCTGTGCCCCCTTGAGGAGAAGGAGGGACGATATTATGCCCCGGTACAAGTACAGGGGCAGGGTACAATTTCGGCACTGGTGGACACTGGACCCCAAGCTACCCTTCTGTCCAAAAGGGCCTTTGATGAACTAAATGCAGGAAGGGGGGAGAATTACCGTATTCCTCTCACCTCTCTTCCTGGACAACTGCAGAACTTTGAAGGGAAGGAAATTCCTGTCGAGGGGACTGCAGATTTGGACATCAAAATTGGGCGACACAAGGTGAAACACCTGGTCATAGTAGTGACTCCAGAGGGCACCCCTTGTTTACTAGGGAATGACCTCCTGAGAAGGTTGTCATCCCTAATAGATTGTGTAAACAAGGTCCTCTGGACCCAGACTAGCCGACCAATAAAATTAAAACAGAGTGTCAACCATGTTAGTTTAAACGGCACCTGCCACATGGTTGAACAAAATTCTGACCAAGTAGAATTTCACTTCCAGAACAACCAAATTCCAGACGTGACAGTAATAGCAGTAGGACAACAGACTGGTGATGGGGGGTCCTCTCTATTTCTGAAAATCAACCTTCCTTTCAGTTTAAGATGGTATTCCACACTGGAAGGAAACACTCTGAAATTCTTTACCAATCCACAATCAGACACTCCCACTCCTATAGTCCAGAAAGATGTGAAATCAGCTCAGAGCCTGGCCGATATTCAGCAAATTGGAGAGCAGTTGTTCATTCCTGTTCAGTTCAATGATGGGAAGGACTCTGTTCTCGCTCGAGTGTGTGTGGACAACGGTAAGAGCTTCATCGGCGACGCCATGTTCCGCCAACTCCCAAAAGATCCAGCCATTCCCACATTCAAACTTATAGACAAATGGGAAATGGACCTGGGCGCACCTAATTCCAAACATCTCCTGCCAAGCAGGTGTATGCTCAAAATTTCCATTGGCAACAAAGCATAGTCCATAATTGTTGGGTCGTGCGAGACGTCACTGCCGCCTTTTACTTAGGCGGTGAATTCTCAATCGCTTCGCCATTAGTTTGGACCTAATAAACTTCAAAGCTTGGTCCCGATTAGCGGATAATCCCATGGGCTTTGATGATCAAGAAAAAGCATTTAGGTCAGCTCAATTGCTACCTTATGCAGTTGAAATGCAGCTTAAAGAGGAAGTCACCATCCCAGAAAGGACCCAACAATTATCCCTGGAAGTGAAAGTTAAAAGAGGACAAAAATTGAAAACCCCTGATGCTTACATACATCTAAATGCTTCTCTCCAACAGCAAGGGTTAGGGGTAAACCAAACACCATTAGTCAACATAGAACATGATACCATTCCAATAGAGGTGGATAACAGCGACTTAAAGAGTATTACTCTAGCCGCAGGCACCATTATTGGAATGGCGGTTGATGACTGACATTTTTCCATTGATTTAGGGAATTAACTGTTAGGACCGATCCCCAAGGACTGTTTTGACAGTGACAGCGATGACAATACAATACCAGACAGGATCTTCACCCGGCATGGGGGGAACTTCCTGGTGTACACTTCTTGCCCTTATGGTAAGGAAGATGTGACTTGTGACTTCAGGAGGGATAAGGTGATTTTTCAGGTCCATGACGGCTGCCTTCCCCACCTGAAGCCGCCAGTCCAAATCAGCACTCTGACCAGGGACTTCTCCACCCAGCTGGAGGAGGCCACTGAGATAGCCAAACCAGAAGTCTTTCCAGGCTTCAGGCAGATGGTGGAAGAGAGAGTCAACTTAGTTGATGCCTCTGTGACTCTAGAACAGAAGCAAAAGTTGAAACAAGTTTTCTTGGATTTTCAAGATCTCTTTGCCTGTAGACTCATATGACTGTGGTCGCACCGACATCCACACCACAACAATTCCCACGGACCCTGGAATGTCTCCAGTGTTTGTGAAACAATATCGTTTGCCTCTCGCATCCATGGAGTCCCTTACTGAAATAATTAAGAACCTTGAGTCCCGGGGAATAATCCGTCCAGTCCACAGCACTTTCAATAATCCGGTGCTGGGAATATTGAAGCCAAACAGCCAGTGGAGACTCTGTGCCGACCTTAGGGAGCTCAACAAACGGGTCCATACTTCCCAATGGCCTCTGCCCTACATTGACCAAGGGCTGGCCCAGATTCAAGGGTCACAAGTATTCACTGCAATAGACCTGAACAATGGATACTGGACTGTGCCTGTCAGTAGGGAGGACCAATAAAAACTGGCTTTTACCTTTGGGGGCCAGCAGTACACATGGACCCGGACTCCCTTCGGATACCTCAACTCCGGCAATGAATTCAATATTTTCTTACATAAGGCCATGCCCGACCTGGGTGCGAGGGGTAACCGGGTTTATGTAGATGATGTCCTCATCAAAAGTTCATCTGTGGAGGAACACATAGCGGAGATCCGTTATGTTCTGACGCAGTTGAGGGCCGCCGGAGCAAAACTTTCCTTTCAGAAAGCACAGTGGTGTAGAACCCGTGTTAATTTCTTGGGGCATGAGATTACTCCTCAGGGTCTCTGTCCCCAGGAAAAGAAAGTGGAAGCACTTCAGAAACTGAAAGACCCCACGACTCTGCGGGAACTAAGGAGCCTCCTTGGACTGACTAATTACAGCAGAAAGTTCATTGAAGGCTACGCAGAGATCACTAGACCCCTGATTCATCTCTTGAAGGGGGGGTCAAGTGGGAATGGGGTCCAGAACAATCCGAGGCAGTAAGACAACTCAAAAGAAGCTTCTCACAAGCGCCTTGCCTAGCTTACCCTGTCAAAAACAAGGAGTTCTTCCTGGAGACAGGGTTCTCTAATACGTGCTTGACGGCAGTATTATACCAAAAGCATGACAAGGTCAATAAAGTAATCTCCTATGCGAGCAAAACTTTATCCTCTGTGGAGGAAAAATTCAACGATTGTGAGAAGGCACTCCTGGCAACGGTGTGGGCATTGAAGAATTACCACCTGTTTATCCAGGGGGAACACATCATAGTGGAGACTCCACACCAGCCTCTGCAATATCTCCAGAGTGACAGAATCCGGGCCGGAAATGTGAGTAATTCCCGAATTACTTCCTGGATTCTGTCAATGCAAGGCTTTCCTGTGGAGGTCAGATATGGCCAAAACAAGAAGAGTCCCCTCGCGCAAGGTCTGACTGACTTGCATGATTGTGCCAGAGAAAACTGTCTCGAGGACGGAAGTCTAAAAATCAAGGACAACATGGAGGCATACCTTAATTCCCCACACAAAGTCTTTGAAGAATACAAGTGTGAGGGAATGCCCACTGTCTATGTGGATGGATGCTCGTACCATGTTGACAACAACGGGGAGAAAGAACTGGTGGCCGGCGTAGGGAATGCATGGGTGAATGAGTTCCCAAAACCCTCCAATGGATACAAAATTGGTCCCCGAAGTAGTCAGGTGGCAGAATTGATGGCTGTGCATCAGGCCATCCTCACTGCTGTCCAACATCAACTCCACGAACTGGTCATAATCACAGATTTGGATTATGTACGGAACGGGTTCGTGGAGCACCTGGTTAATTGGAAAATCCAGGTCACTGCCATCCCGAGGTCCCAGACCAATGCTCACAATGATCTTTCAACTGCACAATGGAGTAAGGAGACCCCTGATGCTGATTTTATTACACCTCAGAAGGGGGACCCAATAATTGGTAAGTTTTACCAACACATTGAGGACCCTGAGAACTTTCCCCTGACGGATACCGATTACATTGGGAAGGAGGACCTAAGAGTGTTGATGAAATGTCCAAAAAGGTTCCGAATCCAAGACGGTTTGTTGGAAAGGAAATCCCAAGCTGGCCATGATCAGTGGGTGGTCCCTACCTCATTCCGAAGCCTGATGTTAAGTCACGCCCATGATGCGGCCACCGCCGGTCATAGGGAGTTTCACACAACACTGGAAATCTTAAGAGAGGTTGCATACTGGCCACACATGGGGCAGGACCTCAACCAATACTTGAAGGGGTGTCTTGTGTGTGCACAATTTCAGCCATCATCCCTCACGCACCGTGCACCTCTCCAAAAGAGGGGGATGACACTGCCATGGTCAGATTTGCAAATCGACTTTGTAGGCCCTGTAATTCGCTCATCTAGAGGAAACAAGTACATGTTGACCGTTACATGCTTGTTTAGCAAGTGGGTGGAATGTCTCCCAGCCCCAAATTGCAAGGCAGAAACAGCAGCTGCCCTGATGATTAACCACAACTTTTCCCGTTTTGGTCTACCTCAAAGGATTGAGTCAGACCGAGGTAGCCATTTCACCAGTGAAGTAATGACAAAGATGTGGGAGATACTGAGGGTCAAAAGAAAGCTACATATTGCTTACCGGCCAGCTTCTTCTGGGGCATTAGAGAGATACAACCGAACCATTGTGAGCATATTAAAAAAGTTTGTGGCAGATTCTGGGCCAAGTTGGGATATCCGACTACCTCTGGTCCTAATGGCCATCCGATCTACCCCTTCATCTGCAACTAAAATGTCACCATTTGAGTTGATGACCGGACGCAAGATGGTGCTTCCCCAGCATCTGCTCTACAGGACCCAAGAGCAGACACTGATAAATGCCTCCACAACTCATGAGTATGTGGAGAATTTAAGGAAACACCTTCAGCATGCTTTTGCCTATGCTCAGCGGAATCTAGAAAGATCAGCTGATAGCATGAAAACCCACTACGACCTGAAGACCACCAGAAAGGAATATACTGTGGGGGACCGGGTCTATCTATACAATTTCCAAAGGAACCAGGCCAAACAGCGAAAATGTTTGCCTACATGGAAGGGACCGTTTGAAATTATAGACAAGATCTCCCCTGTAGCGTACAAGATCCGCATCCCCAAAGGCAGTTCGGCAGAGGGGGAAGACAAGTGGGTAAATATAAATCAGTTAAAGTGTTGCCATCCCAGGCACACCCTGCAGCAACTGGAGAAGTCCTCTACAATACCAGAGGGGGCCGCTCCAGAGTAAGTCATTTCAAACTCTAAAATATTCCACATATCAAAAATATAGTAACGTAATGCAAATGTTCCCTGTTATATATTGTTTTTAAAATCAGACTGCAAAATGCATTCGGATGTATAAAATGTACATGTTCGCCACACCATTAATAGTGGTGGAAAAATGTCTAGGAATGTGTATTGCCGTGTTTGCTTTATCATCCTAGGAGAGAGGAAACCATGGAGACTGACCAAGGAGGACGACCGGGGACCGGGAGCAGAGACCCGAGGGGCCCGGGGTACCGCCCAATATTCCCATCAGGACCGACGAGGAGAACCGATCGATCCAACTGGGTGGAGGAAAAGATGCTGAACTGTGCCATCTACAGAATTGGAAGAAGATAATCCTTGGCACCCGACTTCCCCTCAACTCGAATCAAAGCGCAGTCGGGCAGGGGGGTTTGTCAAGGGTTTTGACCCATGTTGAATCCTTAGACTGGGTAGATGTGGGGATGAGCTGTCGCCGCCCATTATTCTATCCCAGAACAAACTAAATCAATAGACTGGGTGGATGTGGGGATGAGCTGTCGCCGCCCACATTCACGCCAGAATCCAGGAGAACTGCGCAGTTGGCACAAGACCACTCTAAAGATTCAACCTTCTTGTGGGGGGGGTTCCACATAACCACTCAAATGTAAGGATGCCGATCAAAACAATAGCAAAAATCTCCTGTCAAATTCAAGACAACTCAAAAATGGATGCACTACCGGTACTCACCACTATCAGAAAGCTGGCGTTTTAAAACCACCAGACTTTTGTGTAAAACTGAACAGAGGAACCCAAACCAGGCCAAGGAAAGACTTGCTAAGAGGTGGATACAATGTAAAACTATATTCTGAAATGACTTGAAGAAAGTAATTATTTAATGTATATGTAAACATTGTAAGTTGATTTAAACTGGGAACTAAAGTGACATTTAGCTGAATTCTGCCTGACAACAACCCCCGACAGGAGTTGAAACTTGATCAAACTGCATTCCCAGGCCTGGCTGCCCCCTGCTTCCCCACCAAAAGGAGATGACACCTCTCTGATTAGATTAGGGGAGGGGCACCTGCAGGAGGTTGAACAAAGCCTTGTCCTGAACTCAGGCAAATTTTATATTGGGGGGGCCGTAAAGTGGCTTCCTCTTGGGAGAAGTGGGAGGAGAAGTGCCTCTGGGAGCCACCCGAGCTGGAGGCGGGGACAGACAGAAGCTTCCCCCATGTGCTTTGGAACCTAAACCACACCCATCTGGGCCAGAGCATAATTTAAAAAAAACATTATTGGGTCCCCGCTCCTTACGGAAGCGGGCTCACTCAGCGGATCCGGCGCACGGCGGAATAACACACACAGGAGCCTCTGCTACACGCAACCTTCTTTATTAACCACTGCCGGCGGAACTGCCGGAAACCCCTTCCCCCTCCCCCTTCCCCTGACGTCACGTCCGGGACGTCGATGTCCTGAGGACCCAAACGGGGTCCGCCCACACAACGATGTGGGCGACCTGACATCTCCCCCCTTTTTAACACGTTAGTTGAAGGGCCCCTCTCTTACCCCATCTCCTCGATGAGTCGCATTGGTTTTCATGCGACTCCTCTGCGGTCGGAGTGTCTTGCACGGGGTCGGTTCCTGCCTGGCGGGTGGGGAGCGGGGCGTTTCGCCTTCGGACTCTTCTCCGTCTCCCTGATACGCTTCTTCGCGTGGTCTGTCCTCTTCGCTGTCTCGGTCCCATGTCCAGGGGCCTGCTGGCGTCAGTCTGACTCGTTTGAAGTGTGAGCTGTTTCGGGTTATTGTTGAGTGATCACTCCTTTGTGCCGTGACCATGGAGCCTTTCTTGTGTGTCACGACCAGCGGTGTGGGTGCGAAGGTGGCTTCCTCCTTCCTGTTCTTGGGTTGTCTTAGCCACACTTCGTCTCCTGGTTGCATTGTGTTCTCCCGAGCCCTCCTTTTCCTGTCCGTGATCTCCTTGGTTTTTGCTTTGTTTGCGGTGTCATTTATTTGCGCTTCTTGTTCCAGCGGTGTTGGGCTTTGTGGTCTCGGGTCCTCTGGTAGTCGCGTGGCGATCGGTCTTCAGAACATTAGGTCTGCCGGGCATACACCCGTTGTGCTGTGGGGAGTGTGTCTGTATTCTCGTAGGAGTTGATTGAGGGCCTGTTCGAATGGCTTGTTCTGTACATGGGCTATTTGTAGAGTCCTCTTTATGTTAGCCATAAACCTCTCGACCAAGCCGTTGGCTTGTGGCCACCGGGGGGTTATGCGTCGATGTTGAAACCCCATGTATTTTGCGAATTGTTGAAAGTCTTGACTGATGAACGTGGAGCCGTTGTCGGACTTTATGATCTTGGGGATGCCATAGGCAGAGAGCATCCTGTCTATAGCTGGAATGACGCACGTCGTGGCACTGCTCTCTACTATCTGAGCATCCGGGTATCTTGAGTGCTCGTCCATGAGTACAACCACGTGTGTCCCATTGTTCAGTGGTCTGAATAGGTCTATTGCCAGCTCTTCCCACACTTTGTTGGGTAGCGGTGAGGGTTGTAGGGGGTTCGGGTGTGGCGGGGGTGCCACTTGTGCGCAGACGTGGCAATTACCCACTATGTTTTCCACCAGGCGATCGAGTTGGGGGAACCAGACTTTCTGGCGCAGGAGGCGCTTTGTGGCAACTATGCCCCTGTGTCCTTCATGGGCCAGGTGTATTATCCTCTCCCGGAGAGTTCTCGGGACAATGACCTTGCAGCCTTTTAGTATGACGTTATCCTCCACCACGGTCAGTTCGTCGCGGACTTGATCTAGCCACTTGACGTCTTCTTTCGTGGTTTCCGCTTCATCTCTGGCCTGCTGTCTCATGAGGGCCGTCTTGTCCACTTGAAGGCAGTGCCGGGCGATTCGCAGTGCCGGGTCTGCTTCAGATTGCACGGACAGCTCCAGCCAACCTACCGGCAGCGGTTGTAGGTGGTGGATGATGTAGTTGATGTACGCGTCCGCTATGGACGGTTGGGACGTCGTTGTGGGCATGGGATGTCGTGAGAGATAGTCTGCGGGGCTTTCCTCTTTTCCTGGCCGGTGTTGTATGGTGAACTTGTAGTCCTGCAACCGAAGTCCCCATCTGGCAATTCTTGGTGGCATCCTGGCCTTTGGGCTGCCATAAATGGTGAGTAGAGCCTGGTGGTCCGTGATGATAGTGAACTCCTTGCCGAAGAGGAATAGGTGGAAGTATTCGCAGGCCCAGACAACCGCGAGGCTCTCTTTTTCCGCCTGAGAGTATGCCTGTTCTGTGTTCGTCAGGCTCCTGCTGGCGTATGCTACCACGTGCGTGGACTGTGGCTCCCTGTGGTCTTTTTGTGTCAATATGGCGCCCAGTCCCACGGGGCTGGCGTCCACTATC